>NC_133618.1:98967646-99315146 GCF_048593235.1 Sminthopsis crassicaudata | reverse complement strand
TCAAATATGATTTCTATTATATTAATAATCATTTCTGCTATATGTTTCTACATATTAGTTAGCAATCATATTTCATATATGATTATAATATCAGGAATTATTTTTTTTCTATTTGGTGACAATATACAAGAATGAGAAAGTCAAATCAATATTTTTAAATAAACTAAAAGTAGTATGCTATAGACAAGATGGTGTTAGCCACATAATCTAGGATAGTTAACATTTATATAGCACTTTAATATTTATAAAGTGCTTTACAAATATCTCATCCAATCCTGACAACAGTCTCATGACATATATGATATTATAAGAATACAAAGCTTTTGGTTTTTAATAATACTTCAACTGTTTTTTTAATTAAAGGGAGAATAATATATTTGGGATTTTCTTTGTTTAAATTATTAGGTTTATTATAATATAACTAGTTCAAAATTCATATATGGTTACCCCATTTGGCTATTACTTCAATATCTGATAATAAAGAACAAATATGGAGAAACAACTATATATATCTATATATATATATATATATATATATATAGATATATATATATATGTGTGTGTGTGTGTGTGTGTGTGTGTGTGTGTGTGTGTTTTCCTCTATGCATCTAATCTGCAAAGCATGTGGATAAACATATATATTGTACATATGTATAATATACATATATACAAATGTATATTTGTGAATAGCATATTAATCAGATTTTCTTGGGGGAAGAGTTCTTCAAGCAATATAATTCATCATCTGCTTGGCAATCTATAGGCTTAGATTGTTGCCAGAAGCATTGAAAAGCTAAGCTATTTGCCAGGGTCATATAAGGACTATGTATCAAAGGCATGACATGTCTTTCTACTTAGAATGGCTTGCTATTTGCTTTCTCAACTTTAATCTCTTGACCTAAAATATGACTTGAAATTCTCATTACCAGTTAGCTTTGGTGTAGAGAAAATTAGTTGTGATCATTTATTTTGCAATTAAAAATAATGACAAACAATTAATTATTTATTAGGCAGTTTAAATTATCTCCTCTGTGCCAAGTACTGTATTTGTTAGGGATTGGGGGTAGGAAGATAAAAAAACAAAAAATTATTTAAATGTCAATATTCTCAGAGTACTTCTATTCTTTTATTGCACCTGTATAAATAAGCAGATGCAGAATAAAGTGAAAATTAACATAAGATAGTTTATTCAGGGTTACATTAATAGCATCTGAGATCAGGAACTCTCATGTATATACTAGGATTTGGTTTGCCACATAAAGGAAGGATTTTTCATGATGTGTTGGCAAGAAGTGAAAGACATGCATTGCAAGTATGTTGGAAAAGTCATTGCTTCATTTTTGTGCATATGTCCATATTATACTTGTTCTCTGCTAACAACACACTAAAAACCAGGTAAGTGAACTAAAAGTTAGTGAGTTAAGCAAACATAGTAAACATAGTTCCCAAAGAACTCACATTGGAATTAGTAAAACAGTTTAAATGCAAAGAAAAACTACCGTCAGTTAAGAAATAGAAGAAGCGCTGATATTAGGATCTTTATATTCCTTTATTTTT
Source organism: Sminthopsis crassicaudata (assembly GCF_048593235.1). Taxonomy (NCBI): domain Eukaryota; kingdom Metazoa; phylum Chordata; class Mammalia; order Dasyuromorphia; family Dasyuridae; genus Sminthopsis; species Sminthopsis crassicaudata. Next base: position 99,313,589 of record NC_133618.1, on the reverse strand, counting down.
TGCTTCTGGAAATGTATCAAGAAGATGAGATTTGTAAAGAATAATAAGATTATTTTGAGTGGATTGTTGAGTGCAGAAAGGAAACAGTATATTTAATAAGACTGGATGGAAAAATTTTGGCAAAGATGAGGACTTTAAAAGTTAATCAAGAGTTTATACTTTATCTTACAGCAATAGAAAATCACTGTATATTGTGTAAGAGTGATATAGTTAGACCTGGTGCTTAAAGAAAATCATACTGGCAAATTTTTAGAGGATTTGTTTAATTTGACCACCAGCTAGCTTTAGAATTTTGCCTCTGGAGTCTCACTTCATCCATAAACTGAGAGATTTGGACTAAAAGATTACAAAAATGACTTCTTCACATGAAATCCTGCTGTCATGTGAAGCTTTTTGGTGACAAAAATAATGCTATCACATGTATTATTTCTATTGTACCTGGGGTAATAGAAAATGAAATTTACAATCCAGCAATGAAAACAGGCAAAAAAGATTTCTACTTTATGGTAAGTTTGGTACTAGATTTTCATTTTCTGGACAGATCTGGACTGTATGTCAGTAATATTTACCGTTTTTGTAGTGATAATTTAAAGAATATATAAAGTGGTCATACATGCTAATTATTTTCATTACTACCACTATTACATAAGTTATTAATAGTACAACTACAGCTATGGCTATTACTATTTTATACAGAAAAATGGCCTTGAGATTGTCTCAAAACTCTACAAACTTAGACAATTCCTCATTTTGCAAACAATGACATGCCATTCGCAATCAGAAAGAGGACTATGGAGACTGAATGCTGATCCCAACAAAGTATTTTCATCTTTTTTTGTTGTTGTTTGCTTGCTTTTTTCTCATCTTTTTCCCTTTTTGATCTGATTTTTCTTTTGTAGCATGATAAATATGGAAATGTGTTTAGAAGAATTATACATTTAAACAATTGCTGTCTAGGAAAGCAGGGAAAGGAGAAGGAAGAGAGAAAAATTTGGAACACAAGGTTTTGCAAGGGTAAATATTGGCACTATCTTTGCACTTATTTAAAAAATGAAAAGCTATTATTAAAAAAATAAATAAATATATAAATAAAAAAATTCACTTAAATTTAAATACATGAAGACAGTATGACCTAAACAGAGGTTCTCTAGAAAGCTATGAATTTATACTTTTAATTGCGTACTAGTCTAACCATTTCAGAGAGCCATATGGAATTTCATCTAAAGAGTTATTAAGCTTTATCCCAGGAATATCACTAGTAAGCCTTTATCCCAAGATGATTAGTGAGACAGAAAAATAACACATATATTCTAAAATAACTATAGCAGCTTGTTTTGTTGTGGCAAAGAACTGGAATTTGAAAGGATGCTTGTCAATTGGGAAATGACTAAATAAGTGATGGGATATGATTATGATGGAATATAATTATACTATATTCCATAATTCCATGATCTAGATAAAGAGAAGACAATATTTTCTATGTTAGCAAAGGTAAGGTTCATTTAATTCATAACGTACTGGATTCTGTTTATTTCATTTACTTGGATAATGTATATTAGTTAATTTTACTTAATTTTTTTTTCTCTGTTCCACTTCTCACACATCAGACAATCATGCCACCAAATTCTTTCACTTTTTTAATATTATTGTTAATATTATAATATTTTCTCCTGACATATTGCATGTTTATATAGGTAAATGCTTGCAATATTATATACATATGTGTATGCATACATCTACATGTATAAAATCAGATAATTATCTACATGATGATGATCATTATTTATCTACAATGATAATTTATGTGTATATGGTATGTGTCATATATTATACTGTAATGCATATATTATACAACACATGCAATGTCATACATTTACATATTTTCATGAAACAGGCAAGATTATATACATGAAACCTAAGATTATAGAAAAGCATTGGCACACACATATATTTATTGATTGATTGATTGATTGATTGATTTATCTTTCATAGTCTACATGATTTTTTAGCTGCTGTTTCAGATTCTTATGGCCCTCAGCATAGTTAATTCAAGTTGTAGGATCTGGAAGCAAATAATATATTTTTATTTACTTGTTCTTCTTTTCTAAAATTCATCACAAACAAGCTTTAGCCAATTTCACAAATAGTCACATACATGTAGACACTTTATAATGGCTTTTCTTTCAGGATTGATTGAAAACCCTTACATGTATTTAATTTTGTTAGATTGTACTGCAGAAGTACCTAGCAATTGTTTTCACTGATACTCATCAGATAGGTGAATTGTAATATTGGCCATGACATTTATGATCTTGAGCCAAGAAGCCTATAGACTTGGCAGCTTTAACATCCTTTCCCATTTCTATTTAATAGAATCTATATCACCTTTCAGGATAGTAGAAATGATTTCATAAATTCTGCCAATTTGATTTTTATTTGAAACTTGATTGTTTATAGACTTTCAGCAAAATTTCTAAGGGACTGAGTTGATACACTAATTTATGTTGCTCTTCAACTTTAAGAAAACTATTCTTTATAAATAAATATATATATATATATATATATATATGTATGTATGTATGAATATATTTGTGTTTCATTAGTTTCATTAGTATGAAAACTAATATGACTTTTTATACCACCATTATGCTATCTAGACAAAACTTTTTGACACTTTTCAGATGTTAAATTTGTTCATCTTAAATTGCCCAGAGGTAAATTTAGCCTTTCCTCCAATTACTTTTGACTTTTAAAAGTTGTCAGAAACTGAGAAATACCACTGTGACTTAAAAACTTTAATAAATGCTCCTGTAGAAGATTGGTCATGATTTATTTAATTCTATCTTTCTTCATTTTGTGGAAGGATACTATTAACAGGACATTGGTTTTACTTACCTCTTGTCATTATTTGAAGATTGTAAAAAGACACTTTCCCTATATATATATATATATATATATATATATATATATCTTAAATAATTTCTTATATTCCCAACATCAGTTAAATGTGTTATTTTACAATTATATATAAATAGCATAAGGGCCTATTTCTTAAGGCATTTAGTTCCTACATTTAATTTTATGTCATTTTTATTCCATCATCTATATTTATACAAAAAAATGACATCTTCTTATAATCTGAATATTTTATATTTTAAATAATCACAACAACTTGGAAGAATATTGCAAAAGAAATGATTGATTCCCAAGTATGCAGCTATTTACTCTTTTTATTTTCATCATATTTTCCCCAGTCGCTTCTCTCCATTGCTGAAATGATTTTTGCTGTAATGTAGCTAAGAATATCCCCAATTTGGGCACAATGGGTACTTATGATTAATCTTCCTAAGATTCTACTTTGATCTTGTCTACATGCTGTTTAAGATCTAACATATCTCCATGTCCTGCTGCTTGAAATAGATAAGCTGTTTGATTTCCAAGGCATTGTTTGCTAAATCTATATAACCTTATTCCATACTACTCACCAATGCAAACTCTCTGCTCTGGACAGTTATAAGGCAAATCTTCATACTATTTGCAATGTTTATATCTACTGTCTCTCTTTTGACATACTTTCTCTTATCACCTATGAAAATCAGAAATCACTAAGATCCCATTCATTTTGAATCTACTCTTTGAAGGTTCTTCCTGCTACTTAAATGAACTTTTCCCCACTTATTTATAATTATTTTGTACCTAAACTAAGCAGTATATTTTTAGCAATTTTTTCTTTAGTATTTCTTATTTTTGTCGGCCTCCTTAGGATTGTAATATCTTCAAAGGCAGGGTGATATCTTATTGTTCCCTTATATTTCACAAAGTCTTTAGCACTTCTGAAGAGCAAAAGATTCATTCAAAAGTTAAATGGCTTCCATAAAAATCACCTGGTTTGAGCCTACCTATTTTGAAAGAAAAAAGCTAACTATAATTAAATGATTTGTCAATAGCTAATACTATTCTCTTTAATATTACCTTCATCTACTCTAAATATGACTTCTATGTAATTAGTTATTTACATGTTTCTTGAGGATAAAAAAGAATGGGAAACAATGCAAATGCTTATTGATTGCAAGATAGTTAAATTGTGAGACATTAATATAATGAGATATTGCTAGCCACAATAAATAACATATATCTGAATTCAGAAAAGCATGGGAAAGTCATATCTTAACCGATTCAGGATGAATTTATAAGAATCAAGAAACTAATGCCTATGAATCATGAAATAATATTTATTAACAATGAAAAAAATTATTTTAAAAATCGATAACTTCCTTCCCTTTTCTTATTCCACAAAAGGCTGCATAGTTTTAATAAATCAGTTTAACCTTGGAGAATACTTGAGAAAAAAAGTAATAAAAAGTAATAAATTGAAAGTTTGTGCTATCACATTGTCAGAGATGTTAATTTAATGCCTAGTTCTGTTTAATTTTATTTTCTTAATTCAAAAAAAATCTGTTATGAGTAATAATCTGACAGGTGAGGAAGAAAAAATTTAATTATTAATCAGTAAAATGATATTTTTGTTATTTATTAAAATATTATTATTAAACTTAAACCAATTTAATATGTCATTTGATAATTTTAAAAGTTTAATTCTCACTACTTTGTAACACTATCTTGTACCACTGATTTGGCATATATGTTCCAAGGTAACTGATATGATTTTTGAAGTAACCTTAGGAATTACTTCATTTTCTTTTTCTTTTTTCTTTTTTTTTTTTTTTGAAACTTTGCATTTTTATTTTGGGTGTCATGACTTTCTTTTTAAGTATATAAATTAAATCAGTGTCTTTCAAATCTTATTTGCTTGTCTGTATTTCTTTTTTTTTATTTAGAATTTTTTTTCCACAGTATATATGCATGAGTAATTTTTTTTTTATATTATCCCTTGTATTCATTTTTCCAAATTATCCCCCCCCTCCCTCTACTCCTTCCCCTTGATGACAGGCAATCCCATACATTTTACATATGTTACAATATAACCTAGATACAATATATGTGTGTAAATACCATTTTCTTGTTACACATTAAGTATTAGATTCCGAAGGTATAAGTAACCTGGGTAGATAGACAGTAGTGCTAACAATTTACATTCACTTTCCAGTGTTCCTTCTCTGGGTGTAGTTATTTCTGTCCATCATTGATCAACTGGAAGTGAGTTGGATCTTCTTTATGTTGAAGATATCCACTTAGAATTACTTCATTTTCAGCATTGAAAAGAACTTCACAGGACATATAGTTCAATTTACACACACACACACATACACACACACACACACACACACACACACACACACACACACAAATCCCTTTAAGTTCTTCAATAAGTGTTAATCTAAACTAAGCTCAAAAACCTCAAATGCATATTCACACTAAGGCCTAAAAGTAATGATTGAATTTTTCCTAACTTTATAGGTAAATGCCTCTCCTCTCAATTTCCACCCAGTGATGATAGTTCTCCTATTTAGGGATAATCCAACATAATCTGATGAACATGATTACTATGTGAAAAACAAAACAAAACAAAACATAACAAAACAAAAAAGCAAAACAAACAAATGAAAAATATGATAGGCCTGAAAAATATAAGAAACAATTAAAGAATAATTTCTTAGAAATTTTCATTCTACTGGAAGAGCATAATGAAAGGGACTAAGTTGTATAAACAGATAATTCCGTGCAGAATGATTTGACTACTGAAAGAAAATGAAGAGTGAGCAGCTAGGTGGCACAGTGGATAGAGCACCAGCCCTGATTTCAGGAGGATGGGAGTTCAAATCTGGTCTCAGACACTTAACACTTCCTAGCTGTATGACCCTGGGCAAGTCACTTAACCCCAGCCTCAGGGGGAAAAAAAAAAAAAAAAGAAAGAAAATGAAGAACAAGAAAGGTTTTGTATTTGAGGTGGTAAATATGTTGAACCGTTTTTAAGTGTTGAATAAAAATGTTAAACAGCCCAGATTGCTGTGGCTGTTCTTTGGGGCTTTTCATTTATCCTATCCTAAAGTATATACATTTATTAATAGCTAATTGATATTTTTATGCTTTTTTCACAATTAAATAACAAAAGTCTTTGTTGAATGTTTGATTAAATCTAAGGAAACCTAGTCTACAGCATTCTCCTGACCATGAAATTTAATATCCAATGAAAAAACAGACTAGCTTACTGAAGATCAAATAGGTAGAAATTTAGCAGTTAGAATTTCATCCAATTTATATCAGTTGTAAAACCTCTGTACTTACCACTACAATTAAAATACTAGAGTTTCTGTAAAGTTCTTTTTGGGTTAAAATATATATCATGTTTTTTGTCCTAAGGTATAATTTACCTAGTGGATAGTATATGAGAGATTATAAATATTTGATTAAACCTTAGTGCTCCTTTTAATCAAACTGAACATTTTTGACCATGCTGATACTGGAATAAAATTATAATGCTAAATTTCAAAGAAAGTTAAATATCCTGGGAAAATGTCTGTTAATGTATGTGACCTTGCTCAAAATAAGTGCAGAGAGAATCAGGCTGCTAATTAACGATTTTCAAATTGATGTATCACTTCCATATTATTCTCCCTTAAAAGTCTACAGGAAAGGTGAAAGTTAATGACAATCTGACCAGAGATGAATGGTAGCATAAATTACAAATGCTTTTTGCTATTCACAAACACAATGTCATCAAAGACCTCTATGGTATTTGAGAAAAAAATGAAAATTTTATGAATCTTAGAATTTCTGTTTACTATGGGGTGAGAGGAAAATTAAAAGGCCCAATAAATCGTAATTTATAATTTTTCCTTACAAGTTTTTAAAGACATTGGCAAATAAATTAATTTTATGACTACTTTCATAAAGTATGATAATAATTTATTGGTAAAAGAAAACAATGATGTGAGATTTTTTTTGTTTTTTTTTTTTTTGTTTTTGTTTTTCTTTCCTGAATCTGATAAGCAGAACCAGAGCTCTCCTGATTGATAGACAATCTGGCAGATAATTTCACAGGTCCTTATTTTAACTATTGAGGATTTTTCTCAAGGTGGGAGTTGATGTAGTTGATACAGTTGTATGTGTTATATGTACAAATTTCAGTTTCTGGTTTCTCATAATTCGTCTCAATGACCTTTTATTCAAGTAAAACAAATTGAAGAGTGAGAGCATTTGAGGAATGAGGGAGCCAGAGAAAATACTCAGCATGAAGAAAGGAAGTATCTTATTTATGGAAAATCCAAGAGACTAGTGTCATGGAAGAAAGAATAAATGGTGATAAGATATGACTCAAAATGTCTGCCAGTATGGATCAGTATAGAAAATAATTTCTTCATGAGTAGTTCTCTTTTTTTTGAAATGCAGATTTATTTTTTTATTAAAGCTGTTTTATTTTCAAAACATATGCATAGATAATTTTCAAAATTCAACTTTGTCAAACCTTGTATTCTAAACTTTTTTCCTTCTTTTCCCCCACTCTATCCCCTTAACAAGTAGTTCAATATGTTAACATGTGCAAATTTTCTGTATATATTTCCACAATTATCATGCTCCACAAGAAAATTCAAATGAAAAAGAAAAAAAAAATGGGAAAGAAAACAAAATGCAAGCAAAGAACATAAAAAGGTGAAAATACTGTGTGATGATCCACACTCAGTTCCTACAGGCCTCTCTCTAGGTATAGATGGCTCTTTTCATCACAAGATTATTGGAATTGGTCTAAATAACCTTTTTGCTGAAAAGAGCCACATCCTCAAAATTGATCATCATATAATTTTGCTATTTCTGTGTACAAAATTCTTCTGGTTCTTTTCAGTTCACTTAGCATCAGCTCATATAAGTTTTTCCATGCTTTTATGAAATAATCCTGTTGGTCGCTTCTTTTAGAATAATAATATCTCATAACATTGATATACCATAACTTATTCAGCCATTGTCCAATTGATAGCAACCTATCTCTGACAAATAGGTGAAATGTCAGTACAGTTATAGACTTGGAAGAATAAAAGAAGTTTTTTTTTTTGTTTGTTTTGTTTTTGTTTTTGTTTTTACAAGAAGTTTCCTATATCTATGAAATCCCACATTTGAACAACATCATCAAAAATCACTATTAACCATGCTAGTTATTCTCATTCCCATTAGTTATTATCATTATTCTTTTGTAATTTGACAATTAACTGAATTTAAGTTAAGCTGCTTTGTACATTTTCATCTAATTCAATAATATATAGAAACAGGCTGCATATTAAGTATTTTCATCATGTGATGATACTATTTGAATCACCTTTATAATGTTCTCTTTTAATTTAATTGGTTATCAAATAATGTTGAAGACAGCTAAATTGTTTAGCCCTTATAAATTTTCCCAAGCCGATTTCCCTTTCCCACTTTTTTTCAATGCTTCCTACCTACTTTTGAGCTGCAATTAATCATTTCAGCTGTGTTGGCAGGGGATGATTTGGTTTCTTATAGAGCATACCTTATGTCTCTGCTTTTGCTTTTTAAGAGCTTTATTTTTTTGTCTCCCTTCCTTTTTTCCTTCCTTCCTTCTCTCCTTTCTTCCTTCCTTCCTTCTCTCCTTTCTTCCTACCTTCCTTCTCTTTTTCTCCCTTTTAAAGGGAAAAGGATTATAAGTCATTTGAACCAAACTATACCAAATGAACCACCTAAAGTTAAGTCTGATCAGAAACAAGAATACTAGCTTTTGAAAGCATCAATTATATCAAAAATTGATTCCTGGCTTCAGTTTTTCTGACAACCAAGGGAAAAAACTGATGATTAGTTAGAGAAGAAGTGTTTAGACTTCCCACAGAGTGATTTTCCCAGAAAAACCACTATTAGGAATCCCTTTTTCTCCTTAAATCAGCATTGACTTTCTAATGCATCTCCCAACATAAATTGACTTGATGAGGGCTGATTATTTTTTGAGATATATCAAATCACTGGGCTTTAACTTAAAGGGCTTCACACAATTCCTAACAAATAAAATATAGTTTTGATGGCTAATCTTTGTTTCCACTGATAACCTAGAGACCTAAACCTATCTGGCATTTAGAGACTTACACCTTTTTCCAGAGGCTTATAGCTGAGCAAGGGTATTTTTGACTCTCGCTTTTTTTCTAAAGGTAACTCAGAGACATACAAGGAGAAATTCCATTTGTTGCCCTTGATTAAAGGAATGTTATCAAAAATTATAATAGATAAGATTTTTGGGGCATCATTTTGAATCTCAAGAGAGTATGGATTTATTTGTGTGTTTATTCTCATACATTTATGTCTGTTTTTTTTTTTTAATTAAAGCTTTTTATTTTCAAAACATAGTATAAATAATTTTCAACATTCACTTTTGCAAACCATTGTTTGACAAATTTTCCCTCCCTATGCCCACCACCTTCCCTACATAGCAAACTAATGTAATATATGTTAAACATGTGCAATTTCTCTATATATATTTCCATAATTATCATGCTGCACAAGACAAATAAGATCAAAAATGGAAAAAAAAAAGATAAAGAAAACAAAACATAAGAAAATAATCACAAAAAGAATAAATACTATATTGTGATCCACTTTCAGTTTACACAGTCCTCTTTCTGGATACATATGGCTCTAGTCAACAAAACTATTGAAATTGCCATGAATTACCTCAGTGATAAAAAGAGCCACTTGCATTAGAACTTACCACTTTATAATTTGGCTGTTGTAATATATAATGATTTCCTGGTTCTGCTCACTTCACTTAGCATCAGTTCATGTAAGTCTCTCCAGGCCTCTCTGAAATAATCTTGAATGTTTCTTATAGAACAATAATATTCCATAACCTTTATATACCATAATTTATTCAGCCATTCTCTGATAGACATCCACTCAATTTCCAGTTTGTTGCTACTACAAAAAGGGATTTCCACAAACATTTGTGAGTCCCATTCCCTCCTTTATAATCTCTGTGGGATACAAGCTCAGTAAAGTGCTGGATCAAAGTGTATGTTCAATTTGATAGCTCTTTGGCTACTCTCTTCACTTCTATTGCTAAAGACCAAGAATAAAGACTTTTGCTTATCCTGACTCTGGCTTATTCTAAGGCATGACGGGTCCTAATGCAGTCGCCACACAAAATGTTTGAATCAGTTCACAATTTTATCAACAAAATATCAGTATCTCAGTTTTCTCACATCCCCTTCAACATTCGTCAATCTTTTCCTATCATCTTAACTAATCTGAGAAATGGATAATGATACCTCAGTTGTCTTAATTTGCATTTTTCCAATCAATAGTGATATAGAGAAAATTTTCATGTCTAGAAAAGGTTTTAATTTCTTCATCTAAAAATTGTCTGTTCATAGCCTTTCACCACTTATCAATTGGAAATGGTTTGAATTTTTATATGTTTGAGTCAATTCTCTATGTATTTTAGAAATAAGACATCTATCAGAACCCTTGAATGTAAAAATTTTCCCAGTATATTGCTTCCCTTCTAATCTTGTCCACATTGGTTTTGTTTGAAAAAAAAAAACAAAAAAAGAAAGAAAGAAAGAAAAGAAAAGAAAGGAAGAAAAAAAACTTTTTAAATTAATATAATCAAAATTATTTATTTTATATTCAGTAATGTACTCTGGTTCTTCTTTGGCCACAAATTCAATTCTTCTCCATAGATCTGTCAAGTAAACAATCTTTTTTTTCTTTTAATTTGCTTATAATATCCCTCATTGTGTCTACAACATTAACTCATTTCAACCTTATCTTGGTATATGGTGTTAGGTGTGAGTCAATGTCTAATTTCAGCCATACTAATTTCCAATTTTTCTAGCAATTTTTATCAAATAGAGAATTCTTATCCCAAAAGCTGGGGTGTTTGGGTTTATCAAATGTTAAGGTTACTATATCTTGGGAACCTGTTCCTCTGATAGAGGATACTATTTCTTAGTCAGTACCAAATGGTTTTTATGACCACAGCTTTATAATATAGTTTTAGTCTAGTAGATTGTGCCACCTTCATGTACACTTTTTTCATTAATTCCCTTGATATTCTTGACCTTTTGTTCTTCCAGATGACCTTTGTTATTATTTTTTCTTGCTCTGTAAAATAATTCTTGGGAGTTTTATTGGTATGATACTGAATAAGTAGATTGATTTAGGTAGTATGATTATTTTTATTATATTTATTATATATATTATATGATTATATATTATATTATATATTATATTATATTATATATATATAACTTATCCATGAGTACTTGATATTTTTCCAATTGATAAATCTGGCTTTATTTATTGGAAAGTGTTTTGTAATTGTGTTCATAAAGTTCCTGACTTTGCCCAGACAAGTAGATTACCAAATATGTTATATTATTGACAGTTATTTTAAGTGGAATTTCTCGTTGCATTTCTTGCTGTTATAATTTGTTGGTAATATGTAAAAATGCTGAAGATTTATGTAATTTATTTTGCATATTGCAAATTTGACCAAGTTGTGAATTGTTTTTAGAAAGTTTTTAGTTGATTCTCTAGGCTTCTCTAAGTATACCATCATATCATATGCAAAGAGTGATAATTGAGTTTCCTCATTACCTACTCTAATTCCTTTCATTTCTTTTTCTTCTTATTGCCAAAGCTAACATTTCTAATACAATACTGAATAATAATGGTGACAGTGGGAAGCCTTGTTTCACAACCCTGATCTTATTGGGAATGGTTCTAGTTTGTCTCTATTACATATGATGCTTGCTGATACTTTTAAATAAATAATACTGATCACTTTCTTCCTATACATTCTAGTGTTTTTAATAGGAATGGGTGTTGGATTTTGTCAAATGCCTTTTCTGTACCTATTGAGATAATCATATGTTTTTTGTTAGTTTGGTTATTGATATGGTCAATTATGCTAATAGTTTTCCTAATATTGAATCAGCCCTGCATCCTGGTATAAATCCTATTTGGTCATAGTTTATTATCCTGAGGATAACTTGTTGTAATTTCTTTGCTAATATTTTATTTTAGATTTTTGCATTAATATTCATTAAGGGAATTGGTCTATTACTTTCTTTCTCTGATTTCACCCTACTGATTAAGGTATCAACACCATATTTGTGCCATAAAAGGAATTTGATAGGACTTCTTTCCCTGTTTTTCCAAATACTTTGCATAATATTGGAATGGAATTATTATTTATTTAAATGCTTAGTAGAATTCACATGTAAATCCTTCTGGATCTGGAGGATTTTTTTCTTAGGAGGTTGAGTAACAGATTTTTCATTTTTTCTAAAATGGGACTATTTAAGTAATTTATTTCATCTTCTGTTAATATGGGCAATACACACCCACACCCCCACACCCCTCCATATATATATATAAAGTATTCTTCCATTTCACTTAGATTATCAGATTTTGCAGAGGGCAGTGGACAGTAGAGGAACTTTGGATAAGGTATAAGACCTTTTAGAGGGAACCTGTTGACACTATCTAGTTCAGCTTCTCTTCTCCCCTTGGGGTGTCTCACCCTTCCTGAGAAGTCAAGGAGGATGTGACCACCTGTCTTCAACTTGAAGCAAAATATACTTACAGTATCTTACATTTCTATAACAAACTGTTTATAGTTAACACTTGCACAGTGTGATATGGTGATGTTAATGGTTCTATAGTTGACATATACTCAGTGTGCTGTAGTGATGTAATTGTACTAAGGTATTTAAGGGCTTAGAGAACTGGAAATAAAGGGACTTCATCTTTGACAAGCCTGGTGGGTCTTCTGCCTTCTTCACTTATTCACTAAGACCAAGGACTTGGGCTTGTTCTGAGATCCTCCAGAGAACTAGTCTGGATGGTATATTTTGGCATCCCAGCTTTGAGGCTATAGAAAGCACATTACATTTTTGGCGCCTAAATGCAAGGCCTTAAACATGAAGCCTTACACTCAGCAGCTCACCTGACTTGATCAGCAAGTTCAGTGGAGAAGTCCCCATGACCAGAAATAGGGTGAGTATAAAAATAGACAAACTGGAAGATTTGGTAAGGGCTAAATTAGTCACTTTTATTTTCAGCCAAAATGAGACAGATAAAAAGAAATGAACTTCCTCCCCTAGGGAAACGTGTAGTTAGGTTAAAAGAGAAGCAAAGTTTGTTAGTAACTCAGAAGCATATCAATTAATTCTCAGGTGCTCAAAAGGCCATGTTTCCTTGGCTCTTTAAGGAAGCAAGATTAGAGTCAAAGAGGTGGAAGTTAGTGAGAGAACTAACTGAATACAAAGGATTAAAATTGTTTTTAAGGAATCCTACAAGTTTTAAAAGTAGGAGAGATTTTAACTTTGACAGCCAAATAAGGAAATATCAGAAGATAAACAAGCACAGGGTTGATAGCTGTGGGCCTCAGAGGTCACAGCATGTGGAACATAGTTAAGGAAGTCTTTTTGCTTGTTACTGCTCTAGGAGATTTGCAGGCTAGTTAGGTGGGAAAAGAGTTAAGTACCTTGCTGATGAACTTGCTTTTCATTTTCAAAGCTAAGTTTCAATTTTGCCTATACCAGAGCATATGCCCTTAGGGTATTCCTCATCTCCTTATTCTCCTCCCTAAATTCCACCCTCTTAGTCAGGAAGAAGAGGGGTAGAAAGGGCAATAACACCATTGGTAACAGTAATGAAGCAGTTTTGCTCACTCCCTATGCCCTCAATACCAGAGGCAGGGCTCAGCTTTAGTTCCCTAGGCAAAAAAACACTTGGGGCATGATAACTGCTTTTAAAACCAAGAGAGTCTTTAAGGAAGCCTATAGAGAAAGGAAATTACAATTAGTGTGAATTAGAGTTGCATGCAACTAGGACTACAGAGATATACCATGGAGAGCTGAAGCCTGTCCCTGGATGACCTATAGACCCCTTGTCTCCACACACACACAGTCAGCTTGACCATTTCACCCCCTAAAAGTGCTTACAAAATACTATCTATCCATACACTGATTTGGGAAACTGGGAAATATATAGCTAATGTCCCAGTCACTAATATAAGTAGACAATGTGTTATCTATCACCCAAGAGAAGTAGTAGCATTAGGCCTCCTGATACATACTCTTGATATACAATTTGGTGATATTTATCCAGATTTTGACTCCCAATAACAGAATCCAGGAATATTCTGGTTGCAGCTGTTATAACTGATCATCCTATGCTTACTATCTATGTAAATGGTATATCTTTGAAAGGACTATTAGACATAGGTGCAGATCATACAGTCATTAGAGGTGCCAATTGGCCCAATCATTGACCAAAGATTACGGCAAACACCCATATATCTGGCATAGGAGGATCACTAGCAGCTAAAATTAGTGCTACCCTTTGAGATGAAAATTTGAAAATAAAATAGGAGTTTTTACTCCTTTTGTAGTTAAAAAAAATCCCCATCAATTTATGGGAAAGAGACATCTTAAAACAGTTAGGATTACAATTGAGTACTTCAGCTTTTTAGGCAAGGCTGTTATTGAAGGCCTGCCTACACTCTCACCTGTTCCTATTCAATGGAAAACTGATATATCAGTGCGGGTAGAACAGTGGCCCTTAACAAATGAAAAAATTCAGGCCTTATCAGATATAATACAGGAGCAACTTGACCAAAGGCACTTACAACCTTCTCTAACTCCTTGGAATCACCCTGTATATGCTATAAAAAAGAAATCTGGAAAATGGAGGATGTTGATTGATTTGAGAAAAGTAAATGAACAGATGGAAACTATGACAACTCTTTAGCCTGGCATGCATCTCCTACTCAGTTGCCTAGAGAATGGCCTCTTTGGGTTATAGACATTAAGGATTGTTTCTATTCTATACCTCTGGATAAGGAGGATATGAAAAGATTTGCCTTTTCAGTGCCCAACATTAATTTAGCAGAGCCTTATAAAAGATTTGTATGGTCAGTTTTGCCACAGGAAAAAAAAAAAAAAAAAAAAAAAAAAAAAAAAAGGCCTACTATGTGTCAAATGTATGTGGCTGCTGATCTTACTCCAGTAAGAAAAGCATTTCCAAAAGTTATGTTACAACATTACCTGGATGATATCTTGGGGTAGGAACTAAATATGGAACAGGGCACAAGGATAAGACTTGGGAGATGAAAAGTAGAGGTGCAGAGGAGCGTTATGTGGAGGTGGGGTGTAGCTTTAAGAGGCAATACTTGCAACCCTTGCATGTCTCCTTCTCCATGGACCAATCCTTAGATGGCCTGACTCCTCTGGCTCCTAAAGGACCTCCTCCAAAATAATAGGAGATGAAAGTGATACTGTGCTAAAAATACTCTCTGACCTCACCTTTACCTCTTGGTTGGTCTTTCTCTATGGGATCTGGGTTGGAGCCTGAAGGTAGGTGAGCTAGCCTAGTCATGGCCACTGACAGGTGAGCATATAGATCAGGCAGTGGGCCCAAATTGGGACTATGTAACTAGGACCTGTAGTAGGACTATAAGGTGAGAAGGGAGACAGAACTCAGCTCTAGTGAGTAGAACGTTCGATATGGTACAATCAATAGTAAAAGGCACAGACTGGGAGGCTTTGGGAAAAGAGGTGTATAAGACTGTTAAGAAAGCGGGTATAGAGATAGATCAAAACAAATGATGGAAAAGGTTAGCAAAGATATGTTTAAAATCTAGAAAGGCCTTCTTACAACGGATAGCCTTGTATGCAGATGTTGCAAAGAAATATGTTAGAGACATACAGAATCCAACCCCTATAGATGATGATGTCCAGTGCAAGTAGCTCCACTCTTTTTAGATAATTTCCAGGTGATGTGAAGAGATTCAGGAAGTAGTGAATGGAAGGGACCAGATAGGTTAACTGCTTGGGGGAAGGGGTTTGCTTGCATCTCTATAGATGGAGAAGGAATTTGATGGGTGCCAACAAGTCATATCCACCTTGTCCATTGGAAAAAGAAAAAGACAAGATCCAAGAAACTGACTGTGCCTACCACTGAAGGAACCTGGCAGTTAACCCTGTGTTTATGGCAATTGGCTCATGAACATCAAAAATAGTTAATGAGACATGATGAGATTGATGTAGTACTTCAAAATCTGCTGGAATCATTAGATCTCCTGACACATTAAGTGATGGACAATAGATTGATTATGGACTATCTCTTGGCTGCTGAAGGAGGTGTATGTGATTGTTATTTATATACCCTCCTTCTAGGATTCATGGAAATCTTTTATAATACCATGCTGATTCATATTGCTTGTTACATCACTATTTGCATGTATGATTCCTCATGTTAATTCATGTTGTTTGTTACATCACTACTAGCCTGTATTATGTTACTACTTACTTGTGTGATGTCTCCATGCTGATGAATTTATGTATACCTGTTTCAACTAAAATAAAATAAAATGGGAGATGTAAAGGGCTGCAGATGGTGGGGGAATTCTGGGTAAGGTATAACCTTCATCCAAGAGGGAAACTGCTAACAATGTCTGATTCAGCTCCCCATGTCCCTTTGGTGGCATACCTAAGAAGTCAAAGAGGGAATGACCACCTATGTTCTACTTGAAATGAGGGATACTTATAGTATCTTACATTTCTATAGCAGGGTGTTTATAGTTAACATTTGCACAATTGTGATGTGATGATGTAATGCTTCCATACTTGGCACATGTTCAACATGCTGTAGTAATATAATTATGCTAAGGTATTTAGGGATTGGGAGGACTGGAAATAGATGGAATCCATCTTTGACCAGCCTTGTGGATTTCTTGCCTTCTTCACTCTCCACTAAGGCCAAAGTCTCAGGCTGGTCCTAGGATCCTCCAGAGATCTAGTCCAAATGGTATATTTCAACACCCTAGCTTGGGAGCTCTAGAAAGCACACTACATTTATTGACAAAAATTTGGGTAAAACAGCTCCTAATTATTGCTCTAATTTAGTCTTTGTTAGTGTAAAGTTCTCCCTTTTGATTTTTGATACTAATAATTTGATTTTGTTCTTTCTTTTTTCTACTCAAATTAACTAAAGGTTTATCTATTTTAATGTTTTTTTTCATAAAACCAACTTTTAGTTGTGTTTATTAATTCAGTAGTTTTCTTAGTTATTAATCTCCTCTTATTTTCAGAATTTCAAATTTGTTTTTTTTTTTTTTCAGGTATAAAGTGTTATTTTATTGTGAGTTATTATTGTAAACAAAACTACTTTTCCCATTCTTATGGGCCACATTCGCCTATATGACAATCTTGATTTCTGACTGTAACAACCTTACATGCATTTGAAGATTTCACCTTCAGGAAATCATCCTGCAGCAAAATTTTTTTTTTTTTTTTTTAACTTTCTTTTCCTTTTTTTTTTTTTTTTTTTTTTTTTTTTTGTATTCATTTTTCCAAATTACCCCCCTCCCTCTATTCCCTCCCCCCGATGACAGGCAATCCCATAAATTTTACATGTGTTACAATATAGTCTAGGTACAATACATGTGTGTGAATATCATGTTCTTGTTGCACAATAAACTTTAGATTCCGAAGGTACATGCAACCTGGGCAGACAGATATTAGTGCTAACAATTTACATTCACTTCCCAGTGTTTCTTCTCTGGGTGTAGCTACCTCTGTCCATCATTGATCAACTGGAAGTGAGTTGGATCTTCTTTATGTTGAAGATTTCCACTTCCATCAGAATACATCCTCATACAGTATTGTTGTTGAAGTGTACAGTGATCTTCTGGTTCTGCTCATTTCACTCAGCATCAGTTGATTTAAGTCTCTCCAGGCCTCTCTGTATTCCTCCTGCTGGTCATTTCTTACAGAGCAATAATATTCCATAACCTTCATATACCACAATTTACCCAACCATTCTCCAACTGATGGACATCCATTCATCTTCCAGTTTCTAGCTACAACAAAAAGAGCTGCCACAAACATTTTGGCACATATATGACTCTTTCCGCTCTTTAGTATTTCTTTGGGATATAATCCCAGTAGTAGCGCTGCTGGGTCAAAGGGTATGCACAGTTTGATAACTTTTTGGGCATAATTCCAGATTGCATTCCAGAATGGCTGGATTCTTTCGCAACTCCACCAGCAATGTATTAGTGTCCCAATTTCCCCACATCCCCTCCAACATTTATCATTATTTGTTCCTGTCATCTTAGCCAATCTGACAGGTGTGTAGTGGTATCTCAGAGTGGTTTTAATTTGCATTTCTCTGATCAGTAGTGATTTGGAACACTCTTTCATGTGAGTGGATATAGTTTCAATTTCTCCCTCTGAGAATAGTCTGTTCATATCCTTTGACCATTTATCAATTGGAGAATGGTTCAGTTTCTTATAAATTATGGTCAGTTCTCTATATATTTTGGAAATGAGACCTTTGTCAGAACCTTTGTTTTTAAAAATATTTTCCCAATTTGTTACTGCCCTTCTAATCTTGTTTGCATTAGTGTTATTTGTACAGAAACTTTTTAGTTTGATGTAATCAAAATCTTCTATTTTGTGATCAGTAATGATCTCTAGTTCTCCTCTGGTCATAAATTCCTTCCTCCTCCACAAGTCTGAGAGGTAGATTATCCTCTGTTCCTCTAATCTATTTATTATCTCCCTCTTTATGCCTAAATCATGGATCCATTTTGATCTTATCTTGGTATATGGTGTTAAGTGTGGATCCATATCTAATTTCTGCCATACTAATTTCCAGTTTTCCCAACAGTTTTTTCCGAATAATGAATTTTTATCCCTAATGTTGGAATCTTTGGGTTTGTCAAAGATTAGATTGCTATAGATGTACCCTTTTTTGTCCTTTGTATCTAATCTGTTCCACTGATCTACCGGTCTATTTCGTAGCCAATACCAAATGGTTTTGGTGACTGCTGCTATATAATATAGCTTTAGATCAGGTACACTTAGACCACCTTCCTCTGAGTTTTTTTTTTCATTAGTTCCCTTGCAATTCTCGACCTTTTATTCTTCCATATGAATTTTGTTGTTATTTTTTCTAGGTCATTGAAATAGTTTCTTGGGAGTCTGATTGGTATAGCACTAAATAAATAGATTAGTTTGGGGAGTATTGTCATCTTTATTATATTCGCTCGGCCTATCCAAGAGCACTGAATGTCTTTCCAATTATTTAAATCTGATTTTATTTTTGTGGCAAGTGTTTTGTAATTTTTCTCATATAATTCCTGACTTTTCTTTGGTAGATGGATTCCCAAATACTTTATACTCTCAACATTTGTTTGGAATGGAATTTCTCTTTGTATCTCTTGCTGTTGCATTTTGTTAGTGATATATAAAAATGCCGAGGATTTATGTGGATTTATTTTGTATCCTTCCACTTTGCTGAAATTTTGAATTATTTCTAGTAGCTTTTTAGCAGAGTCTTTGGGGTTCTCTAAGTATACCATCATGTCATCTGCAAAAAGTGATAGTTTAATTTCCTCATTTCCTACTCTAATTCCTTGAATCTCTTTCTCGGCTCTTATTGCCGAGGCTAGTGTTTCTAGTACTATATTGAATAGTAATGGTGATAGTGGGCAACCTTGTTTCACTCCTGATCTTACTGGGAAAGGTTGCAGTTTATTTCTATTGCATATTATGCTTACTGAAGGTCTTAAATATATGCTCCTGATTATTCTAAGGAATAGTCCATTTATTCCTATACTCTCAAGAGTTTTTAGTAGGAATGGATGTTGGATTTTGTCAAATGCTTTTTCTGCATCTATTGAGATGATCATATGGTTCTTATTAATTTGATTATTAATATGGTCAATTATATTAATAGTTTTCCTAATATTAAACCAGCCCTGCATTCATGGAATAAATCCTACTTGATCATAGTGTATTATCTTGGAGATGCAAATTTGGTATTTAACTGGGAGGTTTGAATTTGTTCTTTTCCTAGTTTTTTAACTTGCATGTCAAATTCATTCATCTTCTCTTTCTCTATTTTGTTTAAGTAAGCATCTAGAGATATAAAACTTCTCCCAAGAAATGCTTTGGCTGCATCCCACAAATTTTGGGATGTCTCATTATTGTCATTCTTTTGGAGGAAATTATTGATTGTGTCTGTAATTTATTTTTTTTACCCATTCATTCTTTAAGATTAAATAATTGAATTTCCAATTATTTTTCGTCTATTTTCCCCTGGCCTTTTATTGAATGTAATTTTATTGCATCATGATCTGGAAAAAAATGCATGTACTGTTTCTGACTTTCTGCATTTAATTTTGAGGTTTTTAATGCCCTAAAACAATGGTCAATTTTTGTATAAGTTCCATATACTGCCAATAAAAAAGTCTATTTCTTTCTGTCTCATTCAGTTTTCTCCAAAGGTCTATATACTTAATTTTCTAGAATTCTACTTTCCTCCTTAACTTTTTTCTTATTTATTTTGTTGTTTGATTTATCTAATTCTGAATGAGCAAAGTTGAGATCTTCACTGGTATAGTTTTGCTGTCTAAGTCTTCTTCTTTTTACTTCTTCTTTTAACTACCTTCTAATTCTTTTAACTACCTTCTACTTCTTCTTTTAACTACTTTTTGCTTCTTCTAACTACTCCTCTAGGAATATTGATGCACACATTTTTCCATTGATATTATTCATTTTCTATGATAACCTTTAGCAAGATGAAATTTCCTTCCTTATCTTTTTAAATTAGATCTGTTTTTGCTATTGCTTGATCTGAGGTCAGGATTGCTATCCTCACTGTTTTATTTCAGCTGAAGAATAATAGATTCTGCTCTAGCTTTTTATCTTTTCTTGTTATATATCACTCTTCTTTAAATGTGTTTCTTTTAAACAACATATTATAGGATTCTGGGTTTTAATCCAGTCTGCTATCTACTTCCATTCATAGGAGAGTTCATTCCATTCACATTCACAGTCAAAATTACTAACTGTATTTCCTGCCATCTTGTTTTTTCAAAGTTATACTTTTCTTTTTTTCCCCCCTTTCCATCCTCCCAAATATTTTTGCTTCTGACCACCCCTTCCCTCAAACAGCCCTTTCCTTTACAGACCTTCCCCCCTTTTTATACCTTTTCCCTTCTACTTCTGTTCTCCCTTTTCACAGCCTCCCCCTTTCCCTTTCCCTTTTCTTTCCTACTTCCATATAGGTGAATTTCTCTGTGAAGCAAATATATCTGATATTCTGATATTCTACCTTTGAACCAAATTTGATGATAGCAAGATTCACACATTGCTCATCCTCCCCTTCTTTCCATCAATTGTAATAGGTATTTTTTGCCCCCTCAGAAGATGTAATATACTCCATTTAACTCTATTTTCCTCTTCTTTCAGTAGAATCCTCTTTTCATGCAATGTTCAGGCCAGCTTTCTGGAGGTCCTCAGGAAGGGCCTTGGTCTCAGCAAGAGAGACATTGGGAGAATGGACAAGAATAGAGTCCAAGTCTTTATTGTTTCTTACACAGTCTGTGTCTGTCATAGTCTGATGCATTCTCGGTCTGACCAAAATTTCCTCCAGCATCAACCAGTCTCCCTCTCCATCTGATTTTGTTCCCAGTTCTCCTTAAATACTCTATTATAATTACATCATTACAGTATACTGAGAATAAGCCAATCTAGAGTGATTATATCATTATATTAAAGTAGAGTAATTATATCATTATACTATACTAGATATATGTGAACTAGAGAACTATTATCTTATCAATTAAACTGAGTTAACACCTTGTTTCAAGTATATTTCTTTCAAGTATACTTCTCCAAAGTTCGGCCATCTATAGTTTCCTTTTTTTTTTTTTTAATATAATCACAATAAAGTCAAATTATACATACACTATGTAAGGATACTCATAGCAGAATTATAAATCTCAAGAATTAAGCATATCATCTTCCCCTATAGGGATGTATTTTTTTTTTTAATTTTAGAAGAATGTCGTCTTTTTTTTTTCTTTCTTTTTTACCTTTTTTTTATGTTTTTTCTTGAGTTCTGTATTTGAAGATCAAATTTTCTGTTCAGCTCTGGTCTTTTCATCAGAAATAAATGAAATTTTCCTTTTGCATTGAATGTCCATTGTTTTCCCTGAAAGATAATGCTTAATTTTGCTGCATAGTTGATTCTTGGCTACAATCAAAGTTCCTTTACCTTTCAGAATACCTGATCCCTTGCTTTTCAATCATTTTAAGTAGAAGCTGCTGGGTCCTATATAAACCCGATTATGGCTCCTTGATATTTGAATTGTTTATTTCTGGCTGTTTGTAATATTTTTTTCCTTGATTTGATAATTCTGAAATTTAGCACAATATTATTTGGATTGTCTCTCCTGAATCCATTGTCTAGATCAGTTGTTTTTCTAGTGAGGTATTTTACATTTTCTTCTATTTTTTTAGTTTTGTTTGATTGATTCTTGAAGTCTCATTGAGTCATTCACTTCCATTTGTTCAGTTAATTTTTAGTGAATCATTTTCTTCAGTTAGCTTTTTGATCTCCTTTTGCATTGGGCCAATTGGAGTTTTAAGTGAGGTGTTTTGTTCATTGGATTTTTTTCCCTATTTCACAAATTTTACTTTTCAATGAGTTGGTTTCTTTTTCAAATCTATTTTGTAAGAAGTTGTGCTGTTTCCATTTCATCCAATGTATTTTGTAAACAAGTTATATGATTTTTCCATTTTACTACATCTATTTTTAACATTATTTTTAGATAATGCCTTTGTAATTTTCTAAAATCTTGCAAAGTTCTCATTTTCTTTTCTCATTTTTCTTTTAACTCTCTTTTAATATCCTTTAATATTGTAATATCCATATCTGTCTGTCTCTCATCATGTCAATACTGAACTGTGAAATTCAGATTTGGTTAGTTCTGCAAAAAGGAAATTTTCCTTAATATGTAAGTCAGCATTTTCAAAATTCAAAAGCAGTAGAAAAATGTGAGTGAAATTAAAGGCCTAATAACTGAGAAGAATGGGAGACCTTATACATTTTATTTTGCAATAGTTGATAATTGAAGTTTAACTCTAGGTTTATGGAGACCAGAGGGTACCTTCTGGATAAGCTCATCTTCTCCACAACACACTTTTAGATTTCTTCTATGCTCCCTTTTCTACTCCTTCCCCCCTTTATATTCTGTTCTCCAATTAGAAAGCAAGTTACTTGAAGGGAGGAACTATCTCTCTAATTAATTTTTTATTCTCAGCACTTAGCACAAGATTTGCCATATAATAAACACTCATTCAATATTTGACTAACTAGACAGTTGAAAGATTGAAGGACTTCATGAAAGAAGGAAAAGGAGTTATATGTGCAAAAATATTTATAGTTGCTCATTTTGTAATGGCAAGGAAGTGGAATTTGAATGGAAGCTCATCAATTGAGGAGTTACTGGATAAATTGTGGTATATGAATATAATAGAATATTATTGTTCCATAAGAAATGCTTAACAGGCTGCTTTCAGGAAAATCAGAAAAAAATTATATGAACTAATGGTAAATGAACTGACCATCATGGGGAGAACATTATAGAGAGTAACAGCAAGATTATGTGATCATTAATTGTGATGGACTTGGCTCTTCTTTGCAATTCAGTAATCCAAGACAATTCTTGTAGTCCTGACATGAAAAATGGCACCCATTACTAAAGATAGAACTATGTAGACAATGTGGATTAAAGCATAGTATTTTCATCTTTCTTTGCTTTTTCTTTTTCCTGGTTTTTCTTTTTTGGGTATGATTTTTTCTTACTCAAGATGATGAATAGGGAAATGTATTTAAAGAGATTACACATATTTATCCTATGTGATTTGTCACACAAAGTCTAACAAAAAGGAATGTTAAAAAACAGCTTTATATATATTTGGAAAATGAAATACAATTGAGGAAAGACAAATAAACAAACAAACAAACAAGATCTATCTAAGGACAAGGTCAGAATTACTGGTGAGAGCCTAGTCAGAATGCTTTCAGAAGTGATTATCCAAAAATCACTGAAGAATAAAGATGGATACATGATATGAGAAAATTGATAGGGTATGGTATGAGCTCACCTGAGTAAAAGTAAATAGATAAGTTATGTATATGTCAAATAGGCCAGAGAACCAAAAATAGCTTGATAGTTTGGTAATAGAAATCAAACATTTTGATATGATCATATAGTTTTCAAAATATCTTCTTAGGATTTAATGAAATTAAATCTCAGTCTCATAGTGATCTAAGAGAGTTTCTAAAGGGACTCTGATACATTAGGTCCCTCATGTTTAACCAGGACAAAAATCATCAATTGTAACAAATTATAGCTTCATATTTGCTATTTATTTGATATGGGACATTTTGTCAAATCATTTTAGACCTCTGGAACTATTGTCTGATTCCCTCAACTGTAAAACCAGCAAATTTACCTAAATGATCTCTAAGGTCCTTTATTACTCTAGAAGATAAAATTTTATAAATTCTTTTATTTCCAAATGAACCATTGAGTTGTAGAAAAAATAAGTACTCTTAGAATTAATGTAAAATTGGGCCAACTAGGTGGTACAGAAGATAGAGCATCAGCCCTGATATCAATAGAACCTGAGTTCAAATCTGGCCTCAGAACTTAACACTTCCTAGATGTGTGACCCTAGGCAAGTCACTTAATCCCAATTAAAAAAAAAAAAAAAAACAAAAACAGAATTAACATAAAATTTGCTACTATTGCTGAAGTATATTCTTTCTATATTCATCAAGGTATCCCTATTCCCTATGATTCTAGCACTAAAAAATTCTCTAGACTGTGAAGAAGCAGCACATCAGCTATAATTTCCTGAAGAGCAAAGACTTTTATAAATATTTATAGATCCTTCCTAGGGACTAGCTTAATTTCTTATCCATACAAAGAGTTTTTGAAATGTATGTTAAATGAAAGAGCTATTGAATAAATGGCTGAATAACATTCTCATGTACATAGAAGTTAAATGATTTCCCTAGAACTCACAAAGGCAGGGTCTTTGGTCACCCAGTTAAGGCTCTCACACCATACAACCATTCTGTTTGACCTCTGCAAAACTATAGAAATATTTTAAATATAATAAGACCTCTTAAGGGATATGAAAGGGCTCCTGAGATCTAAATCAGGTTTTACTAGAACTAAATCCCTTTTAGTGAAAATACCAATACAAACAAAAGCAGAAAAAAAATGAAGAAATAAGAAAATTCAAGGAAGAGAACACTTCAAATTGTCTGCCTACCACTAAATACTTCAGACCAGTCAGATGAGAATTGAAATTTAGCACTACTCAAATATGTAATGATCATAGTACAGAATATATGAAAGAATGTTGAAGGATTAACTGAAATTGTTACATCTTCATCTATAAAATTAAGATTGTGGACAAGATAATCTCTATATTATACCTCAGTCCTAAATCTTAGATTTCTACAATTCTCTACTACACAGTAGTTATCTGCAATGAGTGTATAAGATAGATTATGAAGTTGATCATAGCACAGACACATATTGTCGATTAAAATGCACATATAAACTAATAGTGAGGATTTTTTTTTTTTAATCGAAAGACTAATTCAGCAATATTGCTTGTGGGCTTTGCAATTGTTACTATTAATCTGGCAAAGCTTCCTGGATGAGATTGGTATTTTAAGAAGAAGAGGTTGATAACCAAAATTGCAAGAAGAATAAAGAAAAAATTTCCCTTTCTCACAACTACATTTTTTCACAATTGATTCCTATATAATAATAATAATAATTCTGTAACTATGCATTAAAACTTCAATCTAACTCATCAGACCCATTAGATTATTAGTTATTATTAGTTGTATTCATCTAATGTCAATTATTCTCAGCCAAGGTAAATGTTGGGATCTCAGAAATATTGCTTTCTAAAGAGGCTGACATTTCACTCAATTCTCAGGGATCATTGATCTATTAGTAAAACAAAATATTAAATTACTAATGGCTCATTCTATGCTTTTGGATGATTAATTTGCAAAACATTTAGAAGTATCCATAAGTGCTTAAGATAGTTTAAGCCTTTGTAGCACATTTACTTTTCAGATATTGGTATTTATGGATTTCGAAAGAACTCTAAAATAATGGACATGTCATGTTACTCAGGATTCTATAAAAATAAAGACTTCTTTATCATATTTTACTCGAAGTTTAAAAGCTAATGATTTGTGAACTATTTAAATGACCAAAATCCTTAAGAATGATCCAATTTTTAAAACACATTATTATTGGTTTTCTTTCTTTCTTTCTTTCTTTTTTTTCTAGGAGAATATTATATCAGAGTAACATTTTCTAATGATCACACCACAGACCACTCCTCTCAGCAATTTTTTTTCTTTTCTCCTTTATTTCCAATACTAGGTAAATCGTGTTGAGGAATAGCAAGTTTGATGGCAACTCCTTCCAACTTCAACTAAGCTCTAAGATTCCTTGTATTATTCCTATACAAATAAATCCAATAAGGGATATGACAAAGAGTTGCTAATTATGTTTCCTAGATAATTTTGTGGAAAAAATCTTATGTTTTCTGATAGTGGGAAAATTTGGGCCATTATAAAATAATAGGCTTGGAACAAGAAGAGATCTTAGAGAATCATATAGACTAATTACCTCACTTTACAAATGAGAGAAGTGGGGCCTTTAATGGCTAAAATGGTGTGCAAAGTAAATATTTTGTACCTGGCTGAGGTTTTAACTGAGTCTTATCCTCTGATTCTAATTCTCGTTTCCTTTTCACTATGACATGCTGTATCTTAGCTAAATATGCTTTAAATTGGAGTATTGGACCCATAATTACACAAATTAGAAATACAGGTAACATTAAAGATTACCAATATTACTTCCTTGTTTCATAGATGAGGGACTTCAGGCTCAGAAAGGACAAGATCTTTATCAATATATATAGTCACAAGTATATTCAGAGATATGAATGGGAGATCCATTTCAATACTATTTCATATGATACAAAAGAGAGCACCATTGTTCCAGTCAGATGATACAGGCTCAAGTTCAAACTTTACCATTTCATATCTGTGTAATCTTGTGCTAGTTACCTCAATCTGTCAGTCAACTACCATTTATTACTCCCCTTCTATGTTTGAGGAAGTATGCTAAGTAATGGGGAAACAAAGAAAGGTAAATAACAATAAAACGACAACAACAATAATGATAGGCCTTGCTGTCAAGGAACTCAATTTTTGGCAAAGTTTATAAATAGAAGGGGATTATGAAGGGATAAACAACCTGCAAATAACTATGCAAAACATAATACTTTGGGTTATCCTTGACTGACTTCCCCACCAGGCCCTAGGTCTTTCAATTACAGGGATAATCTCATCAATCAATTATATAATTTAATTGTATAATTTATAATTTAATTTATATTATTATATTATATTTATATTATATTATATATTATATTATATTATATATAATTTATATATATATTCTATTCTATTCTATTATATTAATTTATAATTTAATTATAATTTAATGTATAATTGTATAATTATATAATTTAATTATTTAATTTAATTTAAAATTTCTCATATAAGAAAATCCAAACTACCATTTCAGGAAAGACATCAGATCAGGTGTCACATTTCTTATCACATTGTACTACTTTGGATTTCCCTTAGTGATTTCTCCATCATCTCTCACCCCCAGTTATCATTTCTTCCTCCTCCTCATTCCTCCCCCTTGCTTTTCAGATTACTTTTGTGTTTTGTCTTCTGAGATTGTGAGCTCCTTGAAGGCAGAGATTTCCTTCCTTCCTTAGTTCCTTTGTTCCTTTATTCTTTCCTTCCTTCCTTTTTTCCCTCCCTCCCTTTCTTTCTTTCTTTTTTTTGAGACCAGATTTGAACTCAGGTCCTCCTGAATTTAGGGCTGGTACTCTATCCACTTTGCCATCTAGTTGCCCCCAGATATATAAAATTTTTGGAATATCTGGTAGGTAAACATTTCCTTGCTTCCTTAATTTGCTTATAGAATCACTCTTTACTATGAATCCATTTTGACTTTTTTTTGCAATGGGTTGTGAAATGCTCATCTATAGCTAGTTTCTGGTATATTATTTTCATTTTCCAAGAAATTTTGGCGATAATGAGTTCTTCTCACAGAAACTAGTCTTTCAATTTATCAAACAATAGATTACTATAGGCATTTACTTCTGTATATTGTATACCCAAACTTTCCACTGAGACACTAGTCTATTTCTTAGCAGTATCAAATGGTTTTGATAACTGCCATTATTATAATATAGTTTTAGTTGTGATATGGTTAGTCATCTTCCTTTGCATTTTTCCCATTAATTTCTTTGTCATTCTTCACCTTATATTCTTCCAGATGAATTTTGTTATAATTTTTTCCTAGCTCTATAAATTTTTTTTCCTACTATTTGATTGCTAAGGACTGAATAAGCAAGTTAATTTTGAATTGTCATCTTTATTATATTACCTCAGTCTGCCCACAAAAAAATTGGTATTTTTCAAATAGTTTAGATATGACTTTATTTAGATACATTATATTTTGTAATTGTGTCTGTAAAGTCCCTGCCTTTCTCTTGGGTAGATAGACTCCCAAATATTTAATGTTATTTTAAAGGTAACGTCTCTCTATTTTTTACTATTAGGCTTTATTAGTAACATCTAAAATGCTGAAGATTTATTGGGTTTGTTTATATCTTGAAATTTTTCTAAATTAATTGTTTAATTTTAAAAAAATGATTCATTAATATTCTCTAAATATACTATATCATCTGCAAATACTTTTGTTTCCTAATTGCCTATTCTAATTGTTCAATTTCTTTTATCTCTCTTATTGTTAAAGCTATTATTTCTAGTACAATATTAAATGATAGTGACAACTAATTTCATCCCTGATCTTTTTGGGAATGCTTTTAACTTATCCCTATTACATATAATGATTGTTAATGTTTTTAGAATGATGCTACTTATAATTTCAAGGAAAACTCCATTTATTCTCATGCTATTTACTAGTGTTTTGTTTTAATAAGAATATGTGCTGTATTTTGTCAAATACTTTTTTTGCATCTTTGAGATAATGATATGATTTCCTGGTTTTGTTATTGATATATTTAATTATAATGATAGTGAATGCTTGTATTGAACCAGACCTGCATTCCTAGTATAAATACCATGTGGTCACACTGTATTATCTTGGTGATAAATTACTGTAAATACATTGATAATAAATATTTCATTAAAACATTTTTGCATCGGGGCAGCTAGGTGGCGCAGTGGATAGAGCACCAGCCCTGAATTCAGGAGGGCCCGAGTTCAAATCTGATCTCAGACACTTAATAATTCCTAGCTGTGTGACCCTGGGCAAGTCACCTCACCCCAGCCACAAAAAAAAAAAAAAAAAAAAAAAAAAGAAAAAATAGCAAAACATTTTTGCATTAACTTTCATTAGGGAGATTGATCCATAATTTTTTTTCTCTGTTTTGACTCTTCCTGTTTTAGCTATCAGTACCATATTTATGTCATAAAAGGAATTTGATAGCATTCCTTCCTTTTAATATTTTTCTAAATATTTTATATAGTACTGGGATTAACTTTTCTTTAAATGTTTGATGGAATTCACATGTAAATTCATTTAGGCCTGGAGCTTTTATCTGGGGACATCATTAATTGCATGTTAATTTTTTTTTTTTAATGGGTTATTTAAGCATTGTATATCCTCTTCAGTTAATCTGGGCAATATATATATATATATATATATATATATATATATATATATATATATATACTCATCCATTTTATTTAGATGGTCAGATTTATTGACAGAACATGGTGCAAAATTGGTTCTAATTATTGCTTTAATTTTCTCCTCATTGGTGACGAATTAGCCCCTTTAATTTTTGATACTGGTAATTTGGTTTTATTCTTTATTTTTAAATTAAATAATAGTGCTTTATCTATTTTATTATTTTTCTTTTCTTTCTTTCTTTTTCTTTATTTTTTATTGAGACAATTGGGGCTAAATGACTTGCCCAGAGTCACACAGCCAGGAAGTGTTAAGTGTCTGAGAACACATTTGAATTAAGGTCCTCCTGACTTCAGGGCTGATGCTCTGTTCATGTTGCCACCTAGCTGCCCCTATTGTTTCTTTGTTTTTTGTTTTTTTGTTTTGGTGTGTGTATGTGTTCAATAAAATCAATTCTTAATGTTTTGTTTTGTTTTGTTTTGTTTTTTAGTTTTATAGTTTTCTTACTTTCAATATTATTAATTTCTCCCTTAATTTTTGTAATTCCTAATTTTGTATTTAATCAACAATTTTTAATTTATTCTTTTTCTAGAAATTTTACTTTCATTCCCAATTCATTCAACTCCCCTTTTAGAGATATATAATTTCCCCTAAAAACTGCTTGAGCTACATCCCATAAATTTTGGTATGTTGTCTCTTATTGTTATTCTCTGAGGGATTAAATTTTTGACTATTTCTATGATTTGTGTTTGACCCATTCATTCTTCATTATTAGATTCTTTTGTTTCCAATTAATGTTTTATTTATCTTTCCATGGCCTTTGATTGTGTGCAATTATTATTACATTCTGCTTTGAAAAGGATACTTTTAGCAATTCTAATTTTTTGCATTTGATTGAGCTTTTTAATATCCTAATGCATGTTCAGTTTTTGTGTAAATGCCATATACTATTGAGGAAAATGTATGTTTCTATCCCCTTCGTTTTTTTTTTTTTTTCAGATGACAATTATAGCTAACTTTTCTAAAAATATCTTCATGTACTTAATTTTTTCCTTGTTTACTTTGTGCTTAGAGTTATCTAGTTCTGAGAGAGAAATTTCTCACTAGAATAGTTTAGTTGTCTAATTTTGTTTTCCTGTAAGTTAGTTATTTTTCTAGGAATTTGGGTGCCACTTGGTGCATATATTTGGTATTGATATTATTTCATTGTCTATGAAAACTTTTAGTAAGATTTAGTTTCCTTTCTTATCTCTTTTAATTGGATCTATTTTTGCTTTTGCTATATTTGAGGTCCTGATTGCTCCTCCCTACTTTTTGTTGTGTAATTGTTGTTTGGTTTGATTTTTAACTTCAGCTTGAGGATAATATATTCTGCTCCTGCCTTTTACCTTTACTCTGTGTGTATCTCCTGCTTAATCGTGTTTGTTGTAAACACATTGCAGGAATCTGATTTTTAATCTACTCTTCTTTCTGCTTCCATTTTATGGGAGAGTTCAATCTATTCACTTTCACTATTATGATCACTAACTGTATTTCCATGCATCCTACTTTTCCTAGTTATACTTTTCTCTTTTCTTTTCTTCTGTCCCTCCTCATCAATGTAGCAGTATAGGAACAGGGGAAATTTCTGAGCAGGGGGGAAAAAAAGCTCAGATGTCTAATTTTTGTCTCTCTTTTGTCTTAATACTGGATTTTTTTTTAATAACAGCTTTTTATTTTTCAAATCCATGCAAAAATCATTTTCAACATCAACCTTTTCTTTTTTTTTTTCTTACTTCAACTATTTTTTTTATTATATATATATATATATATATATATATATATATATATATATATATATATATATATATTTTATAATATTATCCCTCGTATTCATTTTTCCAAATTACCCCCCCTCCCTCTATTCCCTCCCCCCGACGACAGGCAATACCACACATTTTACAATGTTACAATATAATCTAGGTACAATACATGTGTGCGAATATCATTTTCTTGTTGCACAATAAACATTAGAATCCGAAGGTACATGCAACCTGGGCAGACAGATATTAGTGCTAACAATTTTCATTCCCCTCCCAGTTTTTCTTCTCTGGGTGTAGCTACCTCTGTCCATCATTGATCAACTGGAAGTGAGTTGGATCTTCTTTATGTTGAAGATTTCCACTTCCATCAGAATACATCCTCATACAGTATTGTTGTTGAAGTGTACAGTGATCTTCTGGTTCTGCTCATTTCACTCAGCATCAGTTGATTTAAGTCTCTCCAGGCCTCTCTATATTCCTCCTGCTGGTCATTTCTTACCGAGCAATAATATTCCATAACCTTCATATACCACAATTTACCCAACCATTCTCCAACTGATGGACATCCATTCATCTTCCATTTTCTAGCTACAACAAAAAGAGCTGCCACAAACATTTTGGCACATATATGTTTCTTTCCGCTCTTTAGTATTTCTTTGGGATATAATCCCAGTAGTAGCGCTGCTGGGTCAAAGGGTATGCACAGTTTGATAACTTTTTGGGCATAATTCCAGATTGCTCTCCAGAATGGCTGGATTCTTTCACAACTCCACCAGCAATGTATTAGTGTCCCAATTTCCCCGCATCCCCTCCAACATTTGTCATTATTTGTTCCTGTCATCTTAGCCAATCTGACAGGTGTGTAGTGGTATCTCAGAGTGGTCTTAATTTGCATTTCTCTGATCAGTAGTGATTTGGAACACTCTTTCATGTGAGTGGATATAGTTTCAATTTCTTCCTCTGAGAATTGTCTGTTCATATCCTTTGACCATTTATCAATTGGAGAATGGTTCAGTTTCTTATAAA
This sequence comes from Sminthopsis crassicaudata, assembly GCF_048593235.1. NCBI lineage: Eukaryota > Metazoa > Chordata > Mammalia > Dasyuromorphia > Dasyuridae > Sminthopsis > Sminthopsis crassicaudata. The sequence goes on along the minus strand of NC_133618.1, from coordinate 99,281,144 downwards.
TTATGGTCAGTTCTCTATATATTTTGGAAATGAGACCTTTGTCAGAACCTTTGTTTTTAAAAATATTTTCCCAATTTGTTACTTCCCTTCTAATCTTGTTTGCATTAGTATTATTTGTACAGAAACTTTTTAGTTTGATGTAATCAAAATCTTCTATTTTGTGATCAGTAATGATCTCTAGTTCTCCTCTGGTCATAAATTCCTTCCTCCTCCACAAGTCTGAGAGGTAGATTATCCTCTGTTCCTCTAATCTATTTATTATCTCCCTCTTTATGCCTAAATCATGGACCCATTTTGATCTTATCTTGGTATATGGTGTTAAGTGTGGATCCATATCTAATTTCTGCCATACTAATTTCCAGTTTTCCCAACAGTTTTTTCCGAATAATGAATTTTTATCCCTAATGTTGGAATCTTTGGGTTTGTCAAAGATTAGATTGCTATAGATGTACCCTTTTTTGTCCTTTGTATCTAATCTGTTCCACTGATCTACCGGTCTATTTCGTAGCCAATACCAAATGGTTTTGGTGACTGCTGCTATATAATATAGCTTTAGATCAGGTACACTTAGACCACCTTCCTCTGAGTTTTTTTTCATTAGTTCCCTTGCAATTCTCGACCTTTTATTCTTCCATATGAATTTTGTTGTTATTTTTTCTAGGTCATTAAAATAGTTTCTTGGGAGTCTGATTGGTATAGCACTAAATAAATAGATTAGTTTGGGGAGTATTGTCATCTTTATTATATTCGCTCGGCCTATCCAAGAGCACTGAATGTCTTTCCAATTATTTAAATCTGATTTTATTTTTGTGGCAAGTGTTTTGTAATTTTTCTCATATAATTCCTGACTTTTCTTTGGTAGATGGATTCCCAAATATTTTATACTCTCAACATTTGTTTGGAATGGAATTTCTCTTTGTATCACTTGCTGTTGCATTTTGTTAGTGATATATAAAAATGCCGAGGATTTATGTGGATTTATTTTGTATCCTGCCACTTTGCTGAAATTTTGAATTATTTCTAGTACCTTTTTAGCAGAGTCTTTGGGGTTCTCTAAGTATACCATCATGTCATCTGCAAAAAGTGATAGTTTAATTTCCTCATTTCCTACTCTAATTCCTTGAATCTCTTTCTCGGCTCTTATTGCCGAGGCTAGCGTTTCTAGTACTATATTGAACAGTAATGGTGATAGTGGGCAACCTTGTTTCACTCCTGATCTTACTGGGAAAGGTTGCAGTTTATTTCTATTGCATATTATGCTTACTGACGGTCTTAAATATATACTCCTGATTATTCTAAGGAATAATCCATTTATTCCTATACTCTCAAGAGTTTTTAGTAGGAATGGATGTTGGATTTTGTCAAATGCTTTTTCTGCATCTATTGAGATGATCATATGGTTCTTATTAATTTGATTATTAATATGGTCAATTATATTAATAGTTTTCCTAATATTAAACCAGCCCTGCATTCCTGGAATAAATCCTACTTGATCATAGTGTATTATCTTGGAGATGATTTTCTGAAGTCTTTTTGCTAATATCTTATTTAAGATTTTAGCATCAATATTCATTAAGGAGATTGGTCTATAATTTTCTTTCTCAGTTTTCGATCTACCAGGTTTAGGTATCAGTACCATGTCTGTGTCATAAAAGGAGTTTGGTAGGACTCCTTCATCCCCTATTTTTTCAAATAATTTATATAACATTGGGGCTAATTGTTCTTTAAATGTTTGGTAGAATTCACATGTGAATCCATCTGGCCCTGGGGATTTTTTCCTGGGGAGTTGATTAATAGCTTGTTCTATTTCTTTTTTTGAAATGGGACTATTTAAGCAATTTATCTCCTCCTCTGTTAATCTAGGGAGCCTATATTTTTGGAGAAAGTCATCCATTTCATTTAAGTTATCAAATTTATTGGCATAAAGTTGGGCAAAGTAACTTCTTATTATTTCTCTAATTTCCTCTTCATTGGTGGAAAGATCCCCCTTTTCATTTGTAAGACTATCAATTTGATTTTCCTCTTTCTTTTTTTTGATCAAATTTACCAAAGGTTTATCTATTTTATTGGCTTTTTCATAAAACCAACTCTTGGTTTTATTTATTAATTCAATAGTTTTTTTACTTTCAATTTTATTGATTTCTCCTTTTAATTTTTGTATTTCGAGTTTAATTTTTGGTTGGGGGTTTATAATTTGGTCTTTTTCTAGCCTTTTAAGTTGTAAGCCCAATTCGTTAATCTTCTCTTTCTCAATTTTCTTCAAATAAGCCTCTAAAGATATAAAATTTCCCCTTATTACTGCTTTAGCTGCATCCCAAAGATTTTGATATGATGTCTCATCATTATCATTATCTTGGGTGAAATTGTTAATTGTTTCTATAATTTGCTCTTTCACCCAGTCATTCTTTAAGATGAGATTATTCAGTTTCCAATTACTTTTTGGTCTATTTACCCCTAACTTTTTACTGAATGTAGCTTTTATTGCATTGTGATCTGAGAAGAAGGCATTTATTATTTCTGCCTTCCTACATTTAATTTTGAGATCTTTATGTCCTAATATATGGTCAATTTTTGTATAGGATCCATGAACTGCTGAGAAGAAAGTATATTCCTTCCTATTGCCATTCAGTTTTCTCCAAAGGTCTATCATACCTAGTTTTTCTAATGTTCTATTTACTTTTTTAATTTCTTTCTTGTTTGTTTTGTGGTTTGATTTGTCTAAATCTGAGAGTGCAAGGTTGAGATCTCCCACTATTATAGTTTTACTGTCTATTTCTTCTTGCAGTTCTCTTAACTTTTCCTTTAGAAAGTTAGATGCTATACCACTTGGTGCATATATGTTTAGTATTGATATGGCTTCATTATTTATGCTACCTTTCAGCAGGATATAGTTTCCTTCCTTATCTTTTTTAACGAGATCTACTTCTGCTTTTGCTTGATCTGAGATAAGGATAGCTACCCCTGCTTTTTTGGCTTTACCTGAAGCATAATAGGCTCTGTTCCAACCTTTTACCTTTACTCTGTATGTATCTCCCTGCTTTAAGTGTGTTTCCTGTAGGCAACATATTGTAGGGTTCTGCTTTTTGATCCAATCTGCTATCCGTCTCCGTTTGATGGGATCGTTCATCCCATTTACATTTACATTTAAAATTACTAATTCTGTGTTTCCTGCCATCGTATTATCCCCAGATTATACTTTTTTCCCTTGACCCCCCTGATCCCCCTCCCCGATATTTAATTTACAGACCCCCCTTGTGACGCGCAACCCTCCCTCTTTTTTTTTTTTTTTTTTTAGGATCCCTCCCCCCTCCCTCCAAGTCCCTTCACTTATTCTCCTTTTCCTTTCCCCTTTTCCTCTCCCCCCTTTTAATGAGGTGAGAGAAAATTCTCTGAAAAACAAATATGTTAATTATTTACTCTTTGAGCCTCTTCTGATGAGAGTAAGATTCACACAATGATTCTCCCCCTCACTAAGTTCCCTCAGATATGGTGTATTTTCTATGTCTCTTCCTGGGATGTAGTTTCCCTCTTTTTATCACTCCTTCCCCTTTTTCTGAACCGACCTCCTTCCCTTTACCACACCCCCTTTTTTTTCTTTTATATCAGTAAAATCAAATTATCCTTGAGTATTTTTTATATACCCACAACAGAGTTACAGTTCTCAAGGGTTCTGTGTACCTTTTTCTGTTTCTCTTCAGTCTTGTGGATGTAGATCAAATTTTTTGTTTAAGTCTGGTTTTTTTCTTAGAAACATATAGAATTCCTCTGTTTCATTGAATGACCATCTTCTTCCATGGAAAAAGATGCTAAACTTAGCTGGGTAGTTCATTCTTGGTTGCAGTCCTTGATCTTTTGCCTTACGGAATATCAGGTTCCAGGCCCTTCTATCTTTTAATGTGGAGGCAGCCAGATCTTGAGTGACCCTTATTGTGGCATCTTGGTATTTAAATTGTTTTTTTTTTCTAACTGCTTGCAGGATTTTCTCCTTTGTGTGGTAATTCTGCAGCTTAGCCAAAATATTCTGTGGTGTTCTTTTTTTAGGGTCTATTTCAGAAGGAGTTCGATGAATTCTTTCCACATCTACTTTCCCTTCTGTTTCTATTATCTCTGGACAGTTCTCTTTGATAATTTCCTGTAAAAGAGAATCTAGGCTCTTTTTTTGGTCATAGTTTTCTGGAAGTCCAATGATCCGCAGATTATCTCTCCTAGATCTATTTTCCAGGTCTATAGATTTTCCCAGTAAGTATTTGACGTTGTTCTCCAGCTTCTCATTTTTTTTGTTTTGTTTGACTGATTCTTGGGTTCTCTGTGAATCATTCATTTCTATTTGTTCCATCCTGACTTTTAAGGAGTTATTTTCTTCTTTCACAGTTTTTAGTTCTTTTTGTAAATGCCCAATTTCGTTTTTAAATGAATTATTTTGCTCTATTGAGTTTTTTTCCATTTCCCTAATTTTTTTCTTTTGAGAATTATTTTCTTTTTCCAATTCAGAAATTCTATTTTCTTGAGACTTTTTTATCTTTTCCAATTCAGAAATCCTACTTTCCTGTGTTTTTTTAACCTTTTCTAATTCACTAATTTTGTTTCCCTGCATCTCCTGTGAATTCTTTATTTTTTCCAACTCCAATTTCAGGACGTTGTTATTCTCTATGATAACTTCCCTTTCTTTTCCCCATTTTTCTTTGATCTCCCTCAATTTTTAAGAGCTTCTTCTAGGAGAGAGTTATGTGATGGGGGGCAGGAATCATTCCCCTTTAGGTTGTTGTCTGTTGATTCTCTGCTGTCAACTTCCTCGGGGTTGGAAACCCGCTCTTTCTCTGTATAGAAGGAATCTATGGTTTTTCTAGCTTTTTTTGCTCATACTTAAAAAAATCTTTTGGGGTCTGTCTCTGGGGTAGGAAATTATTTACTTCTTTACCAGCTTCCTCCCAGACCGGATGGATGCAGCGGCCCCTGCGCCGGAGCTAAGATAGAGCTCTGGGAGAGAGTTCCCCACCCCCTCCCTGGAGGTGCCTCAGAGGTGATTAGCACTACTGTGCTTCAAGGGCGTAGAATAGTGAAGACAGCACGAAGCCCAGCCTATGTGTCCGGGTGGGGAGTGGATGTCTGCAGCAGGTGACGTGAGAAGCCCCTGCGCTCAAACTGGAAGTGTCTGCCAGAAACCGTGGTCCCTAATTCAAAGGTTCCGCTTCTCTGGGACTTCCTGGAGCTGAGTTCCACTCCCTCCAGCTAAGCTAGGCAGTGTGTGTTGCCTTGGGCCGTATCCACCCACTTGTCAGTCTCTTAACTATTCTCAGGAGGTAGCTGAGGCCACACCCCCTGGTGCCAAGAGATCCGCTGAGTCACCCCCAGGATCGGGGAAAATCTAATTTGAGTTTTAAAATATTTTGGCTTTCTCTTCTGAACTGCTAAATAATTAGCAGAGAAGAGCTAACAGCCTGTGCCAGATTCCTTTACCTCAGTGGCTTTTCTGATCCCAGAGCCCTTCCCAGCGCAATGGGCGCAGTGTGCCCCTACCCCACCGTCTGTGCTGGTCTTTCTTATTCCTCCCCTGAGAACTGACCTTTCCTGTTGAAACTCCAGATTCTCTTCAGCTGGTAAGTCGTGCTTCCAGTCCTTGTGGTATCTATCAGTCCTGAGCTAATTTTGAGACTTAATTTATCTAATTGGTTGTGAGGGAGTGAGGACGTTCACTGAGTCGTGTGTTTCTTCTCCGCCATCTTGGCTCCCAACATCAACCTTTTCAAAACCTTGTGTTCCATTTTTGTTCCCTTCCTCCCCTCCCTTACCTCCCCAACACCAATTCATTATAGAGTAAACATGTATAATTATTGTAAACATATTTCATATTTGTTATGCTGCACAAGAAAAATCAGATCAAAAGAGGAAAAATACATAAGAAGGAAAAAAACAGCAAATATCACCACTACCAAATAAAGGTGAAAATACTATTCTTTGATCCACATTCAATGTCCATAGTTCTCTTTAGATGCAGATGGCTCTTTCCAATAGAGGTCTATTGGAACTTCCCTGAATTACCTCTTATAATTGCTAAGTGCAATATTCTCTCATTTCTGTTCTCTTCATTCAGCATCATTTCATGTAAATATTTCCAGGTTATCATCCTGCTTGCCATTTCTTAGAGAACAATAACATTACATTACATTCATATAAAATAACTTATTCAGCCATTCCCCAACTAATGGGCACTCACTTAATTTCCATTTCTTGCCACTACAAAAATGGCTGCTACAAACATTTTTGCATATATAGCCCTTTGCTGTTTTTTTTTACAATCTCTTTGGGATACAGACCCAGTAGAGACACTGCTGGATCAAAGGATATGCACAGTTTGATGGCCTTTTGGGCACAGTTTTAAATTGCTCTCCAGAATGATTAGATTAGTTCACTATTCTACCAAGAATCTATTAATGTCTCAGTTTTCCCACATCACCTCCAATATTTATCAGTATCTTTTTTCTGACATTTTAGTCAATCTGAGACATGTGAAATGATACTTCAGAGTTGTCTTATTTGCATTTCTCTAATCAATAGTGATTTAGACTTTTTAATATGACTAAAATAGCTTACCTGAAAATTGTTCATATTTTTTACTATAAACTGAAGAAAGACTTATATTCTTATTTAAAATGAATTATTATTCTAATAGTAAATATACAATATTAAAATGTAAAGACTTTTTTAATGGGTTTTGAATATATTTAGAAGTGCGCATGTATGTCTTATAACATAAGCTCACTGTTTTGGTTTTCCTTTGCAGATCCTAAATTTAAGAATTCCTGGCATGAAATAAGTGTCTAATAAGTGCTTGTTGACTAATTTTATCTATGTGAATTCTGTGTTCATTAATAGAGATTTTAAAAATCATTATTCAGGGCATTTATTTTTTTAAAGCTTTTTATTTTCAAAACATATGCACAAATAATTTTTCAATATTGACCTTTGCATATCCTTGTGTTTCAAATTCTCCATTCCTTCCTCCCACCCCCTTCCCTAGATATCAAACAATCCAATATATGTTATACATATTAAAATATATGTCAAATTCAATATGTGTAAACATATTTATATAATTGTCTTGCTGCACACACACACATACACATACAAAACAGATAAAAAAGGAAAGTAAATTAGTAAGAAAACAAAATTCAAATGAACAGCAACAAAAAGAGTAAGAATAAGAATATTATTTCGTGATCCACATTCAGTTCCCACAGGACTTTTTTCATCACAAGAACATTGAAACTGCTCTCAATCATCTTGTTGTTGAAAAGAAACATGTTCATCACAACTGATCATCCTATAATATTGATGCTATCATGTACAATAATCTCCTAGTTCTGTTCATTTCATTTTTTATCAGTTCATGTAAGTCTCTCCAGGCCTCTCTAAAATCATCCTACTGGATGATTTCATTGTTTCTTATAGAACAGTAATATTCCATAACATCTATATAACATAATTTATTCAGCCATTCTCCAACTGATGGGCATTTATTCAGTTTCCAGTTTCTTGACACTATAAAAAGGGCCACCATAAATATTTTTTTTCACATGTGGGACCCTTTTCTTCCTTTAGGATCTCTCTGGGATATAACCCCAATAGAAACATTGCTGGGAACAAAGGGAATGTACAATTTGATAAGTTTTTGAGCATAGTTCCAAATTGCTCTCCAGAATGGCTGGATCCATTCATTTACAGTTCCACCAATAATGTATTTCTGCCCCAGTTTTCCACATTCATCATTATCTTTTCGTGTCATCTTAGCCAATCTTAGAGGCCTGTAGTGGTATCTCAGAGTTGTCTTAACTTGTATTTCTCTAATCAATAATGATTTAGCACACCTTTGTTGTAAAAAAATTTTTTTTTCCAGTTTTGTGCTTCCCTTCTAATCTTGGATGCATTGATTTTGTTTGTAAAAAAGCACAACAAACAACTTTTTAAAGTTTAAAATAAACAATATTATTCATTTTGCATTTTATAAGGTTCTCTAGCTTTTTGACTATAAATTCCTCCCTCCTTCACAGATCTGAGAGGTAGAATCTTCCTTGCTCTCCTAATTTACTTATAGTATTATCCTGTATGTCTAAATCATGAACCCATTTTGACCTTATCTTGGAAATTGGTGTTAGATTTGCTCAATGCCTAGTTTCTGCCATACTGTTTTCTAGTTTTCCCAGAAATTTCTGTCCAGCTCTCAGAAGCTGGAGTTTGGGGATTTGTCAAATACTAGATTAATATAGTAATTGACGATTGTGTCTTTTGAACCTAACCTATTCCACTGATCCACTACTCTAGTCCTTAGCCAATATCAAATGGTTTTGATGACCTCTGCTTTATAATATAGTTTTAGTTCGAGTACAGCTAGGCCACTTTCATTTGCTTGATTTTTGTTAATTCCCTTAGAAATCTTGATCTTTTGTTCTTGCAGATGAATTTTATTATTTTTCTGTTAAGGACCATGCCTAAGTGAAGGGACAGGTCAATTTTTCAAGAGCCTCCACAGCTCTGGATCATAACATCTGAAGGAGTTGCAAAGCAGCCTTTACTGACACAGGTGTTCTTGTGGACTGGAAATGAAATAAATTGGAGGCAGAGGAAAGAGGAGAGAGATAAGACAACACAACTGCCTCTCAGTGGAGAGGTCAGAGAATGTAACTGTCTCAGTCTCTTTATTTCATCATCATCATCATCATCATCATCATCATTCTCTCACAGGAAGAGATCCATTCTACAGAAGTGAATTAGAACTCCAGCAGCCACTGGCAGGTGGCTCCCTTATCACAATATATGGCACCTAGCATGGGATACAAGAAGTACAAGAAGAACCAGCAGTGTTTGAGAGCTTTTTCTGAGTAGGATCCTACCAGAGTTCCTTCAGTAATCTGTAGGGAAAGAAAGGGAAAAGAGACCCAGTAAGACTTTTTTAATTGGGGTAATTAAATGGACCAACATAGGGGAGCAGAGCCAAGATGGCGGAGAAAATACACGCATCTGTGTAAGCTCCTTTCTTCCCTCACAACCAACTAGATTTAATCAGCCTCAGAAATAGCGCTAGACTGATAGAATCCACAAGGACTGGAAGCACGACTTACCAGCTGAAGAGAATCTGGAGTTCCAACAGGAAATGTCAGCACCCAGGGGAGGAAGAAGAGAGGCCAGCTCAGACGGTGGGATAGTGGAACACTGCGCCGGTTGCGCTGGGGAGGGCTCTGGGATCAGAGAATCCACAGAGATAAGAGAATCTGGCACAGGCTGTTAGCTCTTCTCTGCTTATAATACAGCAGTTCAGAAGAGAAATCTAAACTACTTTAAAATTTAAAAACATATTGGATCTTCCCGGATCCCAGGGGTGACTCAGCAGATCTTGGCACTGTGAGTGTGGCCGACATAGGCAATCCAGGCTTTCACCTGGGGGTAGTTAAGAGATTGAAAAGTGGGCAGGGTGGTAACTCATAGTGCCTGGCTTGGCTGGAGGCTGTGGAACAGAAGTCCCAGAGAAGCAGAACCTTTGAACTAGGGACTGCGGTTTCTGGCAGACACTTCCAGTTTGAGCACAGGGGCTTTTCATGTCACCTGCTGCAGACATCCACGCCCCACCAGGACACATAGGCTGGGCTTTGAGTCGCCTTTACTGTTCAGTCTCAAACATCAGGGAAGCCACTAAAACACAGCACCCTCAAAGCACAGCAGTACTGATCACCTCTGAGGCACTTCCAGGGAGGGGGTGGGGAACTCTCTCCCAGAGCTCTCTCTTAGCTCAGGCCGCATCCATCCAGTCTGGGAGGAATCTGGTAAAGAAATAAATAAATAATTTCCTACCCCAGGGACAGACCCCAAAAGATTTTTTAAGTATGAGCAAGAAGCCCAAAAAAACCATAGATTCCTTCTACACAGAGAAAGAGCGGGTATCTAACCCCGAGGAAGTTAACAGCAGAGAGTCAGCAGATAACAACCTAAAGGGGAACAATTCCTGCCCACCATCACATAACACTTTCCATGAAGAGACTATTAAAAAGTTAAGAGAGTTTGAAGAAAAATGGGGAAAGGAAAGGGAAGCTATGATAGAAAATAGCAATGTCCTGAAATTGGAGTTGGAAAAAATAAAGAATTCACAGGAGATGCAGGGAAACAAAATTAGTGAATTAGAAAAGGTAAAAAAATCACAGGAAAGTAGGATTTCTGAATTGGAGAAGATAAAAAAGTCTCAAGAAAATAGGATTTCTGAATTGGAAAAGATAAAAAAGTCCCAAGAAAATAGGATTTCTGAATTGGAAAAAGAAAATAATTCTCAAAAAAAAAAATTAGGGAAATGGAAAAAAAATCAATAGAGCAAAATAACTCATTTAAAAACGAAATTGGGCATTTACAAAAAGAACTAAAAATTGTGAATGAAGAAAATAACAAATAGAAATGAATGACTCACAGAGAACCCAAGAATCAGTCAAACAAAACAAAAAAAATGAGAAGCTAGAGAACAACGTCAAATACTTACTGGGAAAATCTATAGACCTGGAAAATAGATCTAGGAGAGACAATCTGCAGATCATTAGACTTCCAGAAAACTATGACCAAAAAAAGAGCCTAGATTCTATTTTACAGGAAATTATCAAAGAGAACTGTCCAGAGATAATAGAAACAGAGGGGAAAGTAGATGTTGAAAGAATTCATCAAACTCCTTCTGAAATAGACCCTAAAAAAAGAACACCACGGAATATTGTGGCTAAGCTGCAGAATTACCACACAAAGGAGAAAATCCTGCAAGCAGCTAGAAAAAAACAATTTAAATACCAAGGTGCCACAATAAGGGTCACACAAGATCTGGCTGCCTCCACATTAAAAGATAGAAGGGCCTGGAACCTGATATTCTGAAAGGCAAAAGATCAAGGACTGCAACCAAGAATAAACTACCCAGCTAAGTTTAGCATCTTTTTCCATGGAAGAAGATGGTCATTCAATGAAATAGAGGAATTCCATATGTTTCTAAGAAAAAAAAAGAGACTTAAACAAAAAATTTGATCTACATCCACAAGACTGAAGAGAAACAGAAAAAGGTACACAGAACCCTTGAGAACTATATCTCTGTTGTGGGTCTATAGAAAGTATGCATGGATAATTTGATTTTACTGATATAAAAGAAAAAAAAAAGGAGGGGGTGTAGTAAAGAGAAAGGGGTAGTATCAGAAAAAGGGGAGGGAGTGATAAAAAGAGGAAAACTACATCCCAGGAAGAGGCATAGAAAATAAACCATGTCTGAGGGAATTTAGAGAGGGGGAGAATCATTGTGTAAATCTAACTCTCATCAGAAGAGGCTCAAAGAGTAAATAATTGTCATATTTGTTTTTCAGAGAATTCTCTCTCACCTCATTAAAAGGGGGGATAGGAAAAGGGAAAAGGAAAAGGAGAATAAGGGAAGGGACGTGGAGGGAGGGGGGAGGGATACTAAAAAAAAAAAGGGAGGGCTGCGCGTCACAAGGGGGGTCTATAAATTAAATATTGGGGAAGGGGTTCAGGGGGGTCAAGGGAAAAAGCATAATCTGGGGATAATATGATGGCAGGAAATACAGAATTAGTAATTTTAACTATAAATGTGAATGGGATGAACACTCCCATCAAACAGAGACGGATAGGAGACTGGATTAAAAATCAGAACCCTACAATATGTCGTTTACAGGAAACACACTTAAAGCAGGGAGATACACATAGAGTAAAGGTAAAAGGTTGGAGCAGAATCTATTATGCTTCAGGTAAAGCCAAAAAAGCAGGGGTAGCTATCCTTATCTCAGATCAAGCAAAAGCAGAAATTGATAAGGAAGGAAACTATGTCCTGCTGAAAGGTAGCATAAATAATGAAGCCATATCGATACTAAACATATATGCACCAAGTGGTATAGCATCTAACTTTCTAAAGGAAAAGTTAAGAGAGTTGAAAGAAGATATAGACAGTAAAACTATAATAGTAGGAGATCTCAACCTTTCACTCTCAGATTTAGATAAATCAAACCACAAAACAAACAAGAAAGAAATTTAAAAAGTAAATAGGACATTAGAAAAACTAGGTATGATAGACCTTTGGAGAAAACTGAATGGCAATAGAAAGGAATATACTTTCTTCTCAGCAGTTCATGGATCCTATACAAAAATTGACCATATATTAGGACATAAAGATCTCAAAATTAAATGTAGGAAGGCAGAAATAATAAATGCCTTCTTCTCAGACCACAATGCAATAAAAGCTACATTCAGTAAAAAGTTAGGGATAAGTTGACCAAAAAGTAATTGGAAACTGAATAATCTCATCTTAAAGAATGACTGGGTGAAAGAGCAAATTATAGAAACAATTAATAATTTCACCCAAGATAATGACAATGATGGGACATCATACCAAAATCTGTGGGATGCAGGTAAAGCTGTAATAAGGGGAAATTTTATATCTTTAGAGGCTTATTTGAAGAAAATAGAGAAAGAGAAGATTAACAAATTGGGCTTACAACTTAAAAGGCTAGAAAAAGACCAAATTATAAACCCCCAACCAAAAATTATACTTGAAATACAAAAATTAAAAGGAGAAATCAATAATATTGAAAGTAAAAAAAACTATTGAATTAATAAATAAAACCAAGAGTTGGTTTTATGAAAAAGCCAATAAAATAGATAAACCTTTGGTAAATCTGATCAGAAAAAAAAAAAGAGGAAAATCAAATTGATAGTCTTACAAATGAAAAGGGGGATCTTTCCACCAATGAAGAGGAAATTAGAGAAATAATAAGGAGTTACTTTGCCCAACTTTATGCCAATAAATTTGATAACTTAAGTGAAATGGATGACTTCCTCCAAAAATATAAGCTTCCTAGATTAACAGAGGAGGAAATAAATTGCTTAAATAGTCCCATTTCAGAAAAAGAAATAGAATAAGCTATTAATCAACTCCCCAGGAAAAAATCCCCTGGACCAGATGGATTTACATGTGAATTCGACCAAACATTTAAAGAACAATTAGCCCCAATGCTATATAAACTATTTGAAAAAATAGGGAATGAAGGAGTCTTGCCAAACTCCTTTTATGACACAGACATGGTACTGATACCTAAACCAGGTAGATCGAAAACTGAGAAAGAAAATTATAGACCAATTTCCTTAATGAATATTGATGCTAAAATCTTAAATAAGATATTAGCAAAAAGACTTCAGAAAATCATCCCCAGGATAATACACTATGATCAAGTAGGATTCGTACCAGAAATGCAGGGCTCGTTTAATATTTGAAAAACTATTAGTATAATTGACCATATTAATAATCAAATTAATAAAAACCATGTGATCATCTCAATAGATGCAGAAAAAGCATTTGACAAAATCCAACATTCATTCCTACTAAAGACTCTTGAGAGTATAGGAATAAATGGATTATTCCTTAGAATAATCAGGAGCATATATTTAAGACTGTCAGTAAGCATAATATGCAATAGAAATAAACTGCAACCTTTCCCAGTAAGATCAGGAGTGAAACAAGGTTGCCCACTATCACCATTACTATTCAATATAGTACTAGAAACACTAGCCTCGGCAATAAGAGCTGAAAAAGAGATTCAAGGAATTAGAGTAGGAAATGAGGAAATCAAACTATCACTCTTTGCAGATGACATGATGGTATACTTAGAGAATCCCAAAGACTCTGCTAAAAAGCTATTTGAAATAATTCAGAATTTTAGCAAAGTGGCAGGATACAAAATAAATCCACATAAATCCTCAGCATTCTTATATATCACTAACAAAATGCAACAGCAAGAGATACAAAGAGAATTTCCATTCCAAACAAATGTTGAGAGTATAAAGTATTTGGGAATCCATCTACCAAAGAATAGTCAGGAATTATATGAGAAAAATTACAAAACACTTGCCACAAAAATAAAGTCAGATTTAAATAATTGGAAAGACATTCAGTGCTCTTGAATAGGCCGAGCGAATATAATAAAGATGACAATACTCCCCAAACTAATCTATTTATTTAGTGCTATACCAATCAGACTCCCAAGAAACTATTTTAATGACCTAGAAAAAATAACAATAAAATTCATATGGAAGAATAAAAGGTGGAGAATTGCAAGGGAACTAATGAAAAAAACTCAGAGGAAGGTGGCCTAAGTGTACCTGATCTAAAGCTATATTAAATAGCAGCAGTCACCAAAAATATTTGGTACTGGCTAAGAAATAGACCGGTAGATCAGTGGAACAGATTAGATACAAAGGACAAAAAAGGGTACATCTATAGCAATCTAATCTTTGACAAACCCAAACATCCCAACATTAGGGATAAAAATTCATTATTTGGAAGAAACTGTTGGGAAAACTGGAAATTAGTATGGCAGAAATTAGATATGGACCCACACTTAACACCATATACCAAGATAAGATCAAAATGGGTCCATGATTTAGGCATAAAGAATGAGATTATAAATATAGAGGAACAGAGGATAATCTACCTCTCAGACCTGTGGAGGAGGAAGGAATTTATGACCAGAGGAGAACTAGAGATCATTATTGATCACAAAATAGAAGATTTTGATTACATCAAACTAAAAAGTTTCTGTACAAACAATACTAATGCAAACAAGATTAGAAGGAAAGTAAGAAATTGGGAAAATGTTTTTAAAAGTAAAGGTTCTGACAAAGGTGTCATTTCCAAAATATATAGAGAACTGACCCTGATTTATGGGAAACCAAACCATTCTCCAATTGATAAATGGTCAAGGGATATGAACAGACAATTCTCAGATGATGAAATTGAAACTATTTCCACTCATGAAAGAGTTTTCCAAATCACTACTGATCAGAGAAATGCAAATTAAGACAACTCTGAGATGGGGCAGCTAGGTGACGCAGTGGATAGAGCACCAGCCTTGAACTCAGAAAGACCAGAATTCAAATCTGATCTCAGACACTTAACACTTCCTAGCTGTGTGACCCTGGGCAAGTCACTTAACCCCAGCCTCAAAAAAAAAAAAAAAAAAAAAAAAGACAACTCTGAGATACCACTACACATCTGTCAGATTGGCTAAGATGACAAGAACAAATAATGATGAATGTTGGAGGGGATGTGGGAAAACTGGGACACTGATACATTGGTGATGGAGTTGTGAAAGAATCCAGCCATTCTGGAGAGCAATTCGGGACTATTCCCAAAAAGTTGTCAAACTGTGCATACCCTTTGACCCAGCATTGCTGTTATTGGGATTATATCCCAAAGAAATACTAAAGAGTGGAAAGGGATCTGTATGTGCCAAAATGTTTGTGGCAGCTCTTTTTGTTGTAGCTAGAAAATGGAAGTTGAATGGATGTCCATCAATTGGAGAATGGTTGGGTAAATTGTGGTATATGAAGGTTATGGAATATTATTGCTCTGTAAGAAATGACCAGCAGGAGGCATACAGAGAGGCTTGGAGAGACTTGCATCAACTGATGCTGAGTGATATGAACAGAACCAGAAGATCGCTGTACACTTCAACAACAATACTGTATGAGGATGTATTCTGATGGAAGTGGAAATCTTCAACATAAAGAAGATCCAACTCACTTCCAGTTGATCAATGATGGACAGAAATAACTATACCCAGAGAAGGAACACTGGGAAGTGAATGTAAATTGTTAGCACTACTGTCTATCTGCCCAGGTTACTTATACTTTCGGAAGCTAATAATTAATGTGCAACAAGAAAATGGTATTTACACACATATATTGTATCTAGGTTATATTGTAACATATGTAAAATGTATGGGATTACCTGTCATTGGGGGGAGGGAGTGGGGGGAGGGAGGGGATAATTTGGAAAAATGAATAAATAAATAAATAATTAATTAATTAAATAAATAAATAAATAAATAAATAAATGGACCAACATATCAAAGGGTTGAACCAGGAGACTGATGAGAGATTTAAATGACTCTTTTGATTATAGTCCTTTTCTCCGTTTGAAAGTTTGCCTACATGACATCTCTATAGTATTTCACTCTATAACCATACAGAGATGATAGTGCTTCTTGCATTTCTCACTGTGTGGACTCAAATAATAGCAAATGCACAAACTTACTGACAATGCTTCTGGGTTGAAATATCCATAAAACAAAAAATGAGGAATTGTTAAGGACCATGCCTGAGTGAAGGGGCAGGTCAATTCTCCAAGAACCTCCACAGCTGTGTCTCATAACACTTGAAGGAGTTACAAAGCAGCCTTTACAGACACAGGTGTTGCTTGTAGACTGGGAATGAAATTAATTGGAGACAGAGGGAAGAGGAGAGAGGTCAGAGGTCAGACAATGCAACTGCTTCTCAGTGGAGAAGTTAGACAACAGAAAAGCCTCTCAGTCTCCTTGTATTATCATCACATTCTCACATGAAGAGATCCATTCTATAGGTCTGAGTTAGACCTCCAATAGCCATTACTAGGTGGCTCTCATATCACAACATTTTTCTAACTCTTTAAATTGACATAGCACTGATTAGGTAGATTAATTTAGTTAGAGTTATTTGTGTTATATTAGCTTGTGTTAGATTAGCTATCCATCAGCAAAAAAAAAAAAAAAACCCTAAGACTGACCTGTGACCTAAGAGCAGAGTTCAATTTTATAAAATGAGCAAAAAACAAAAACAGGTTTGTCCATAGAAATAAAACTAATAAAGAAAATCAGAACACAAACTCAAAAATAGGACAACAATGACAAAATGCCTACATGTAAAGCCTGAAAGGAAAATCTGAATTGTTCTCAAACTCGAAAAGTTATCTTGAAGGGGCTTGAAACTCTATTGTCCTATTCCTCTCTATTGTGTCCTAAATTCTTATTTTCAATACATTATTTTCTTCAGTTAGCTTTTTTAATCTCCTTTTCCATTTTGCCAAATCTACTTTTAAAGGAAGTTTTTTTTTTTCAATGAATTTGGTGGATGAGGGACTCATTTTTGACTTTCTTTACTAGGGTCAGAAGTGGTGGCAGTTTGCCTATTGTGCTGAGGTGTCCTGGCCTAATCAGAGTTCTAGGGCTCTAAATTTGTCTTCATTTATGGGCTTCAAGCCTCCCAGCTAGTCTGTCTGCTGTGCCACTGGCCTGCTGAGCCATGAACACTAGGTCTCAGTTGATGAACTGTGCTGTAACTAACAGCCTCCCACTATGTTACGCACACTAGGCCTAAAATGGGCTGAGCTTTCCTTTTACCCAAGTGAAAAAAACAATTCATGAAGTCCTTCTAAGTTATCTTAAGATATAAAATTATTTCATTCCATTTTCTTGTGGATTCTGTCACTTGAGAATCTGATGAAAGGCTTGATTTAGCATTCTTTGCAAGGGAAACTGGGGAGGGCTCAGACAACTTTCTGGCTTCTCTCCACTATCTTGCCTTTGCCCCTTTAATGTTTATTGACTTATTGATTTACTGATTAAAAAAAGCCATTTTGACATTGGAGGCAACCAGTTAAAATACTAAAATCTAATAAACGGGGTACTTGTAAATGTGTGGGAAATAACAAAGAGGACAATGCTAATAGGACATGTGATGAATACATGGAAGAATTTAAAGTATAAACTGGAAATATAGGAGAAAGAGTATGAAGGATTTTGAAAATCAGAGGATTTTATATTTAATTCTGGAAATAAGGGACTTCCAGCCAAGATGGCAATGAGGAGGCAGATAGTTGCTTGAGCTCTGCTTTTTCTCTCAGAATTTACATCATGACAAGCCTCAGAATTAATGCTTGATTGGAAAAGACACCCACAAATGATCACCACCAGAAGACATCCTCGAAATTTGCCAGAAAAGGTCTGTGTCTACTTGGGGGAGGGGACGAACAGACTGGGCACAGAATGAGGGCAAGCAGCCAGAGTGAGGCAGGCAGTTCATACTGTGCAGACCTGAGGGGGGAGGGGTTCGATCTTTTCCATTTCTGCTAAACGACCTTTAACCCAATGTGGATATTCCCTCTTAGCAGCAAGCCAGAATCAGCAGAAAATGTGAAAACACCAGAGGTAAAGAATAAAACCCCTGAAAGATAGCTTCTCTGGACCCGGCCACCCTCACCCCCACTGGGAGAGACTCATTGCCTTCTTAGAGCCTCAAAGCACAGACTCAGCACAGCCATCACTGTCCTGTTACTGCCTCGTCTCCCACAGTCTGTAGAAGAAGCCCAGTAACACCATCTAGCCCCATTCCTCCCCACTACCCCCCGCCAAAAAAAGAAACAGACCAATTGTTTCTCTTGTCAATTTGTTTTCTTCAATTCCCACTCTGACAAAATGGACAAAAAAATTTAAAAGGGATCTAACCATTGATAGCTTCTATATATAGAGAGAGAGCAGACTTCAAACACTGAAAAAAAAAAAAAAAAAAAAAAAGCAGATTGTCTCCAGAGGAATCCCATAAGATGCATATGATCTACTCCTCAATACATAAGACTCTCATAGAGGAAATCAAAAAGGCTATCACAAGAGAGCTAGAAGAGAAATGGGAAAAGGAAAGGGGAGCTTGAATAGAGAGTCTGGAGAAGTCATCCAGAGTGGATAAAAAGATCAAATCATTGAGAAATAAAATTAGTGAGTTGGAAAAAGAAAATAGCTCTCTAAAAAATAAAATTGATGAAATGGAAAAAAAAATTCCATAGAAGATAAAAAGTCAGTTGGACAATAACAAACATATATATAAAAAAATGAGTGAAGAAAATACATCATTGAAAATTAGACTCGAACAAGTACTAATGAATGACTAAAGGAGAAACCAAGAAATAGTCAAGCAAAACCATAAAAAAGAAACAATTGAAAAGATTGTCAGGTACCTTATTGGGAAGACATCTGACCTGGAAAACAGATCCAGGAAAGACAATTTAAGAATAATCAGACTCCCTGAAAAATGTGAGGAAAAAAAGAGCCTGAAAATAGCAATTCAGATATGGAGAAGCCACAATAAGGATAACCCAGGATCTAGCAGCATCCACATTAAAGGAACAAAGGGCCTGGAATATGATATTCCAAAAGGCTAAAGAACTTAGTATGCAGCCAAGAATAGCTTACCCAGCAAAAATGAGCATCCTTTTCCAGGGAAGAAGATGGACATTTAACGAAATAAATGAATTCCATCTATTCTTGATGAAAAACCAGATTTACACAAATGTTTGATCTTCAAATACAGAACTCAAGAGATTTCTAAAAAGGTAAAAAGAAAGCTTGAGAACTATATTTCTGACATAAAGATATGTAAAGAACAAATGTATAATTTGTCCTAAAAATTAGAGGTGGAAAGGAAATTATATCATAAAAAAGGGTAAAGTGGTGGTACTACATCTCATGAAGAGACAAAGTTAACCTATTATATCTGAGAGAAAGAAAGGAGGGGTATGAACATAGTGTGTATCAATAGATATATTCAATTTATGGGGAAGCTTCTACTTCATTGAAAAGTGGGAGGGAAGGAGTAAGCTAAGGGGAAGGGAATACAGAAATTGTGAGAAAAAGAGGTAAAATAGGGGGAGGAACTTTATGGCGGGGGAGGGATATTAAAAAGGGAGGGCTGTGAAAAGCAAGTGGTATTCACAAGTTTAATACTGGGTAGGGGGGTAAGAGGGAAGGAAAGGAGAAAAGCATAAGCAGGGGTTAGCAGGATGGCAAGCAATATAGAATTAGTCATTCTTAACATAAATGTGAATGGGGTAAACTCCCACATAAAGAGGAAGCAGTTAGAAGACTGGATTAAAATCCAGAAACCTACTATATGTTATTTACAGGAAACACACCTGAAAGAGGGTGATACATTCAGAATAAAAGTAAAAGGGTGGAGCAGAATCTATTATGCTTCAGGTGAAGCCAAAAAAGCAGGGGTAGCCATCCTCATCTCAGATCAAGCAGAAACAAAAATTGATCTAATTAAAAGAGATAAGGAAGAGCATTATATCTTGCTAAAGGGTTGCATAGATAATGAAGCAATATCAATATTAAACATAAAAGCACCAAGTGGTGCAGCATCTAAATTCTTAAAAGAGAAATTAAGAGAGCTGCAAGAAGAAATAGACAGCAAAACTATAATAGTGGGAGATCTCAACCTTGCACTCTCAGAATTAGATAAATCAAACACAAAATAAATAAGAAAGAAGTCAAAGAGGTAAATAGAATACTAGAAAAGTTTGATATGATAGATCTTTGGTAAAAGCTAAATGGAGACAGAAAGGAGTACACTTTCTTCTCAGCAGTTCATGGAACCTATACAAAAATTGATCATATACTAGGGCATAAAACCTCAAAATCAAATGCAGTAAGGCAGAAATAGTAAATGTATCCTTTTCAGACCACAATGCATTGAAAATTACATTCAATAAAAAGCCAGGGGAAAATAGACCAAAAAATAATTGGAAACTAAATAATCTCATACTAAAGAATGACTGGGTGAAACAGCAAATCATAGACATAATTAATAATTTCACCCAAGAAAATGACAATAATGAGACATCATACCAAAATGTGTGGGATACAGCCAAAGTAGTAATAAGGGGAAATTTTGTATCTCTATAGGCCTACTTCCACAAAATAGAGAAAGAGAAGGTCAACGAATTGGGCTTACAACTAAAAATGCTAGAAAAGGAACAAATTAAAAACCCCCAGACAAACAAGAAACTTGAAATTCTAAAAATAAAAGGAGAGATGAATAAAATTGAGAGTAAAAAAAAAAATTATTGAATTAATTAATAAAACTAAGAGTTGGTTCTATGAAAAAACCAACGAAATAGACAAAGCCTTAGTAAATCTGATTAAAAAAAGGAAAGAGGAAAAGCAAATTGTTAGTGTTAAAAATGAAAAGGGAGAACTTACCACTAATGAACAATAGTTCAAACAATGAAATGAGAACAATAGTTAGGAGCTACTTTGCCTAACTTTATGCCAATAATTTTGAAAACTTAAATGAAATGGAAGAATACCTTCAAAAATATAGCTTACCCGGATTAGCAGAGGAAGAAATAAATAGTCTAAATAGTCCCATTTCAGAAAAAGAAATAGAACAAGCTATTAACCAACTCCCCAAGAAAAAAATCCCCAGGACCAGATGGAATTACATGTGAATTCTACCAAACACTTAAAGAACAACTTACTCCAATGCTATATAAACAATTTGAAAAAAAAGGGATTGAAGGAGTCCTACCAAGTTCCTTTAATGACACAGACATGGTACTAATACCTAATCCAGGTAGGCTGAAAACTGAGAAATAAAATTATAGACCAATCTCCCTAATGAATATTGATGCTAAAATCTTAAATAAAATATTAGCAAAAAGACTACAGAAAATCATTCCCACGATAATACACTATGACCAAGTGGGATTTATACCAGGAATGCAGGGCTGGTTCAATATTAGGTAAACTATTAGCACAATCGACTATATCAATAACCAAATTAACAAAACCCATATGATCATCTCAATAGATGCAGAAAAAGCATTTGATAAAATCTAACATCCATTCCTACTAAAAACACTTGAGAGTATAGGAATAAATGGACTATTCCTTAAAATAATCAGGAGCATATATTTAAAACCATCAGTAAACATCATATGTAATGGCAATAAATTGGAACCTTTCCCAGTAAGATCAGGAGTGAAACAAGGTTGCCCACTATCACCATTACTATTTAATATAGTACTAGAAAAGCTAGCCTCAGCAATAAGAGCCAAGAAAGAGATTTAAGGAATTACAGTAGGAAATGTGGAAATCAAACTATCACTCTTTGCAGATGATATGGTGGTATACTTAGAGAACCCCAAAGACTCAGCTTAAAAGCTATTACAAATAATTCAGAACTTTAGCAAAGTTGCAGGACACAAATAATCCACATAAATCCTCAGCATTTTTATTCATTATCAACACAATGCAACAGCAAGAGATACAAAGAGAAATTCCATACAAAATAATGGTCGATAGTATAAAATATTTGGGAATATATCTACCAAAGGAAAGTCAGGAATTATATGAGCAAAATTACAAAACACTTGCCACAAAAATAAAGTCAGATTTAAATAATTGGAAAGATATTAAGTGCTCTGGGATAGGCCGAGGGAATATAATCAAGATGACAATACTCCCTAAACTAATCTATTCATTTAGTGCTATACCAATCAGACTCCCAAGAAACTATTTTAATGACCTAGAAAAAATCACAACAAAATTCATATGGAAGAACAAATGGTAGAGAATTTCAAGGGAAGTAATGGAAAAAAAAAAAAAAAATCAAATGAAGGTGGCCTAGCTGTACCTGATCTAGAATTATAAAGCAGCAGTCACCAAAATCATTTGGTATTGGCTAAGAAATAGACTAGTTGATCAGTGGAGTAGGTTAGGTTCACAGGACTAGATAATGAATAAAAATAGCAATCTAGCTATTTTTTGGGATATAATTTTGTGATAAGAATTTATTATTTGACAAAAACTGCTGGGAAAACTAGAAATTAGTATGGCAGAAACTAGGCATGGACCCACACTTACCACCACATACTAATATAAGATCAAAATGGGTTCATGATTTAGGTATAAGGAACAAGATCATAAATAAATTAGTGGAACATAGGATAGTTTATCTCTCAGACTTGTGGAGGAGGAAGGAATTTGTGAGGAGAACTAGAGATCATTATTGATTAAAAAATAGAAAATTTTGATTACATCAACTTGAAAAGCTTTTGTACAAACAAAACTAATGCAAACAAGATTAGAAGGGAAATAACAAATTGGGAAAATATTTTTACAGTTAAAGATTCTGATAAAGGCCTCATCTCCAAAATATACAGAGAATTGATTCTAATTTATAATAAATCAAGCCATTCTCCAGTTGATAAATGGTCAAAGGATATGAACAGACAATTTTTAGATGATGAAATTGAAACTATTTCCACTCATATGAAAGAGTGTTCCAAATCACTACTGATCAGAGAAATGCAAATTAAGACAACTCTGAGATACCACTCTACACCTGTCAGATTGGCTAAGATAACAGGAACAAATAATGATGAATGGTGGAGGGGCTGTGGGAAAATTGGGACACTGATGCATTGTTGGTGGCGTTGTGAAAGAATCCAACCATTCTGGAGAAGCATTCTGGAATTATGCCCAAAAAGTTATCAAAATGTGCATATCCTTTGATCCAGCAGTGCTACTACTGGGCTTATATCCAAAGGAAATACTAAAGAAAGGAACAGGACCTGTATGTGCCAAAATATTTATGGCAACCCTTTTTGTAGTGGCTAGAAACTGGAAAATGAATGAATGTCCATCAATTGGAGAATGGTTGGATAAATTATGGTATATGAATATTATGGAATATTATTGTTCTGTAAGTAATGACCAACAGGATGAATACAGAGAGGCTTGGAGAGACTTATATCACTGATGCTGAGTGAAATGAGCAGAACTAGGAGATCATTATACACTTCAACAACAATACTATATGAGGATGTATTCTGATGGACTTGGATATCTTCAACATAGAGAAGAGCTAATCCAATTCCAATTGATCAATGATGGACAGAATCAGCTACACCCAGATAAGGAACACTGGGAAATGAGTGTAAACAGTTAGCATCTTTTGTTTTCCTCCCTAGGTTATTTATTCCTTCCAAATTCAATTCTTCCTTTGCAACAACAACAACAACAACAACAAAATTCAGTTCTGCACATATATATTGCACATAGGATATACTATAACATATTTAATATGTATGGGAATGCCTGCCATCTAGGGGAGGGGGTGGAGGGAAGGAGGGGAAAATTTCAGAAAAGAAAGGAGTACAAGGAATATTGTTGTAAAAAATTACCTATGCATATGTACTGTCAAAAACATTATAATTATAAAATTAATAAAAAAATTAAAATTAAAAATAATAAAAAATAATAATTCTGGAAATAAAAGAGAGCTGAGGAAGGTAACCTTAATTTCTTCATCTATAAAATGATGCAGAAAAATAATTTCATAAAATCTAACATGCATTCCTACTAAAAACACTTGAGAGTATAGGGATAAATGGACTATTCCTTAAAATAATCAGGAGCATATATTTAAAATCGTCAGTAAACATCATATGTAATGGCGATAAACTGGAACCTTTCCCTTAAGATCAGGAGTGAAACAAGGTTGCCCACAATCACTATTACTATTCATTATAGTACTAGAAATGCTAACCTCGGCTATAAGAGCCAAGAAGGAGGGGACAGCTAGGTGCAGCAATGGATAGAGCACCAGCCATGAATTCAGGAGGACCTGAGTTCAAATGTGGTCTCAAACACTTAACACTTCCTAGCTGTGTGACCCTGGGCAAGTCACTTGACCCCAGTCTTCATTAAAAAATAAAATAAAATAAAATAAAAAGAGCCAAGAAAGAGATTAAATTAATATTCATCAAGTCATTTTCAGTTCCAAATCTATGATCCTGTGATATTATGGTCTTGCTCCTTTTTGATCTTGTCCCAACTTCCTTTTTGATATCTGTAACTATAATGCAGAGTAAGAACTATGAGTATGCAGTCTTCCTATCCTTACTACCACTACCACTACTGAGCTCCATCTAACTCCTACCCCAAGATAGACAAAGCAACAAGCCTTTCTGGGAAAGAAGATAGTGTGAGCCAGAACTTATAAAATGTTATCATTTTATACAACATTATTATACAACAATTCTCTAAGACCCCAATGGAAGTATCAAAGTCTTTTACACCCAAAGTTCACAAGAATAACATAGCTCTCCTCTTCTTCCTCCCTAATTCCCCTGACCATCTATCTTGTTTTTAGTCATGTAATGGCAGTCATCCTACAGAGGCTTGAATCCTGACCTGATAAGTACTTTTTTAATTATTGCCACACTCCAACATGTCTCTTTAACCCCAAAAGCCAAAGCCAAGAAAGAGAGATAGGTAGACAGACAGGCAGGCAGGCAGACAGACAGACAGACTGACTGACAAGAAATAGAACATAACAGAGACACAGAGAGAAATTATTGTTACCAAAAAAATCCTTAGGATCCTCAGATGGTGTAATACAAGAAAGAAATTTAAGTTTATCAATGAAAATGAAACTAAGATTTGTGCATTACTATCTGCCTTGATGCTGCATCCTAAGGACCAATAGACCTTTCTATTTAAACTTCAATTTTAACCCTCTATACATTGTCTCCATCTATTTAAATGTCAATGCCTTGATTAACCAGAATTAATCTACATAATCAGTGATTAACATAGTGCCTAGGAAAGGTCAATATATAATACTTGCTTTTAGCTAATCCCATCTTTCCTTTGATAATATTCTTTAACATCACACGTTAGAATATAACTCAAAAACACTGACTGTGTTTTAATTGTAAGCTTTTGTCACACCAAAAACATCAGTAAAAGAATAAAAAAAGACCTCTTCTTTCTTTTGAACCCAGAAGTAGAAATGCTTCCTTCCCTTCCACTCAACTGCTCAGTTAATAATTAAATAATTTATTTTACTTTAAAAAAAAAAATTCAGTGATAGGCAACCAACATACTTCTCTTCTCTTCTCTTCCTTCCCCCTTTTCCTTTGTTCTTTCCCTTTGCCTTTCCCTTCCTTCTTCCTTTCCCTTCCCTTTCCTTCTCTTCCCTTCCATTTCCTTTTCTTTCTTTCCCCTTTTCTTATCCCTTCCTCTTCCCAATCCTTTTCCATTTCTTCCCTTTCCTTCTCTTTCCATTCCTTCTTCTCTTTCCCTTTTCCTTTTCCCTTTTCCTTTCCCTTGTCTTTTTTTTTTTTTTTTTTTTTTTTTTTCTTTCAAGACATTTCCCTCTATCCAACCTCAGGTGCTCTGTACAAAATAATGTAAATTTTGACCACTGATATCACACAAGATATCTTGTGCTTTATATAAAAATTGCTTTGGCTCTCATTGATTGACCAATAATAGTCAAATCCCATTTGGTCATTATTTGTTTTCTCATTGGTTCAGAGTGAATGTAAATAGCAACTGCTTCTGTTTTGGCAAGAAACCCTCTCCCAGACTGATTTTTCAACTAAGCAAAAGAAGGTTTTTTTTTTTTGTTTTTTTTTTTTTGGGGGGGGGTTGTCTTATTTTCTTGACTCAATCACAAACTAGGAATTGCTTCAGCAAAACTGAAAATTGTCAAAGTCCTTCATGACCTTAAAAGACAATGGTCTCTTACTGCTTCCAAGCATATCTCTAATCATCCAGATCTTTATACTGCCACTGGACTTGGAGGACTTAGGAGGAGAAAGTAGGACTGGTGACTTTGCACAATCCTCCTTCATTTAAATCTAATTCACTTGCATTTCACGGGATCAATTCTCTTATGTTATGATCTTCTTTGAGAACTAAGGATAAACAACAATAACAATCCTGTATGTACATAATTGGTCCTATGCTGTCTCAATCATTAAAATATGAATTTCTTGAGATTAATGACTTTTTGCCTTTTTTTGCATGTTTGCAGGACACCACTATTTCTTATACAAAGTAAATACTTAATGAATATGGTTGACTTAACAAGACTTCAATTGGCTACCACAAAGTGATAGAAAAGATGTTACTATTTAGTGAGTTCCCTACTAGTAGAATTCTTCAAAACATGAGTTGTCATTTAACTGCATACAAAAAAAAGTTGTCCAAAAGATCTCTGTATGGGATAGGAGGCCATATAGGAAGATGCCTAAATCTTCAAATTCTAACATGCTGAATATTTCCATAACATTCATGATGAACCTATTCAAGACAAGGAAAGATATTTCAGAATGAAAGAATGACAACAAAATGTTTTAATGTTAATTTTATATGATTTGGTATACTGAAATAAAGTAAATTTCAGTTGAAAACCCTCATTAAAAAAGAAGACAAAATAAATCAAAATTTAAAGTTATATAATCACACAATATCAATCCAACTATTTCATTCAATGTTATTATTTCTGTAGTCAATGTAAGCAGTTATTTATTTCCCAATGTGGCAACAACAGCAAAAATGAAAGAGCTATATTGGTCATTGCTATTTAATTTCTATTAAAAGAAAAAAAAAAAAGACTTTCTGTCTGAGCATTTGAAAATAATGAGGATATTTTCAAGGGATTATTTACCTTCCATTTCAAATGCATTCCTTTTGGTTTTGGAAGATATCACAGTTTGTATACAAGGAAAATAATATTCAGTCCATATTCTTGAACGTAGAAGTATTATGCTTTAAATCTGAAAATGTCAAACTAGCTGACTGATGCAAAATTGTACTCATTTCTGCGCTTCAAAACTAATGTTGACATTTCAATGGTGCTCTTATTTCATCATTGTTGATACCTGCTCCAGTAGTAGAGAAAAGCTCTTCTATATTTTCTCATTATGTTTTATTATCATCCATGTCCTCCAGTAATCATCAGCAATTTTCTACTCCTCTTAACATTATATGGCTATAATCCAGCCTTTGGGCTTTCTCTCACTCTGGTTGTATGACCACTCCATCTTCTTTTCTTTGCATAATTTCTTTGGTGATATATTTTATACTTTTGCTAAAAATATTGCCTATTTGTTTCCTCCTAACAACTTTCCATTATAGATCAAAAACAATATATATTTTTCTTCTAATTTAAGAAACAAATTCCTTTCTCAGTAGCAGGCTTCTTCCCTTTTGGATGACAATATACTATATTGGTTAGAGATATGGAATGATGCCTTTTAATACTGGAGATATTTTCCCACTAAAGTCCATTGCCCTGTTTAAGTCTGGTTTTTTTCTTAGAAACATATAGAATTCCTCTGTTTCATTGAATGACCATCTTCTTCCATGGAAAAAGATGCTAAACTTAGCTGGGTAGTTCATTCTTGGTTGCAGTCCTTGATCTTTTGCCTTTCGGAATATCAGGTTCCAGGCCCTTCTATCTTTTAATGTGGAGGCAGCCAGATCTTGGGTGACCCTTATTGTGGCACCTTGGTATTTAAATTGTTTTTTTCTAGCTGCTTGCAGGATTTTCTCCTTTGTGTGGTAATTCTGCAGCTTAGCCACAATATTCCGTGGTGTTCTTTTTTTAGGGTCTATTTCAGAAGGAGTTCGATGAATTCTTTCCACATCTACTTTCCCTTCTGTTTCTATTATCTCTGGACAGTTCTCTTTGATAATTTCCTGTAAAATAGAATCTAGGCTCTTTTTTTGGTCATAGTTTTCTGGAAGTCCAATAATCCGCAGATTATCTCTCCTAGATCTATTTTCCAGGTCTATAGATTTTCCCAGTAAGTATTTGACATTGTTCTCCAGCTTCTCATTTTTTTTGTTTTGTTTGACTGATTCTTGGGTTCTCTGTGAATCATTCATTTCTATTTGTTCCATCCTGACTTTTAAGGAGTTATTTTCTTCTTTCACAGTTTTTAGTTCTTTTTGTAAATGCCCAATTTCGTTTTTAAATGAATTATTTTGCTCTATTGAGTTTTTTTCCATTTCCCTAATTTTTTTTTTTGAGAATTATTTTCTTTTTCCAATTCAGAAATTCTATTTTCTTGAGACTTTTTTATCTTTTCCAATTCAGAAATCCTACTTTCCTGTGTTTTTTTAACCTTTTCTAATTCACTAATTTTGTTTCCCTGCATGTCCTGTGAATTCTTTATTTTTTCCAACTCCAATTTCAGGACGTTGTTATTCTCTATCATAACTTCCCTTTCTTTTCCCCATTTTTCTTTGATCTCCCTCAATTTTTTAAGAGCTTCTTCTAGGAGAGAGTTATGTGATGGGGGGCAGGAATCGTTCCCCTTTAGGTTGTTGTCTGTTGATTCTCTGCTGTCAACTTCCTCGGGGTTGGATACCCGCTCTTTCTCTGTATAGAAGGAATCTATGGTTTTTCTAGCTTTTTTGCTCATACTTAAAAAAAATCTTTTGGGGTCTGTCTCTGGGGTAGGAAATTATTTACTTCTTTACCAGCTTCCTCCCAGACGGGATGGATGCAGCGGCTCCTGAGCCCGAGCTAAGAGAGAGCTCTGGGAGAGAGTTCCCCACCCCTCCCTGGAAGTGCCTCAGAGGTGATTAGCACTGCTGTGCTTCAAGGGCGTAGAATAGTGAAGACAGCACGAAGCCCAGCCTATGTGTCCGGGTGGGGAGTGGATGTCTGCAGCAGGTGACGTGAGAAGCCCCTGCGCTCAAACTGGAAGTGTCTGCCAGAAACCGCGGTCCCTAGTTCAAAGGTTCCGCTTCTCTGGGACTTCCTGGAGCTGAGTTCCACTCCCTCCAGCTAAGCTAGGCAGTGTGTGTTGCCTTGGGCCGTATCCACCCACTTGTCAATCTCTTAACTATTCTCAGGTGGTAGCTGAGGCCACACCCCCTGGTGCCAAGAGATCCGCTGAGTCACCCCCAGGATCGGGGAAAATCTAATTTGAGTTTTAAAATATTTTGGCTTTCTCTTCTGAACTGCTAAATAATTAGCAGAGAAGAGCTAACAGCCTGTGCCAGATTCCTTTACCTCAGTGGCTTCTCTGATCCCAGAGCCCTTCCCAGCACAATGGGCGCAGTGTGCCCCTACCCCACCGTCTGTGCTGGTCTTTCTTATTCCTCCCCTGAGAACTGACCTTTCCTGTTGAAACTCCAGATTCTCTTCAGCTGGTAAGTCGTGCTTCCAGTCCTTGTGGTATCTATCAGTCCTGAGCTAATTTTGAGACTTAATTTATCTAATTGGTTGTGAGGGAGTGAGGACGTTCACTGAGTCGTGTGTTTCTTCTCCGCCATCTTGGCTCCGCCCCCCCATTGCCCTGTTGATGAAGGTTCTAATTGACCACCATTTCATTAGAGGACCAAGCTATCTACACTTCATTTTTTAGTTTGGTTCTCAGAAATTATTTTTCTTCATTGCCATTTGTCTTGCCCCTGTATTGATACTAGTTCTGTCCCTATTTGCAAACACACACACACACACACACACACACACACACACACACACACTTGTATATGTTGTCTTTTTCCATTAGCATAAAATCTCCTTAAGGGTAGGTACAACTTTGTTTTCTTGTATTTGTGTTATCAGAACTTTTTAAAGAATTTGACACATGCTAAATGCTTAATAAATGCTCTATGTATCATCATACTCCAGTTGAAGCAGTTTCTTGCCAATTCTAAAATTAACTCTTCTCTTGTAGTTCTTAATCACACTTTTGTGTTTCACAAACTATAACCATGAATGCCTCTATATCATTTCAGTAACTATTCCCTTAATTTCATCTGACTAAAGCAAAGATAAAATTTATACCCCAAGGCCTCATAAACAAACAAGGGTTTATCTATAGCTACTCAGGGAAAAGGAGCAAGTATAAGAATTTAATATCCACCTTTGTGAGGTTGCTTTACTATTCAGATAGATTAAACAATAAAACAGTAAAAGAACACTCTTTCTCCTTGGTCTGTGACCCTGTGATAGCTCACCAACCAAGCAGGGCCAGACAAGGCCACTTCTAGAATGAGAAATTTTTGGAAAATGCCCATGGGCAGTAAGCTATATCTCTTGCTGATTTATAACTCTCTCCAGCAAACACACTGAAACCACAGCAGTGCCATCCCAAGATGCATAAAAGGAGAGGAAAAAAAAGGGACTTGAATCACTATGACTAATCATTTCAGAGCAGCTATGTGGTACAGTGTATAGAGCATTGAGCTTGAGTCTGATAGATCTTAGTTCAAATTCAGCATTAAACACTGACTAGCTGTGTGACACTGGGCAAGTCACTTAACCCCCTATTTGCCTCAGTTCCTCATCAGTAAAATGGAAGCATACCAAAGAAGAAAATGATAAACTATTCCAGCATCTTTGCCAAGAAAATCTATAGGCAAAGTCCATGGATTCAAAAAACATATGACATGACTAAGACAAATCACTTCATGTCTAGAAGACTTTAAGAAATTCGTTATACTTGGATAAAAACATTTAAACTTCATCTATGAATTGTTCTTGAGTTTTTCGTCAGTCAAGTATCTCTCGATCTGTTTGTCAGTGGCCTATAACTTGGTGCTATGCCCTGTCCTACTAAGTACAAGTCAGATTGAGGTATTGTTGAAAGTATTCAGAAATACTGCTCAATTGGCCCATTCGAAACTAACTGGAAGCTCTTGATTTTTGTCATGAAGTAAATTAGCAGTGGTGACAAATAGTGAAGTTCATTGATGGATAGACTGATTCCAAGGAAGGGCCAAAGGATATTATTTTTATTACTTCAATTTTATGATTAGTTCTTTTTACATGATCTTCTCAAAGAGACCTCATATTGATTTTCAGCTGAATGTGCTACCTACACAATTTGTCTAACTGCTTTCTAGTTTTTCAATCTCCTAAATTTTTTGTCCCCATATGTATTCTAATTTCCAATTATATTGAACTATTTGTAAGCCTTTAAACATGACACTCCATTTCCCTTCTTCATGGCTTAGCATTCCTCATGCCTATAATACTTTGCTGACTCCCACTCATTTTTCTACTTTTTAATTTCCATGGTTTACTTTAAGATTCAAAGCCTACATTCTCTAGGAGGGATTTCCAAGTTACCCTCCTTCTCCCCCTCAATAACCTCTCAGATGACTTTTCTTTTCTCTGTGTATCTCTGCCTGTCTCTCTGTGTGTGTGTGTGTGTGTGTGTGTGTGTGTGTGTGTATTCCTCTCTTTATATATATAGATATAGATAGATGTAGTTAGATACAAATGAATATGTTTATATATACAAATATATATATATGAATAAATATACACATGTACATTCTTAAATATGAAATATGTATCACTGTATATGTGTGCATTACAAAAACATATACACAGAGTAAATGCACCTATTAATTCATATATTGTTTTTGCCATTATAATGTAAACTCCATAAGGTCAGAGAGCCTTTTTTTTTTTTTTGGTCTTTTTCTTTTGTTTCCTCATGGATTATACAAATTCCTGTAAATATAGTAGGTACTTAATAAATGCTTGTTGGCTAACTAAATATCTATGACTCTATCTAGCATTGTCTCTTTCAGTGCCTTGACACAGAAATAATTACCTGGTGGTGTGTCAGAGCATAGAAATAGTGGAAGTGATCAGAACTGGCAGAGTTGAAAAATAACAAGATCAAAATATTTAAAAGGGGGATAGAAACCAGGTAGCACATAAGGGAATTAGATACATATAAATAAAAGATCCGAGTTGATTAGTGAACCCCAAATCTGCAAGTGAGATACAATTTGTCAACAAACATTGATTAAAATTCTGTGATATTGTGATATTGTGCAATGAACTGGGGATAAAAATGGAGAAAAGAAGATCCTCCTCTCAAGGAACTAAAATCTAATTG
Organism: Sminthopsis crassicaudata; assembly: GCF_048593235.1. NCBI lineage: Eukaryota > Metazoa > Chordata > Mammalia > Dasyuromorphia > Dasyuridae > Sminthopsis > Sminthopsis crassicaudata. The sequence continues at coordinate 99,248,809 of NC_133618.1, read as the reverse complement.
AAGTTAAGAGATACATAGGCACTAGACATCAGGAAAGAAGTGTGTAGGAAACCATGTCAATATAACCATAGAGGCTCAATGAAAAAAAAAATTGGATCAGAAATAAGAAAAATATGGAAAAACAAGGACATCAACACCAACAAATTAATACCACATGAGTAGTGAAAATCTGTCACATAATATAGAATCTGGAGATCCATATAACACAAAAGGGCAAAGAAAAAAAAATGGAACATATATATTAGGCTAGATAAATAAGCTGACTTTCATTCAGAGGCAATCTCAGTTTCATCCATGAAGCTTTTAATAGTATTATTTATTTATTTATTTATTTTTGCAGTAACAACATTTGTTTTGGCAAATCTAAGTGTATAAGTAAATAAGTAGAAGCAGATCAATATATGTTACCTCACTAATATGAAAATGATGGGTACAAAAATGAAGGCAGATTACATCATACATAACCTGTTTCCATTGATTTAAAAATGTTAGAAATCTATGACTATATCTGTCAGCGAATAATTGATCCAGTTTTAATCAGTATCTTTTACATTATCATGGTAGAAAGCAAAAGACAGCATAGGGGGTAAAAATCCTTTTACATAATCTGAAAGTGGGGCAGCTAATCTGTGCAATAGATAGAGCACCAGCCCTGAGGTCAGGAGGATCTGAGTTCAAATTTCGCCTTAGACACTTAACACTTCCTGGCTGGGTGACCCTGGGCAAGTCACTTAACCCCAATTGCTTCAGCAAAACAAAACAAAACAAAAAAATGATAACCTGAAAGTAAGTTAACATTATCTAGATCAATTCTTGAAATGACAGGGACATTAAAATTGCAACAAAATTTGATTGAAATAAATAGAATGGTGAACTTTATTCATATACTATAAAATATTATAAGCAGACCCCGCTTAACACCCCTTTGATATTGCCAAGTACATATCTGTATTTCAATTCTTGGTGATTTTACATTCCCATTCACTTACTTTCACTGATGTTACTGAACCTGTTAAATTAAACAAACATAGTGACATGTTCTCTTCCCACCTTACAATGATCCTTATGACAAGGTGACAGGAACACATAGCATTGCAATTATGGAGCCTGCATATTGTTTGTTGTTCAACTTATCTGTATTTGAAATATTTAAATATTTAGAAGACGCTTTGATTTTACTAATGTTAATATTCCCTCCCTACATAAGGATTGAAGTCCTGCTTGTATAATTCCTGTCCAGGTCTTTCCATAAGTTTTCTTTAAACAATCTATTCAATATCAGACAGTAAGTATTATTAAACACATCCTATCTATGTTGCAAGCAAAATGTTAAGTGAATTGGATCTAAAGAAAGATAATAATGCTGTCTCCATTTTCAAAGACCTCACATTCTGATAAAGGAAACAACATATGAATAGTAATATATATGTAAATATATACAGAATTGATGGGAGGTACTGTCAAAGAGAAAGTATTACCAGGGAAATGATGGGGGCAACAAGAAAGTCATCTTAAAGAATTGGAATTTGAGCTAATTCTGAAACAAAGGAAGGGAATTCCAGAGAAAGATGTGAGAATAGAGAGTATATCAGAATTTGAGAACAACTAATGCAAAGGGACACAGGAAAGAAATTTAATGTCATGATCAAGGAACTTCAAGTCAGATGATATAGTTGGATCATGAAATGTATGTAAGGAGATACAGTATAAGAAATCAGGAAACATTATGAAGGTCATGGATTATGAAGTGATTTAAATATCAAGAAGTAGAGTTTGCATTTTATGCTATAAGTAATATGGAGCCAATACATTTCATTATTTAAAGGTAAAAGATCTTACGAAAAATTATTTTGGCTGGTAAAAGGAGGATTGATTTTAGTGGAAAGAGGATTTGAAGAAGGGGTAAAAACAATTGGTTAGGTAAAATGTGATAAGGATCTGCCCTAAGGCCATAGTTGTGTGAGTGGAGAGAAACAGATATACACAAAATGTTTTGAAGGTAGACAAAACAAGATTTAATAACTAATTAGATATATGGAAGGAGTAAAAATGTGATGGAACCAGACTGAATCACCTTGAAAGAGTCTCTTGTTCAACCTAGTGCATTTATATACCCCAAATTGGAAAACACTGAAAATTAGAGCTTGATTTGCATTTTTATTTATTAATTTATGTACTTAAGATAGTAATGTTAACAATGCAGATAAAATTTAGAAGGAAGCCTACCCAAATTTTTTTTTCAGAAAGCTTCATGTTGAGCATTTAAAATAATAATATGAGGTGAGTGTGAATAAAGAATCGAGGTTATGAGCCCTAGTAAAGAAGGAAAGTGGCCACTTCAACAGAAATAGGAAAGATGAGAACAAATAAAGATTTAGGCATTGGATAGGGAAGAGGGAAGAGATAATTCTATGTTGCAAATATTGAACTTGATATGTCCATTGGATATTCACAAATCATATCAAAAACAATGAAGAGAAATGAAATATTATTACTCTTGCTTTCTTCTGACAGATTTTTAGATTAATTTTATTGAAAACTATAGCAAGTTTAGAAGGACTCACTTGTAACTAGTACTTAAGTTTTGTCCATATAGCTATACAAATTGAGTGAAAGCCTACCCAAATAATGTATGATAACTTAAAGCTATTTAAGGTGGTGAAATTCATCCTTATGGTCCTCCCATTACTTATGAAATTTTATAAATGAACCACATTCATTTTGATTTAGCCTGACAAATATGCAGAACCTTATTCCAGCAAGCATGGGAATAGGCTAAATAACATGAGAAAGGCTATTTGTGCTTATCTCTGTTGAAGGTTAGGTTTAGGTTATTCTTCCTTCCTATCCAGTAAAATGTAAGCTTCTTATGGGCAGAAATTGTCTCACTTTTTTTGATTTGGATTCCTAGAACCCAGTATACATATACATATGTATATATAAGGCAAGTAATAAACATTTGTTGAATGTCTTTTTGAGCTTCAATTAATAGCTTATCCATAAACATGAACTAATTTTTATGCTCATGACTTTATTGAAATAATACTACTCAAAGGATACTACAATTTTACATTAACTGACAGAAGTGATATTTGATTTTAAAGCCCAGATGGAATTTCAAGTCTTCTACATAGCTTTCATCAGCCATTCTAGCCAAAATGGAGTTAATTTATTTATTGAATTCCTATAACAATTATACTTCACACATTCAGCTTATAATTTATTTGCATTCTCTGTTAAATTTCATACTATTTGTTCAATAAATATTTGTGAATATATTGATTAATTAAAATTAATAATAGATACATCCCATTTTATTAAATTACATAAGGGACATATCCTATAACCCTCAGACATGCTCTGATGTTGGTAGACATCTAGATTGCTACAATGTGTATCTTCAAACACTTCACAAGTTGCCTCTAACATATCTATAAAACCTAAATATTTCTCCCAAACTTATGTTTCTATGTGATTCTTTTCTTCAAATAGACTTCATTATGATTTCCAAAAGATCACTTTTTATTTACATAGTTTCTCTATAATTACTTTGAGAAGAGGGATCACCTTTTTGCCTTTCTTTGCATAATTAGCTCAACACAATTTCCTGCAACAAAGTAAATGCTTTAAAAAATGCACAAAACTAACTGCTTTGAATATTTTCCTACAGTTTTTATTTCTCTAATCCTCACCACCTTCAGCACAAACACTTTTGCAATTTCTTTAGCATTCAGCTATCAAAGATTCACAATCTAGAAGAAAATATTGTCTGGCATTTAGCAGATATTCCCTTAGAAATCATTTTTTCCCATATAACTTACCTGATCAACTAAATTTCAAGGACTTTTAAGAGAAGAGAGGAGTGAGTGAACAGAGAGAGAGAGAAAAGAGAGAGATAGAGAGAGAGAGAGAGACAGAGAGAGAGAAGAGAGAGATGAGACGAGAGAGATGAGACGAGAGACGAGAGAGAGAGAGAAGGAAAGGAAGAGTGAAGGAGAGAGCTCTCCTGAACTCAATACAATATCCAGAATTTATTTTTTAAATTGTGTGCCAGGAAATATACTAGACACTGAAAATGAAAAGAAAATTCTCTTCTCAATGAAATCACATAATTTTAGGTGAAGACAATTTATCTATCTAGAAAATTGGAGAGGAAGAGAGGTATGTATACTAGTAGCTTGGAAATCAGGAAAAGGTTTCATGATAAATAATCTATCAAAATCACTTTATGGGTTGTAGAGTTAAAATGGCAGAGTAAAGGGAGGAGCTAATCTGAACTCTCCCAAGTTTCCTTCCAAAGAACAGGAAAAAAAAAAAATTACTTCAACTCAAATTCTGCAATAGCAGACCCAGTAAAGGGTAGAGATAAGGGACAGAATCATGATAGAAGAAAAAAGTGAAGGACTCAACTAATCTCTCCTTCAAAGCTATAAATAATGACTCTAACTAAGGAACTCACAAAAAGACAGTGAAAGAGGTTTTCATCCCAAGAAAATTTAAAAAAGAAAGTCTATTTTACCTAGATGAGAGTGGAACCCAGCCTAGTCCAAAATGGGACAGCAGAGCTCCAGCCTCACCAAACCAGGAAGTGGCCATGGGAGCTTTCATGAAAATATTTATATTGCTATATGTTTATATGATTCCTTTTACTCCTTAGAATATTATCATTACAAGCACAGTTAAAAATATGGATAGAGGACATATGTGTGCGTTCACTATGATAGGAGGACTTAAAAATTAAAAGGGTAAGAAAAGTAAATGCATTGGAAGTACTAGAGTAAGAATGAAGAAAAATATCTCAAATCAGAGCCTTGAAAGAAGGATCTTTCACTGTGGAAGGGAAGATAGCTTGGTAGGCAACAGTTGAACATTACTTTCATCTTACTTGTTTCAAAGAAGAAATAACATATACATTACATTGCCAATAAAAATCAATTTTTCCATACAGGAAAGTAGAAATAAAAATTGATTTAAAAAAATGTGAAAGACCTGAAAGAAGGGTAGAGGAACTGAGAAAGGTAATGGGGAGAAACAAAAGAGACTTCTGATCAGGAACAGGTTAAAGATAGAAGATGATAAATAGGATGGAGGGAAATGTAGTTTGTAATCAAAACTATGAATAGGAATTGGATAAACTCATTCATAAAACAAAAGTACATGAGGTGTATTAAAAATTGAATCTGACTATGTTATTTATTTATTTGGGGGTTTTCTTTAAAAAACACACAATTGAATAATATACACATAAATACACAGAATAAAATAATTGAATCAAAATCTGTTATTCTTCAGCTAAAGTAAAAAAAGAAGTTAGCACTTAGGATCTTAGATAAAATTACAGCTAAAATAGATTTAATGAAAAGAAATAAACTGAGAAATTACATTATTACAAAAGATAACACAGACAATGAAATGATATCAATATATGGAGGGCAAATGAATGGATGTGTGTGTGGGCATCCAAATGTGTATACACACACACACACACACACACACACACACACACACACACACACATATATATATATATATATGCTAAATTATATAATATCCGAATTTTTTTTTCTTTAAAAATTTTTTTTATTAATTTTATCATTATAACATTTTTTACATTATCCCTTGTACTCCCTTCTGTTCCGAATTTTCCCCTACTTCCCTCCACCCCCTACCCTAGATGGCAGGCATTCCCATACATATTAAATATCTTTTTTTTCTCTCTTTTTTTTTATTATTATATATATATATATATATATATATATATATATTATAATATTATCCCTTATATTCATTTTTCCAAATTACCCCCCCTCCCTCTATTCCCTCCCCCCCGACGACAGGCAATACCATACATTTTACATGTGTTACAATATAGTCTAGGTACAATACATGTGTGCGAATATCATTTTCTTGTTGCACAATAAACATTAGAATCCGAAGGTACATGCAACCTGGGCAGACAGATATTAGTGCTAACAATTTTCATTCCCCTCCCAGTGTTTCTTCTCTGGATGTAGCTACCTCTGTCCATCATTGATCAACTGGAAGTGAGTTGGATCTTCTTTATGTTGAAGATTTCCACTTCCATCAGAATACATCCTCATACAGTATTGTTGTTGAAGTGTACAGTGATCTTCTGGTTCTGCTCATTTCACTCAGCATCAGTTGATTTAAGTCTCTCCAGGCCTCTCTATATTCCTCCTGCTGGTCATTTCTTACAGAGCAATAATATTCCATAACCTTCATATACCACAATTTACCCAACCATTCTCCAACTGATGGACATCCATTCATCTTCCATTTTCTAGCTACAACAAAAAGAGCTGCCACAAACATTTTGGAACATATATGTCTCTTTCCGCTCTTTAGTATTTCTTTGGGATATAATCCCAGTAGTAGCGCTGCTGGGTCAAAGGGTATGCACAGTTTGATAACTTTTTGGGCATAATTCCAGATTGCTCTCCAGAATGGCTGGATTCTTTCACAACTCCACCAGCAATGTATTAGTGTCCCAATTTCCCCACATCCCCTCCAACATTTGTCATTATTTGTTCCTGTCATCTTAGCCAATCTGACAGGTGTGTAGTGGTATCTCAGAGTGGTCTTAATTTGCATTTCTCTGATCAGTAGTGATTTGGAACACTCTTTCATATGAGTGGATATAGTTTCAATTTCTTCCTCTGAGAATTGTCTGTTCATATCCTTTGACCATTTATCAATTGGAGAATGGTTCGGTTTCTTATAAATTATGGTCAGTTCTCTATATATTTTGGAAATGAGACCTTTGTCAGAACCTTTGTTTTTAAAAATATTTTCCCAATTTGTTACTTCCCTTCTAATCTTGTTTGCATTAGTATTATTTGTACAGAAACTTTTTAGTTTGATGTAATCAAAATCTTCTATTTTGTGATCAATAATGATCTCTAGTTCTCCTCTGGTCATAAATTCCTTCCTCCTCCTCAAGTCTGAGAGGTAGATTATCCTCTGTTCCTCTAATCTATTTATTATCTCCCTCTTTATGCCTAAATCATGGACCCATTTTGATCTTATCTTGGTATATGGTGTTAAGTGTGGATCCATATCTAATTTCTGCCATACTAATTTCCAGTTTTCCCAACAGTTTTTCAGAATAATGAATTTTTATCCCTAATGTTGGTATCTTTGGGTTTGTCAAAGATTAGGTTGCTATATACGTATCCTTTTTTGTCCTTTGTATCTAATCTGTTCCACTGATCTACCGGTCTATTTCTTAGCCAATACCAAATGGTTTTGGTGACTGCTGCTATATAATATAGCTTTAGATCAGGTACACTTAGACCACCTTCCTCTGAGTTTTTGTTCATTAGTTCCCTTGCAATTCCCTTGCAAGACCTTTTATTCTTCCACATTAATTTTGTTGTTATTTTTTCTAGTTCATTGAAATAGTTTCTTGGGAGTCTGATTGGTATAGCATTAAATAAATAGATTAGTTTGGGGAGTATTGTCATCTTTATTATATTCGCTCGGCCTATCCAAGAGCACTGAATGTCTTTCCAATTATTTAAATCTGATTTTATTTTTGTGGCAAGTGTTTTGTAATTTTTCTCATATAATTCCTGACTTTTCTTTGGTAGATGGATTCCCAAATATTTTATACTCTCAACATTTGTTTGGAATGGAATTTCTCTTTGTATCTCTTGCTGTTGCATTTTGTTAGTGATATATAAAAATGCCGAGGATTTATGTGGATTTATTTTGTATCCTGCCACTTTGCTGAAATTTTGAGTTATTTCTAGTAGCTTTTTAGCAGAGTCTTTGGGGTTCTCTAAGTATACCATCATGTCATCTGCAAAAAGTGATAGTTTAATTTCCTCATTTCCTACTCTAATTCCTTGAATCTCTTTCTCGGCTCTTATTGCCGAGGCTAGTGTTTCTAGTACTATATTGAATAGTAATGGTGATAGTGGGCAACCTTGTTTCACTCCTGATCTTACTGGGAAAGGTTGCAGTTTATTTCTATGGCATATTATGCTTACTGACAGTCTTAAATATATACTCCTGATTATTCTAAGGAATAATCCATTTATTCCTATACTCTCAAGAGTTTTTAGTAGGAATGGATGTTGGATTTTGTCAAATGCTTTTTCTGCATCTATTGAGCTGATCATATGGTTCTTATTAATTTGATTATTAATATGGTCAATTATATTAATAGTTTTCCTAATATTAAACCAGCCCTGCATTCCTGGAATAAATCCTACTTGATCATAGTGTATTATCTTGGAGATGATTTTCTGAAGTCTTTTTGCTAATATCTTATTTAAGATTTTAGCATCAATATTCATTAAGGAGATTGGTCTATAATTTTCTTTCTCAGTTTTCGATCTACCAGGTTTAGGTATCAGTACCATGTCTGTGTCATAAAAGGAGTTTGGTAGGACTCCTTCATCCCCTATTTTTTCAAATAATTTATATAACATTGGGGCTAATTGTTCTTTAAATGTTTGGTAGAATTCACATGTGAATCCATCTGGCCCTGGGGATTTTTTCCTGGGGAGTTGATTAATAGCTTGTTCTATTTCTTTTTCTGAAATGGGACTATTTAAGCAATTTATCTCCTCCTCTGTTAATCTAGGGAGCCTATATTTTTGGAGGAAGTCATCCATTTCACTTAAGTTATCAAATTTATTGGCATAAAGTTGGGCAAAGTAACTCCTTATTATTTCTCTAATTTCCTCTTCATTGGTGGAAAGATCCCCCTTTTCATTTGTAAGACTATCAATTTGATTTTCCTCTTTCTTTTTTTTGATCAAATTTACCAAAGGTTTATCTATTTTATTGGCTTTTTCATAAAACCAACTCTTGGTTTTATTTATTAATTCAATAGTTTTTTTACTTTCAATTTTATTGATTTCTCCTTTTAATTTTTGTATTTCGAGTTTAATTTTTGGTTGGGGGTTTATAATTTGGTCTTTTTCTAGCCTTTTAAGTTGTAAGCCCAATTCGTTAATCTTCTCTTTCTCAATTTTCTTCAAATAAGCCTCTAAAGATATAAAATTTCCCCTTATTACTGCTTTAGCTGCATCCCAAAGATTTTGATATGATGTCTCATCATTATCATTATCTTGGGTGAAATTGTTAATTGTTTCTATAATTTGCTCTTTCACCCAGTCATTCTTTAAGATGAGATTATTCAGTTTCCAATTACTTTTTGGTCTATTTACCCCTAACTTTTTACTGAATGTAGCTTTTATTGCATTGTGATCTGAGAAGAAGGCATTTATTATTTCTGCCTTCCTACATTTAATTTTGAGATCTTTATGTCCTAGTATATGGTCAATTTTTGTATAGGATCCATGAACTGCTGAGAAGAAAGTATATTCCTTCCTATTGCCATTCAGTTTTCTCCAAAGGTCTATCATACCTAGTTTTTCTAATGTTCTATTTACTTTTTTAATTTCTTTCTTGTTTGTTTTGTGGTTTGATTTGTCTAAATCTGAGAGTGCAAGGTTGAGATCTCCCACTATTATAGTTTTACTGTCTATTTCTTCTTGCAGTTCTCTTAACTTTTCCTTTAGAAAGTTAGATGCTATACCACTTGGTGCATATATGTTTAGTATTGATATGGCTTCATTATTTATGCTACCTTTCAGCAGGATATAGTTTCCTTCCTTATCTTTTTTAAGGAGATCTACTTCTGCTTTTGCTTGATCTGAGATAAGGATAGCTACCCCTGTTTTTTTGGCTTTACCTGAAGCATAATAGGCTCTGTTCCAACTTTTTACCTTTACTCTATATGAATCTCCCTGCTTTAAGTGTGTTTCCTGTAGGCAACATATTGTAGGGTTCTGCTTTTTGATCCAATCTGCTATCCGTCTCCGTTTGATGGGATCGTTCATCCCATTTACATTTACAGTTAAAATTACTAATTCTGTATTTCCTGCCATCGTATTATCCCCAGATTATGCTTTTTTCCCTTGACCCCCCTGATCCCCCTCCCCGATATTTAATTTACAGACCCCCCCTTGTGACGCGCAACCCTCCCTCTTTTTTTTTTTTTCTTTTTTTTTAGGATCCCTCCCCCCTCCCTCCAAGTCCCTTCACTTATTCTCCTTTTCCTTTTCCCTTTTCCTCTCCCCCCTTTTAATGAGGTGAGAGAAAATTCTCTGAAAAACAAATATGTTAATTATTTACTCTTTGAGCCTCTTCTGATGAGAGTAAGATTCACACAATGATTCTCCCCCTCACTAAGTTCCCTCAGATATGGTGTATTTTCTATGTCTCTTCCTGGGATGTAGTTTCCCTCTTTTTATCACTCCTTCCCCTTTTTCTGAACCGACCTCCTTCCCTTTACTACACCCCCCTTTTTTTCTTTTATATCAGTAAAATCAAATTATCCTTGAGTATTTTTTATATACCCACTACAGAGTTACAGTTCTCAAGGGTTCTGAGTACCTTTTTCTGTTTCTTTTCAGTCTTGTGGATGTAGATCAAATTTTTTATTTAAGTCTGGTTTTTTTCTTAGAAACATATAGAATTCCTCTGTTTCATTGAATGACCATCTTCTTCCATGGAAAAAGATGCTAAACTTAGCTGGGTAGTTCATTCTTGGTTGCAGTCCTTGATCTTTTGCCTTTCGGAATATCAGGTTCCAGGCCCTTCTATCTTTTAATGTGGAGGCAGCCAGATATTGGGTGACCCTTATTGTGGCACCTTGGTATTTAAATTGTTTTTTTCTAGCTGCTTGCAGGATTTTCTCCTTTGTGTGGTAATTCTGCAGCTTAGCCACAATATTCCGTGGTGTTCTTTTTTTAGGGTCTATTTCAGAAGGAAAAGAGGCACAAAAAATTCAAAGAAGAAAAAAATTCCTTAAAAAGTAGAATTATTTGAAGAGGCAGAGGCAAGATGGCAGAGTGACAGAGTAAATGCAGGAACTCCCTCAAACTCTCCTCCTAACTGTTACAAATTCCTTTAAATAATGACCCTAAAGAAATTTTAGAATGTCAGAACACCCCAAAAGATGTAGTAGAATATTTTCCATTGGAAGGCAACTTAGAAGATAATCAGCAGAAAAAGTCTGCAACACTAGCCTGGGAATCCAGCCAGTCCCAGCACAGGCAGAGCCTGTGTAGCCCTGAACTTGCTTCAGTCCTAGCCCCAGCCTGGACCCAACACAACTTCTCAATCAGCTGCAATACTTGTGGCTTCCACACTTCTAAGCCTAGAGACAAGAAAGAAGATCTGGAAGGTTATCAGAATATGTCTGTAGAGAGATGGGATATCCAGCACTTGGATGGCATTGCAGGTTATGCCAGTGTAGCTCTTATCCCAGGCCTAGCCCCAGCCCTGGCCCAGGCCTAGGCCCCAGCATCAGTGAGTTGGGAGTTTTAAGTCAATAGCACTGCTAAAGGATTCTAAATTTTTTAGTCAGAGGACACTAAGCAGGACTTAGAAGGTCAGTGTAGAAGATCCATCTCAATAGGATAAGAGTCTGATATGCAATTTCAGTGCAGGCCATAGCAGCACCGCCCTGGCCTCAATATAAGTAAAGCAGGACTTGGTTGCTTTAAAACTCTACATCTTATGGCTACAGTGGGGTGGGGACATCCTAAGAACTCCAGGGAAAAAGAGAGTTCTTGTTGTCTGGTTCCTAGCAAGATCTCTGGAAATAGGTGCACAAAACCCCTAAAACTTGGGACAAAGCAGCCTCCAATATAGTAATGGCCCTACTATAACAGCTGAGTAAAAGACTAGGAAAATGAGCAGAGAGGGAAAAAAAAAAATTGAACTTTCAAAAGTTATTATGGTGACAAGAAGGATCCAAATACATACTCAAAAAAAAAATGATACAAAACTCAGAGGTTCTACATCCAAAGCCTCCAAGAAAAAGAAACATTAGAGTCAGGCCATGGAAGAGTTCAAAAGAGATTTTGAAAATTAAATAAGAGAAATAGAGAAAAAAATAGGGAAAAGAATTGAAAGTGGAAGAAAAATAAAAAAAAAATAGGAAATGCATAAAGGCTAATGAACAGAATGCCTTTAAAAGAAAAATTGGGCAATTGGGAAAGGAGGTACAAATGCTCATTGAGGAAAATAATTCTTTAAAAAATAAAATTGGGTAAATTGAAACTAATGACTCTATGAGAAATCAAGATAGAATAAAGTAAAATCAAATAATAAAAAAGTGAAATATCTCATTGGAAAATTAAAAAAAAAAAAACTGACCTAAAAAATAGCTCCTGGAGAAATAATTTAAAAATTATTGATCTATCTGAAAGTTGTGGGCAATTGAAGAGCCTGGAATCTGTGAATAAAGTATCAAGGAAAATTGTTTTGATATTCTACATCCACAGGGGAAAATGTTAATTGAAATAACACAATGATTACCTCCTGATAGGGATTCCAAAATGAAAACTCCCAGGAATATTATAGCCAAATTTTGGAACTCCCAGGTCAAGGAGAAAATATTGCAGGCATTCAGAGAGAAACAATTCAAATATGGTAGACCCATAGTCAGGATAATGCAAGATTTAGCAGCTTCTACATTAAAAGGCTGGAGCTTGGAATAATATATTTAGGAGAGCAATGCAGCTATGATTACAACCAAGAAACACCTACCCATCAAAATTAAATACAATCTTTCAGAGGAAAAGTTGATCATTCCATAAAACAGAAGATGTTCAAGTTTTTATGATGAAAATACCAAATTGTAATGAAAAAATTTATTTTTAAATACAGGACTTGAGAAGCATAAGGAGGGAATCAGAAAAGTGATATCTTAAGGGACTTAAAAAGGGAGATTTGTTTACATCTTACAAATTTGAACTTCCTCATTATTATGATAGAAGAAGTATATATAGAAAGAGGATACAAGAATAAGTTGAATATGAAGGAATAATATTTTTTAAATAATGAAATTAAGGGAGAAAGTAAAAGTGAAATGTGAAATGGTGCAGATTATCTGAATGATAATGAGACAAGAAAAAAGCTTTTAAAGTAGAGGGAAAGAAGGGGTATAGAGGATGAGTTAATGAATCTTACTCTCATCAGAATTGACTCGAAGAAAAAAATAGCAGACATAGTCAATATAGGTACAGAAATATATCTTACTCTGCAGTAAAATAGGAGGGGAGTGGGATATTGGAGGAGGGAGTGGTCAGCCTCAAAATGATTTTGAGGAGGAACAGGGTGAAAGGAGAAAGAGAATAAATTGGGAAAGAGATAAAGATAGCAATAGTTATTGTAAAAAAAAAAAAAAATTGAAACAAGTATCTCAAGGCATCATTTCTCAAACATAGAGGGAATTCAGTCAAGCTTATGAAAAATAAAAGCTATGTCACAGTTGACAAATGCTCAAAAGATGATCTGTACTCAAATTACTATATATTCTTGAATGTCCTATGACCCAACATCATTATTACACATGAATACCAAAATATATTCCAGGAAATATTAAAAAAAAAGGAAAAAGACCTATATGTACAAAAAATATCCAAAGCATCTCTCTTCTCAGTGCAAAAATATTGGAAACTGAGGGAATTCCCATTAATTGGGGAATGGTTAAAAAACTATGAAAAAAAATCTGGAAAGTCTTCCTTTAATTCAAGCAAAATGAAATGTACTATATGCAAAGTAATAGCAATGTTTTGAGATGACCAGTTGTAAATGATTTTGCTATTCTCATAATAATAATAAGCTGTGGATAATCATCCACAGCTACTTTGAAGGACTTATAATTAAAACCCCATCCATATCTAGAGGAGGAACTTATTGTGTTTGAACACAGATTGAAGCATTCTCATTTTCTCTATCTCTCTTTTTTAAAACCATTTTTCTTGAGGATTTTAATTTTTATTAGGGTGGGAGATCTATGTCTTTTTTCACAACTTGACTTTTATGGAAATGTTTTGCATAACTTCATGTGTAATTTCTTAATTCTTAATTTCTTAATTAATAAAGAGAATATCTAGAAGTCAAAAAGTTAAAAAATAAATGCAATTATGTAAATTTTGATTTTAATTTAAATGGGGAAAATATTAAATAAAATTTAAAAAAGTAAAATTGGTCAAATGGAAAGGAGGTTCAAAAATTTATTGAAGAAAATAATTATTTTAAAATTAGAATTGACCACATAAAAGTTAATGATTTTTAGAGAAATCAAAAAAGAATAAAATGGAGAATTTGAAAATACCAACATCTTAATTATCTTTTAATAATTGGTTATTCATTGAAACCATCATAATAGTAGGATACTACCTTCTTATGTTAGCCCCAGATAACTGAAATAGAAGTAGGCAGAGAAAGTTTGTTTATTAGTATCTCTTGTAGTTTATTAGGTTGACTGAATTATTTAAGGGGTTTACTCACAAGAGTATGTTGAATGTCAACAAGACAAAGTAGCATTATGGATATCCAAATCAAACCCAGATCATATTAGCTATTATATAGCAGTCACACATACACACACACACACACACACACACACACACACACACACACAAGATAATGCCGGAATGATCCAAGATCATGTGCAAGTTGGAGTTTTGTTTACATTTATTCAAGGTAGTTTATATTTTTCTCTAGTGTCATAGGTAATGTTCCCATTTTGGCCTTCTGCCTTCAAGCATATAACAGGGACTTGATAATGACTGCTGATTGCTTATTGACAATCAGAACTCTTCAAAATTGAAATCAATTTATTGAGGATTTAATGAATTCCCTATCACTGGAGATCTTAAAGAGAAGACTGAGTAATCATTTGCAAAGTATTCTATGGAAGCAACTAGATAGAGCCACTGTTTTGTTGTAGAAAACACTTGAAATTGAGTATTGCTTCAGATAATTCTTAACTGTGTTAAGTTATTTAACCTTCCCTCACTGCTTTATTTTTCTTATTTAATAATAATGATAATAGTTCCTATCTCGCAGGATTGTTGTAAGGACCAAAGAATGTAATACTAGTGAAAATAATTTGTAAATCTTAAAACTAAATATAAATTGTAGTTATGATTATGATTTCAATTATTTAAGGCTTGATCTAGCCAACCTCTAAGATTTTATCAGAGATTTTTACTTTACATGTTTTCATAAATGTCCATGATTATAAGAAATATCTAATCTTATTGACTTTCATGCATTGCATTCCAAGCAATTATTCATCCTTAAAAGGATAATCTTGAAGATAATGCAATGTAAACCAATGGATCTAATCAATATGGTTATTTTCTCCAGTTCTATTCAAATTCAATTCAACCAATTCAATATAAACAGAATAGGATATTTGAAGAAGGTCTCAATTCATGTCTCATTATTAATGAGTGTGTGACTCTTAACAAGTTCCTTAGGCTCTCAGTGAACCAGTTGTATCTGTTCTTCCTTCTTATAGTTCCTTTGTCATTCTCTTTTATCTTTGTCTCCCCCCACTTCTATCTTCCCCTGTCCCATACAAAAAAGGAATGGCACATTCTTTGAAACTGAAGGGCTTTCTGGGAGAACTTCAGGGTTTAGAGACTTGCCCAGTATCATATATAATCATTTTTAGAGAGGAAACTGGAACTCTAATCTTATGGACTTTATAACCAGATATCTACCTACCATGCAAGACTGCTCCCTGTATGTTAGAATATTGTAGAGGATGTTATGTGCATCATGAGGGAATTTCCTTCTTGTAAATTTTCTATATCAAAGAAATAACATATTTTGTTTAAAAATTAAGTATAAAGTATGTGACAGAAGTGTTGGGAGTTTGGCTGTTGTGCTTGTTTTTATTTTTGTTTTGAAGGGAGGAAGCTGATATTTGAGTATAGAAAATCACTAGTGAAGAATATCTCTATCAGTGCAGATCAGTGGTATTCTTTTTTTTTTTTACTACTTTTTTTTTAAATTTTATTTAGAATTGTTTTCCACAGTATATATGCATGAGTAATTTTTTAATATTATCCCTTGTATTCATTTTTCCAAATTATCCCCCCCCTCCCTCCACTCCCTCCCCTTGATGACAGGCAATCCCATACATTTTACATATGTTACAATATAACCCAGATACAATATATGTGTGTAAATACCATTTTCTTATTGCACATTAAGTATTAGATTCCAAAGGTATAAGTAACCTGGGTAGATAGACAGTAGTGCTAACAATTTACATTCACTTCCCAGTTTCCTTCTCTGGGTGTAGTTATTTCCATCATTGATCAACTGGAAGTGGGTTGGATCTTCTTTATGTTGAATATTTCCACTTCCATCAGAATACATCCTCATACAGTATTGTTGTCGAAGTGTATAATGATCTTCTGGTTCTGCTCATTTCACTCAGCATCAGTTGATGTAAGTCTCTCCAAGCCTCTCTGTATTCCTCCTGTTGGTCATTTCCTACAGAGCAATAATATTCCATAACCTTCATATACCATAATTTACCCAACCATTCTCCAATTGATGGACATCCATTCATTTTCCAGTTTCTAGCTACTACAAAAAGAGCTGCCACAAACATTTTGGCACATACAGGTCCCTTTCTGCTCTTTAGTATTTCTTTGGGATATAAGCCCAATAACAGCAATGCTGGGTCAAAGGGTATGCACAGTTGGGCATAGTTCCAAATTGCTCTCCAGAATGGCTGGATTCTTTCACAACTCCACCAACAATGTATCAGTGTCCCAGTTTTCCCACATCCCCTCCAACATTCATCATTATTTGTTCCTGTCATCTTAGCCAATCTGATAGGTGTATAGTGGTATCTCAGAGTTGTCTTAATTTGCATTTCTCTAGATCAGTAGTATTCTTTTCAGCACTTAGCCTCAATCATATAGCCTGTATGTGACCGAGGATCAACCACACCAGTCTTTGAATATACAACCCTTCCCACCCCCATACTCCATATTGTCTCTCATTCTTGGAACAAAGAAAAAAAGGGGAGAAAAAAGTCTGCCCTCAAATACGGTTTATTCTAATGGAGGGAACACCAGTCACCTAGATAAATGCAACATTCCAGGGTGTCTTTTAATCTATCAATTAATGGTAGGTATCCTTTCCTTCTAATATATTTATTCTACCTTACTTTTCAATTTATGCATGTAAATTATTCTGTCTAGATGAAACCCAAATTCATGTAGACAGTCTAGTCCTTGATTAAGAACTCCATGCTCTCATTGCTATCCATTTATTAGATATTTTCTCTGTACCTCTCATACTTTTCTTAAACTTTTCTTACCTTCATTTTTTCCTCTGAAAAATTAAATAAACCTAATATAAATATCATATCCTATTGATTATGTAACTAATATTTAAAATAGCTATTTTTTATTCCTAATGATATTAACAAGAAATCAATTCTCAACATAAAAGAGAAAAGATCTAAAATGCATCTGTATCTGTCTTTCACAGATACTGAGACATAAATCCACATCTTTTAATGAATTTTAAATAGAAAACTAATACTTTCTCTAATTAATAAATGCTGAAACAAATAGAATCCTATCCCGTTGGGCCTCGTGATCCAAGAATTTACAGATTCTTAATCAGACAATTTCTCCTTGTTATGGCACAACCTTAATATAGTATCTTTTTTTTTTTTAATTTTTTCTTCATTGTATAGTATGTCAGAGCACCATGTTAATTAAAGATTTGATTGGATTATCAACATTTCATTTTATTTTAGCTGATAATTTTGAACTAGCATAATTTTCTTGTCTTAAATATCTCACTATTGTTTTCTGCATGTGACCATAGTGTTTCTAAACATAATGCTAGGATATAGACCTGGAAAACTTGTGAATAGGGCAACTAAGGGGCTCAGTGGATAGAGTGCTGGGTCTGGAGTAAAGAAGATTCAATGGCTTACTATTTCTGTAACTCTAGGCACTTTTTTCACTCTTTAACTCTGTTTCACTCAGTTTCTTCAAAGGCAAAATTTGATGGAAATGGAAATTACAAATGATTTTAGTATCTTTGCCAAAAAAAAAAAAATTCCAAATGAAATCACAAAAAGTTTAACAAAATTGAAGAATGACAACGAATTTTTGAATACTGAAAAATATATATTCTTTACACCATTATTGAAGGAGGTGTTAGAATGTAATGGTTATACATTTGGGGATTTGAATATTGAAGACATGGTTTCAAACCTGTATTCTCATAATTGCTAGCCTTGAGCAACTCATAACTTCTACATGTCTTAAGCTATTTCCTAAAATCTATGTGTAAAGTCAAAGTCAAAGGCAAGCTCTCAATCTACAATCTATTTTGGTAGAGATTCCCACATAATTAAAAAAAAAGCTAACAAATAAACAACAACAACAAAACTAAGAATTTTAAAATACCCATTTATTAAGTAGCCAGACACTGTTTTAGACAGTGACAACAAAATAAATGCAATGAATGAAAAAAATTCTACCTGAAAAGAGTTAATACTTTGACTTAGTTTACATGAAACATGGAGTGGTGAATTGGAAAGAATTTGGAGTTGGAAAATTTAATTGGAATAAAATTCTTACCCCTTTTTTTCTTGTGAACTTAGGAAAATCATTTAATTCATGTAATTTCAGTTTCTTCTTCTGTTTGAAAAAAGATGACATTGAATTTATCTTCTACCCTTAAATCTGTGATCTTCTTATCAGTATTTTCTTCAATAATAAGCATATTTTTGACATATTCCTTATTTTCTTTAAAGAGATTGGTTATAAAATATTAGCAAAGAAATTACAACTAATCAGCAAGATAATTATGATCAAGTGGGATTTATACCAGAAATACAAGGCTGGTGCAATATATGGAAAGCTATTAGAATAATTGACCGTATCAATAACAAAATTCACTGAAATCATATGATAATTTCAAAAGATACAGAAAAAGCTTCTGACAAAGTAGAACACCTATGTATATTAAAAACACTAGAGAGTCTATGAATAAATTGGAGTTTTCCTGAAAATGAAAGGCAACATCTATCTAAAATCTATAAAGTAAGCATTTGTAATATAAAGAAACTAGACATATTTCCAATAAGATCAGGAGTGGAACAAAAATGTTCATTAATACCACTATTATCCAATATTTTACTAGAAATGCTGGCTCTAGGAATAACAAAATTAAAAAAAAATAAAGAAATTAGTTTAGGCAATGAGGAGGGAGATAAAACTATCACTTTGCATATGTCATTATGGCATAGTTAAAGAGTCCTAGAGAATCATCTAAAAACCTACTTGAAACAATTAACAGTTTTAGCAAAGTTGTAGGACAGAAAATACATCCCCACAAATCATCAGCTTTCATATATATATATTATTGACAAAGTTCAGCAGCAAGAGATAGAAAGATAAATTCCATTTAAAGTAACTATAGATAAAATAAAATAATAAAATATTTGGGCATCTACCTACCAAGAAAAATTCAGGAACTATATGAACATAATTAAAAAAAATACTTATCATACAAATAAAGTCAGATCAAAACAACTGGAAAACCATCAATTGCTCATGGGTAGGCCAAGCTAATAAAATAAAAATGACAATTCTATTAAAATTGGTACACTTATTCAGTGCCATACCAATCAAACTGCCAAAACTTATTTTATAGAACTATAAAAATTATAACAAAAATCATCTAGGTAAGACAAAAGATCAAGAATATCAAGGGAATTATTGGAAAAAAATACAAAAGGATGGTGGCCTACCAGTACCAGACCTAAAACTCTATTATAAAACAGCTGTTATCAAAATTATGTGGTAATGTCTAAAAAGTAAAATAGTGCATTAATGGAATAGATTAAATACACATGATGCAATAATTAATGACTATAGTAATTCATTTGATAAATCCCCAAACTCTAGCTTTTGTGATAAGAACTCACTATTTCATAAAATTTATTGGGAAAACTTGAAAATTATATGTCAGAAACACATCATAAACCTATATGTCACATCTCATACCAAAATAAGGTCAAAATGGGTATAAGATTTAGGCATAAAGGGTGATACTATTAGCAAATTAGCACAGCAAGAGACATTTTATTTATCAGATCTTTGGAAAAGGAAGGAATTTATGGTCAAAGAATAACTAGAGAACATTACGAAATGTAAAATGTACAACTTTATATTAAATTAAAACATTTTTGCACAAACAAAACTAAGCACATCCAAGATTAGAAGAAAAGCAGAAAAATGGGGAACTTTTTTTTTTTTTTTTTTTTTTTTTTTACAGTCAACATTTCTGATAAAGATCTCATTTCTAAAATATTTAGGTAGAATTGACCCAATTTGGCAGGGTCAAGCCAGTTAACTGCTCAAGCTCTTCCAGTTTGCCTTGAAAATCACATCACATCTGAACACGGACAAAATGAAACCACTCTCTTGCTCAAGATAGGTTGGAAATTTTTCAAGAAAGGTCAGTCCAAGAGCCAAGACTCAGAGGTAAACAGGAAGCTTGGGACAGTGCCCCCTTTATCCCAGAGGGAGAGCTCAATCTTAAAAGGTTAAAAAATAAAAAAAAAAGAAAAAAAAGAAAAAGAAAAAAAAAGAAATGAAGCCTTTATACAGAGATACTTTCTGTAAATATTGTTTTTCAGTTTTCTTTCTAATCTTGATTGATTTTGTTGATATAAAAGCTTTTAGTTTAAAATTACCACATTTTTTTTTGCATTTTGGAATGCTTTTTATCTTTTATTTGATTATAAATCCCCCCTCCCCATAGGTCTGATAAGATATATCAAAATCATTAATTATTTTGATCTTTTCTCCCCTCACTGAGCCTTCATGAACTTCCTTTTAGGTATAGTTATTTGATATGCTGTGAAGGTCAATAACCTTATAGACTCCTGAAACTACCTTTAATTTGAATATCTTTTTTCATCTTCTGATGTATTCCTATCAGTCATTACTATGACAAAAATAATTCTACCTACTCTACTCTTATTTGCTGCTTCCAAATTATAGTAAGAACTGTTTGGTAACATTTTATAACTTTGGTTGTTGGATTAATTTAATATATCTGCCTGGATCTCCTGCAATAACTTCATATAAGATAGGAGTGGAAATATCCATCCACATATGGAAATGCCCATGTTTTAAATTCATAAAGATTCTAGGAAGTATGGACTATTTGTTAGGTGTGGTTGTGTTTAACTTCCTTAGCTCCCATTAACTGTATACAATTAATGATTTCCCTCAAAACCTTGAAATATACTTTACAAATTACTCTGAAATATATAAGGTTCATAAAAATGCTCTTTAATTTGGTTGAGTAAACCTTTAATGTCTTTCCAGTTTGTATGTTATTAAAATAGCCTTTGATTATCCAGCATCATCTCCATGACATTATGAGCTATCTTAGAGGTTGCATAAAGGAAAATGTCAGTTTATGTTAATAGAGTGGGGGAAAAAAAGATTTTAAATTGGACAGGCATATACTCACCTGGACATTATTCTGCAATGACATTCTTTAGTGTAATGAAGAACATTATGATTTGAACATAAAAATGATTCCTTATCTTTTTTTATCTCTTTCAGGGAGAAAAGATCTAAAAGTGGCGGAAGAGAACTTCAGCTAAATATGAGTGGGCAGAATCTAACAAGATCTATGTTCTAGAATGATACTAATGCCCTTTGGAGCATCACACATACTGACTAATTATTCAGTCTTCCATTTAAAAGTAATGACAGGAAACCACAGGAGAGAAATGAGAATCAGGTTCTCTCTCTTTCTGAATGGCTAATTCTTTGTCAAACTATGCATTCCTGTGGACCAGACCATTCCACAGTGGGGAGCCAAATAGAATGAATGATGATCAAACACATCTTTAATTCTAAAAGGACCTAAAAATTTTTTAAAGTGCATTATACAGATTGTAGAATGATCACATATCCTTTATTGAAATGCATCTAAAAGGGAATTCAGCAGTCATTCTCAGCAAGTAATGCTCTTTTTTATTTGATTACAGAAGGAAGTGAAGCATATCTTCTTCAATTGAAACGACAGGGGGAATTAAGGTAAGCAAAATAGAATTACCCACTTTGGAACATGGCCAAGACACTATGGTTAATCAAAGATAGAATATTATGAAGCTTTTCCTTATTTTGCAACTTTAAAATTTCAACTCCTTTGAAGTCCACCAAAGGTGAAATAAGAATTATAACAAAGGTACCCTATTAAGATGCATTTCATCACAAATTCATAGGTTTTCAGAATTGAATAGTCATCAGTAATCATTTACTTCATTTGCTTTCCAAATCAACAATATAACACAAGTTGTCTTTACTTAAAGACCTCAACTGAGGGGGAAAAAAAAAAAAAAAATATATATATATATATATATATATATATATATATATATATATATACATATATATATATATGTATATATATATATATATATATATATATATATATATATATTACTTACAGAGGCAACCAATTTCAGTTTTGAATAGTTCCAAAGTACAAGGATTTTATTTTTTTATTGTTGTATAATTTCATGAACCAGAATTAAAGCTGAAATCTGCCTCTGTATATTTTAGACTCACTACTGACAGTTCTTATATCTGGAATGAAGCAAAAGAGCAAAGCAAAACAAAATGAAACATTGAAACCCTAATTAACATAACAGCCACCTTAGTACATAGCACCACATGATCACAATTTAGAGGAAGATAACACAGTAGGAGGCATTTAATCTAATCCTTACATTTTGTAAAGGAGGACATTGAGGTTAAATAATATTCAGTGATAAAATGACCTTCCCAAAGTTAGAAGAAAATAAGTGGTGATGCCAGATTAAAAACTAGAGCCATTAATTTTAAATCATATGGCATGAATGTGTGAGGGTGTTTGTATATATGTATGTTTGCATGTACATTCATTGCTTAAAGCTATCAGAGCCTTACTTAGTTATGTTTTCTTCACTATAAATAACCTATCTTTTCTTCAAATGGTTCTCTTCTGGAAATATTTAATTGTTCTTCATCATTTTTGTAACTTTTTTTGGAAATTCTGAAAACTTATTAAGATATTTTCATATTATGTAAAATGTATTAATGGATTTTCTAAACAAAGCACCAAATAAAGTAGGACTGTTCCCTCTTTATTTCTGAAAGGCAAAAGTTACATTTAGAGAGAAAGTATTTTTATCCTTCAGGATTACATTAAGAAAGTAAATAATGAGGTTCACTTTCCTATGGAAATTATCTAAATTCTTTGTCCTAAGAGGAATAATATTATTATGATCTTTTAATCTGATGTCATTTGGGAAAGGAATAGAATGAATAAATGAAATTCAAAGAAAATTTTATAAAATTGATTGTTATTGTAATTTTCTTTTTGAAAATAAGGAACCACATCTATTTAAACCTAGGGTCTAGAAAAACAGTTGATACCTAGAGTTATGTTGTCAATACATTTTTGCTTATGTTGTTATTGGTGATTATAAACTACTTTCCATCATAATTTTCAATCAACTCTAAAACAAAAATGATTAATTGCTTTCAGTTAAAATCATTTTTATTTATAAATATCAAACTAATTAATATTTAAACAATATAACCTATTTTTATACATTGATGCTTTTCTGACCTGAAAATTAAAGTCTAAATCAAACTTTTTGCTCCTTTCTTTTCTTGGCATTTTATCTATCATAACTGCCTAAATTCAATCAAACTGTCAAATTTTTCCTATTAGGTGTCTTGACCATAAGATTATGCATCACTCTTGCTATGGAGTGAGAAAATACCAACATCTGCTTTTTCCATTACTGAGTTTAGACACTGACAGATACCTTTGTATTCATCACAGAATGTAGAGAACTAAGTCTTCATGGGCCATCAGTTTCATTCATGTAAAAATACAAAAAGGATAAAAAGTAAATGATCCAGGTGCTAAGAAAAGTATGTGACTAATGAAATTTTATGAAAGTGGAAAAGTATTTAAATAAAAAACATAGAAATGAAAATTTTCTTCTTTCTCCTTTATGAAGGGAAATTATCTTTAAACTAAAGAGGAGAGAATACATTTTATTAAAAGGAAATGAAAGCCTCAAATTGGTGAGTGGTAAGAAATATAGTAAAATCATATATTGATGATTTAAATTGCTTTATGTCTCATAGGATTAAAACAAATGTCACTATTAAAAACCCAGAAATATGTATCATGCTTCATTATAATACATCATATCTTATTTTCTAAATGTATTTTATTTCTTTAATAAACTAAAAAGTTCTTGAGAGTAGAGATTTGACTTATTTAAACACTATAATACAAAGCAATGACAATTATTTGAGAACTGGCTAAACAATTTGTAATACATAATTGCAGAGAAATAATACATTTTGGTAATATATAAATATGATGTATAAAAAGAATCATAGAAAAATATAATTGAATTGAAGAATGTAAGCACAGCCAATAAAATAATACACATTGTAACTCACAATTATACAAAATTTTGGGGAAAAAATAATCACTACAAAATAATTGAAAATAAATAATATAAGGTACAGTGAAGATGGAGACCTTCTTCTCAGTCATCGGCTAAGGTTACCCAACTTTCCCTTCCAAACAATTTTTTTAAAAAAGCCTCAAATCAAACTCTGCAGTAGCAGAACCAACAAATTTATATGAAATTAGAATATCTTTTATCCTTATTTCTATCTCTTAGAAATCCAGTGTTTTTTAAAGCTCAGCTCAAGGGGGACTTCTTGTATTAGATACTTTTTTTTTTTTTTTTTTAATATTGCTTTCTTCACTCCATGGATAATATGCCATCCACATTGCCTGGTATAGTTCTATATTTTTGCATGTGTTTGTGTGTGTATAAATTCTAGGAATGGTGAAATAATGAATTCCAAAGATATAGAAATAGGAAATAGCCTACCATTACCAAAAACTGAAAGAGCAGTTTATTAGCCCTTAGTAATATATGTTAGGGAATAAAAATATGTAAATTAATTTGCGCATGCAAAGGAGAGTAAAACAAAAAATTCTAAATGAAAGGCTGAAGTGAGCCTGTGAATGGGTTTTAAATAGCAAACATGGGAGAAGAAAATCATGAAAACAATATAATAAGTTTATAGCTTAGGAAGATAGGTGTGAAAAATACTGAAGGAGATCCAGGACAAAATGCAGGAAAAATGGTAAAGGAAGTACAAAAAGTAAATGGAAGAAGAATTCTATAAAAAGTAGAATTGTCCGAATAGAAAGAGAGGCTCAAAAATTCACTGAAGAAAAAAAAAAAAGCCTCCTTAAACAATGGAATTGTACATATGGAAAAAAAAAAAAAACCTGAAAAATCCCACAAATTTAAAAACAGAATTGAACAAATGGTAAAGGAGACACAAAAGCTCACTGAAAAAAAAAATCTTAAAAATTAGAATTTAGCAAGTGGAAGCTAATGACGTTATGACAAATCAAAAAAAAAAAATCAAAAAAATGAAAAAGGTAGAAGAAAATGTGAAATATATCATTGGAAAAACAACTGAGGTAAGGATAAATCAAGGAGAAGTAATTTAAAAAGAAATTAGATACCTGAAAGCCATGTTAAAAAAAAAAAAAAAAAAAAAAAAAAAAAAAAAAAAAAAGCCTCCTTAAACAATGGAATTGTACATATGGAAAAAAAAAAAAAAAAAAAAAAAAAAACCTGAAAAATCCCACAAATTTAAAAACAGAATTGAACAAATGGTAAAGGAGACACAAAAGCTCACTGAAAAAAAAAATCTTAAAAATTAGAATTTAGCAAGTGGAAGCTAATGACGTTATGACAAATCAAGAAAAAAAAATCAAAAAAAATGAAAAAGGTAGAAGAAAATGTGAAATATCTCATTGGAAAAACAACTGAGCTAAGGATAAATCAAGGAGAAGTAATTTAAAAAGAAATTAGATACCTGAAAGCCATGTTAAAAAAAAAAATAATAAAAAGGCCCTACACATCTTCATGTAAGAAATTTTCAAGGAAACTTGCCCTAATGTTGTAGAAACGGGGTAAAATACAAATTAAAAGAATGCACCAATCATCTCTTGAAACATATCCCAAAAGGAAAACTACCAGTAATATCATAGCCAAATTCCAGAGGTCCCAAGTAAAGGAGAAAATACTGCAAGCAGCTTAGAAAGAAACACTTACGATGGAAGCAAAGTTAGAGTAACAGAAGATGTAGCAACTTTTATGTCAAAGCATCAGAGGGCATGGAATGAGATATTTCAGAATGCAAAGGAGCTAGGATTACAACCAAGAATCACCTACTTATAATTCTTCAGGGGAAAACATAGACATTCAATTAAATAGATTTTTAAAGCATTCTTTACTTTTTAAAAATTTATTTTAATGATATCAAATCTCTCTAAGATTCTTTAAATAATGATTCTGCAGAAATTTTAGTGTCAGAATATACACACACAAAAGATGTAGTGGAACATTTTTTAGCCAAAGTCAACTTTAAAAGTCCATAGGAAAGGTCTCTGGCACTGGGAAAGGAAAGCAGCATGAAATGGCAGCATAGGCCATACCAGAGCAGTTTCATCCCACATGACTGTAAAGCAGTAATGGGCATTGGGCCTCTGAATAAACAGTAAGGCTGAAAGGTTCTAGACCTTTCAGATCAGAGACAACTCAGATGACACGGAAGATCAGCAGGAAAGGTGAGAAGATCTTGGGAAATCAGAAGACCATTAATGGGTGGTCAGCATTGGCAGAAGCACATTCTAGAGGCTTCAGTTCACAGGAAGTCACTTTAAAAGCACTGAGGAAGTACTCTGTTGCTTTAGCACACTACAATATATAGCCACAGTAGAATGAGGACACTCTTCACAGTTCCAGAACAGAAAAAAGTGCTTGTGTTCAGATCCCTACAAGGATCTCTAAAAACAGCTTGGTACAGTACACACTCCACCCTGAAAATGGAACCCTACTTAAAACAAATTGCCAGAAAACTATTTTATAGAGCTAGAAAAGTAATAACAAAATTTATCTGAAGAAGACAAATTCAAGAATATCAAGGGGATTAAAGAAAAAAAAAAAAATCAAAGTCAAAGGACAGAAGTCTAAAACTATTATAAAAGTAGTAGCCTAGTAGCCATTAAAGCCATCTGCTACTAACTAAGAAATAGAGTACTGGATTAGTAGAATAGATTAAGTACACAAGACAATAATCAATGACTATAGTAATTTAATGTTTGATAAATCCAAAGACTCCGGGTTTTGGAATAACAACTCAAAACTTCACAAAAATTTCTGGGAGCACTGGAAAATAGAATGACAGAAATCATGCATAGACCCGCATCTCACACCCCATATGAAAATAAGGTAGAAATGGGAATATGATTTAGACATAAAAGGGTAATACCATAAGCAAATTAGGAGAGAAAGGTATAGTTTACTTTTCAGATCTTTGGAGAAGTAAGGAATTTACACCCAAAGAAGAACTAGAGAATGCAATGCAAAATGTATAATTCTGATTATATTAAATTAAAAAAAAATAGTTTATTCAGAAAGAAAAAAAAAGGGGGGACAAATTATAAGGAAATCAGAAAGCTGGAGGAAAAAAAATTCTGATAAAGACCTTATTTCTAAAATATTTTAAAAACTGAAGTTTATAAGAATACATGTCATTCTCTGTTAGGATTCTTACAGATGTTATGGGCCAGAATTTGAGACAAGGTAATATACTTGGTTCACACCTTTAAAGGAGTGTACACCTTTAAAGGAGCTTGCTCATTGGTCCACACATTAGACTCACACCTTTAGACAGCATATAAAAGCCCACTCTCTGGGAGGGGATGGAGAGCCAGGATTCAGTCAAGCAGACAACTTCCTGGGAGAACTTCAAGGGGACTTCGGAGGAGAGGACTTCAGGATATTCAGGGCCAAAGAAGACTTGGGAAAACTTCTCTGGAGATTCAGAGTCAGATTAATTCCCACTTTGACATTTGTGCTGGCTGGAGACATTGGGAGGGCGAGAGGGTGGAGGCTGAAGGACAAACCTTTGGATTTGGAGACCTTTGGACAAGAGCGCTCAGGGAACCAAGGAGAGAGGAAGGCCCCCAGAAAACTAGGCGAGCCCCAAGTGAAGGAGATAAGAATTTGGAAGAGACAATATTTGAAGGACACAGTAAAGGATCCAGACTTTAAACCCTGGGATTTTGGGATTATTGAACTGAACTGAAATGAAGGCTGCTCCCAGAAACTCCCCAAGAAATTCTGCTCCCAGAGAATGATTATAATCTAGAAAAACAGACCATTACAATCTATAAACACATAAAATATTCCAAATTATTCATAGCAAGACAAATGCAATCAAAATTACTGTGAAGTTTCATTTCACACACTGAAAATTGACAAACAATAGCAAAAAAAAAAAAAAAGTTTGCAATCAACTTTGAAGGAGTTTTGGGAAAAGAAGTACACTAATACATTATTGGTGACATAGTAAAATTATACAACTATTTTGAACAGCAATTTTAAATTAGTTAATTAATATAATTAATGTTCACAATTAAAGTGTTCATAGCATTTGAACTAGAGAACATATTATTGAGCTTATACTACAAGGAAGACATCAATAATACAAAAGTTCCTATATATACTTCAAAATATTTATAGTGGCACTTATTGTGTTTACTAATAATTGGAAATAATTGGAATGTAGATGTTTAATAATTGGGAAATGACTAAAAAAGTCATGGTACATGAATGTAACAGAATATCTGCTACCATGTTGTAAGACATTATGCATATTATTTATGCAGAAAATCATGAAAGGATCTATATGAATTGGTACAGAATGAAATAGTAATCAAGAAAACAATATACACAGTTTCTACAACAATGTAAAGTAATGACATATCCAAATATCAAAAGTAAATGTAACAAAATTATAAAGAACAGGTAAGTTTGAATGAAGAGATTTAAGAATCTACCAACAACTTTCCACTTTGGGTAGATAAATTCATAGTTGCTATATATTTCACGTCTTAGTACTTTCGTAATATATTGACCAAATTGTTCTGAAATGTTTTTGTTCCTCTCTTTCTCTTACATCTTATGGCTTTATGGGAGAGGAAGGAGGATACATGGGCTACAATCATGCTGTAAAAAACAGAAAACATCAATAATTATTTTTTTAATGTCATTGGTGATTTTTAAGTAAAATAACATTTTTTGAGTGATGTGATTTGAAGGTGAATTTTGAGAGTCGATTGATGAATGAGATGAATATAGGAAATGAGTGTATAAGTTCTCTATTGATTTTATTGCTGCTTTCCCCCCTAGCATTTTGGCTTTTAATAAGAGAATAAAAATAGGACAAAAATTAAGGCAGTAATAACAAAGTCAAATAGAAACCAGAACCATTAGTTAAGGACTCCTTTTGGCCCCATATTAACTTAGATTTAAAATGAAATATTATCTATGTTTAATTGGATTTTTATTTTGTTAAGTATTTCCCAATTCCATTTTAATCAAGTTGGCCCACCTGGAAATTAGTTGGTTATATCTATACCTCTGCCTTGACACATCTGACATCATAAAATCAA
This sequence comes from Sminthopsis crassicaudata, assembly GCF_048593235.1. Lineage (NCBI taxonomy): Eukaryota > Metazoa > Chordata > Mammalia > Dasyuromorphia > Dasyuridae > Sminthopsis > Sminthopsis crassicaudata. The sequence goes on along the minus strand of NC_133618.1, from coordinate 99,219,328 downwards.
AGAAAGATTTTTAAAGGTTGTAAATATTTTATATAGCAAAAAAAATTGTCACTGGGTATGAATAGAAGATTTGAGAATGGAGATAGGATTTTGTGGGCAGGTCATTATTAGGAGATAGGATCAAGCATCAGTATAAGGAAATTTAACAATGAGAAGGGCCTCTTTTTAAAAAATTAAGTTTGGTAATGAAGAAAGAGCAAATGGAAGGTGATAATAATAAACATTTTTGAGAAATAGAAGACAAGACTGATTAAGGCTCATTAACATTTAGCATATATTATATGGTTAAAGTTGAAATGTACTATATATTTTTTCTTCAAGAGAATATTTGCTTATAATTTTTCATAAAACTTAAAATATGAACATGTTACACTAACAATTTTGACATTCTCTTTGTCCTTGGATCCAAAAACTTGCTCCCAACTAATCAACATTTTATTTGCCTTGTGGACATTGTGGAAAGAAAAGCAATCTACAGCCGAAACATGTTTTCACAAAAAGCAATATGTATAAAAAAAATTTAATTTTCTCTGCATAGAATCAAAATTCTTCTCCTCCTTTTTGTCCTCCTCTTCTTCTTTTCATTATACTGCATCATTATCATCATCTTATATAAAGTTCAGCCAGTCATTATTGGGTACTTATTTGTTCAAATCATGATTACAAGTATTAGTCAAAAAGATATTAATGCATCAATATAGATTAATAGAAGATTGTAACTGGAACCTATTATAGAGATCATCTAGGCAGCTGATGAACTTTTCTTCAAAAGAAAATCACCAAAAAAAAAAAAAAAAAAAAAAAGGCACATGTGACATCACTCTTCTCTTTGTTCTTTGAACATAAACTTCATTTGACCTTCTAGCCTGACCAATCATATATTTACCTTATAAACTATTCAGCTTTTGGGGGTAGAAATTGAAACATAACTGACATGAAGCTTAATTGTATCAATATCAGCTTGGCAAATACATCTGGATACCATTTAATTAATTAGTCATAGTAATTTTGAGCTAAATGGTAATTTCCTTAATGAATGAATAATCTATGAAAGCACCTGTGCTAATTTTAATCACAGCTTATTTTTTGTTCAGAAAAAAGTTCTAGACCTATAGACTGGAGATCTGGTTCTTCTTAAGATTGAAGAGATCAACTAGTCAAATTTTCCTATTTTATTGATTAAGAAACCTAGGCTAAAAGAAATGAGGTGAGTGGTTGTTTCAGCAGCACATATACTAAAATTAGAATGATACAGAGAAGATTAACATGGCTCCTTCACAAGGATGAAATGTAGATTCATAAAGAGAGATGAGGTAATTTGCTCAAGGTAACTCAAGCAATCAGTGGCAAAGCCAATTCAAATATATTTTAATAGAATTTTGTGTGTGTGGGGGGGGAGATCCCAGTTACATGTCAAGAAAAAAATTAGCATTCATTTTCACGAGATTTTGAATTCCAATTTTTCTCCCTCCCTCTCTCTCCTTCATTCTCCTCTTTTGAAGATGGTAGACAAGTTTAATAAAGTTTACGTATATGCTAGCATTTAAAACATCTCTGTATTAATCACATTTGTGAAAAAAAGAAACAGATTGAGAGGGAAAAAACACACAAAAAAGACTAAAGTAAGTGAAAAAAATGCTTCAATCTGCATTTAGAGTTCATCAGTTCTTTTCCTAGTTATGGATATCATTTTCCTTCTTGAGTCCTTTGTGCTTGTCTTGGATCACTGTGTTGCTGAGAAGAGCTGAATCAATCATAACTGATCACACAATCTTGTTGATATTGTGTATGTTGTATTCCTTGTTCTGCTCATTTTACTTTACATCAGTTCATACAGGTTCCCCCTGCCCAGGTTATTTCTGAAATCTTTTTGTTCACAATTTCTAATTACACAATTGCATTTGATATAGCACAATTTATTCAGCCATTCTCCAGTTGATGGACATCACTTTGATATCCAATGTTTTGCCAATACAAAAAGGGTGCTATAGATATTTTTTGAACCTGTTGGTTCTGTTCCCTTTTTATGATTACTCTGGAATACGGTCTTGGAATGGTAAAGCTCCATTAAAAAATATGCATAGTTTGATAGCTCTTTGGGCATAATTCCACATTGCTCTCCAGAATGGTTGGATCAGTTCACAGTGCCACCAATAATGTACTAGTATCTTAATTTTCCAACATTTATCACTTTCCTTTTTTGTCATATTGGCCAATCTGGTAGGTAGGAGGTGGAATCCTAGAGCTGTTTTAATTTGCATTTCTCCAAATAAAAGTAATTTACAGCACTTCATCAGATGCCTATAGATAGCTTTCATTCCTTCACTGGGAATGCTTTTTCATATTTTTTAACAATTTATCAATCATGGAATGGCTTGTATTCTTATAAATTTGATTGAACTCTTTATATATTTGAGAAATGAAGCCTTTATCAGAAATTCTTGCTGTAAATTGTTTCTCAGCTTTTTTTAAAATCTTCATTGCATTATTAATATGATAGTCTTTTATTAATATAAAGTCTTTTAATTTAATAACACAATTGTTTATTTTTCATTTTAAAATGCTTTCTCTTATTTGATTACAAATCCCACCCCCATAGGTCTGACAGATGGATTATTTCTTGCTCTTGTAATTTAATTATGACCTTATCCTTTATGTCAAAACCCTGCATATATTTTGACATTATCTTGGCATATGATGTGACATGTTGTCTATGCCTTTGTGTTATATTATTTTCCAGCTTTCCCAGAAGGTTTTTTCATACCTTGAGGATGAAAATAATACTACAGTGAGTAGTTATTCCAAAAACTGGAGTCTTTATATTATCAAACACTGAATTACTTTTGTTATTGACTACTATGTCTTTTGTTCCATACCTATTGTACCGATACCTCATTCCATTTTTTATCCACACAAGATAATTTTGATAATTATTGTTTATAATATAGTTTGAGATCTGGAATTGTTAGGCCATTTTCCTTTGCATTTTTCTTTTGCATTAATTGCCTCAAGATTCTTCAACTTTTATTCCTCAAGTTTAATTTTGTTATTTTTTCTAGGTCTATCAGATAGTTGAGTTGACTTTTTGTTTTTGTTTTTGGTAGCTAATTGATATGGCACTGAAAAATTAAATTAATTTAGCAGAATTATTATTTTTATTATATTGGCTTAGCCTACCAATGAGTAACTGATATTTTTCCAATTGTTTAAATCTGACTTTTTTGTGTGAAGCATGTTTTCTATTTGTGTTCATATATTTTCTGAGTTTGTCTTGTCAGATAGACTTCCAAGTATTTTACATTGTATATAGATATTTAAAATGAAACCTCTATTTCTTGCTACTGGACTTAGCTGGTCATATAAATAAATGCTGATAATTTATATGCATTTATTTTATATCCTGCAACTTTGCTAAAGTTGTTAATTATTTTCAGTATTTTTAGTTGATGTTCTAGGATGATATTAAATTATATTATCTGCAAATAGCAATAATTTTGTTTCCTCATTGTCTATTTTTAATTCAATATATTTTTCTTCTCCTATTGCTTTAAATAACATTTCTAGTATTAAATTGAATAGTAGGGATAATAAAAGGTATAAAATAAATATAATAATAATATAATAATAATATAATTAAATAATATAATAAAAGGTGCTTCACCCCAATCTTATATTCATTAGGAAAATCAGTCTATAATTTTCTGTCTGTTTTTTTTTTTTTAATTTATTGTTCATTGATGGTGATTTCATCCTTTCCATTTTTGATACATTTTGATTTAATTTTTTTTTATTTCAATTTTTATTCATTTTTACACTGGATATTTGTTTTTCTTTTTTCAATACAATTAACTTATGGCTTATCTATTTTATTTTTAAAATATAAAACAACTCAAAGATTTAGTTATTAGCTCCTTTAAAAATTCAATCTTAGTAATTTCACCTTATAATGATTTTTGTTGTTGTTGTTATTGTTGTTTATTTTTTTCTTGGCAATATTGCTGGGATGTGTCTATTATGTTCCTTGGAGTTTTTATTTATTTGGGGATCTCTTTCCTGAGGCCATTGGTGGATTATTTTAATGCCTATTTTGTACTCTGCTTCAAGGATATAAGGATACTTTTCTTGATTTTGTCTTGGAAGATGTTTGTCTAGGTTATCTTTTTTATTGCAACTTTGAGATAGTCCATTGATTCTTTGTTGTTGTTGTTGTTTTTTGCTCTTTGGTTTTGCTGAGGCAATTGGGGTTGAGTGACTTGCCCAGGGTCACACAGCTAGGAAATGTTAAGTGTCTGAGATCAGATTTGAACTCAGGTCCTCCTGACTTCAGGGCTGGTGTTCTATCTACTATGCCACCTAGCTACCACTAGTCCATTGATTCTTATTGACTCTGATGGATCTCTTTTTCTGGTCGTTTTTTTCCCAGGTGGTATTTTACTTTTTTTTTTTTTTTTCATTCTTTTGAATTTGATTGATTGTTAATATCTCCTAGAGTCATTGACTTCCATTTTGCCAATTCTAACTTTTAAGGAATTGGCCTTTTTTATCAGTTAGCTTTTGTATTTTCTTTTCCATTTGGTACATTATATATATTATATATATGTACAGTTAGTGAGTGAGTGAGTAAGTGAGTTTTTTACTGAGGCAATTGGGGTTAAGTGACTTGCATGAGGTCACTAGTAAGCATTAAGTGTCTGAGATCAGATTTGAATTCAGGTCAGGGCTGGTGCTCTGGTACCACCTAGCTGCCTCAGTAAATTATATTCTTAAAGAGTCATTTGCTTGAGGGGATTTTTGTATCTCCTTTTCCATTTGGCTAATTGACTTTTATAAGCAATTTTCCAAGCTGTTGACTCTTTTTTCATAATTCTTTCATCACTCATTTCTTTTCCCAATATTTTTTTTTCTCTTTTATATATTTTTTAAGATCTTCCATGAGTTAATCTGGTCTTGATACGATTTCTCATTTATCAATGGGGTCTTGCCCATAGTATTTTGACATTGGCCTCCTGAGTTTGTGTTTTGGTCTTCCATGTCGTCACAATAGCTTTCTAAGATGAGATTCTTTTCTGTGTGTGTAATTTGAGGTCTGACCCCATGGTGAAAGAAGTGCCCTCTTAGTCTTTCTACGTCACTAGCTACAGGCCCTGGCTATTTACCTGGTGTGGCACTGATGTTATCATGAGAACTGTAGGGACCCTGGTATTTAGTACTAGCTAAGTTAGGTGGGTTGAATATTTCACAACTTACCTGATGTTGAATTGGGGTTCTAGCAGTAGAGTCTGGCATGTGCTGAGACCACATTGAGTGTTTCTTTGTTTTCCTGGGGCTAAGCCACGCAGAAGTCTGACTCCTGAAAAGAATGTTAATGGCCTGGAGCTATGTCTTTTCATGTAATGTTTCTCAAGTCTTGGTGTCTGCAGATTCCCCTGCTTTTGCAAAGAAACATAAGGGTGCTGGTATCTGTATTTGTTTACTCCACCACCCCAAGATTCAATATTTCCTGCTAATTTATTGAGATAAGATTTGCTGCTGATGGAGCTTCTTGTCTTGGACTATGCTCCACACTCCTTATCTAAATAAGAGGACCCTTTTATTCTTTCATCCTGCTTCCTTGTTTGTAATTCCATTTCAGAACAATTCATAGGGTATTATGTAATGGTTGCCCAGAGGTGAATATAAAAGGATTATAGTACTTACTCCTTACTCTGCAATACTGACTCCTATAAGTAGAATGGCCTGAAATTATCCTTTAGATCCTAAATCCACACTTTTTCCTTCTAACACTTTTTTTATATCTCTGAATTCCAATTTTTTTTTAATTTGTAAATTGAAGATACTACAATATGAAACACCTACCTCATTAAGTTGTTATAAGTAAAGGATTTTTTAAACATCAAAATACTATAAGAATATAAATTACTAGCATGCTATTATGAATTTATATATGGCTTGTAGGAATGAGTATAGATACTGCAAAGATTTTTTTACCATGATTGCTCAGAAAAAATGAGAGCATCATATACCTATTTTAGAATATTTTATTTACCAATAAAGGGATTGTCTGAGTGGCCACTCTTCCTGACCTATATTTGACAGAAGAATATATCTTGTCCATTAGCCCCAATTAATGTACCTCAGAAGATGCTTTTCAACTTGATGATTAATCAAATAATGTTGTGCCACAATTCCCTTTTATTGTCCTGATTTAGTTTCCCTAATTGTCCTGCCTCAGTTTACCTAAATTGTTCTGCCTTAATCTCTCTGGTTGCAACCCTTCCCTTTTGATCATTGGGACTGATGTAACTTAAGGCTAGTTACTTTAAGGTTATGAATTGTAAATGTGTAAACTCAAGATAAGAGGGAGTTCAGACTTCCTGGCTCCTAACCCTAACTAAGTTATCAGAATATCCGGTGCCTCCCCCACCCTGTCAGAACTGGATTGATAGTCCCTTTCAACTATCTGTGCTCTGACTCCACCCATGCCTTGATCTACCCCCTTGGAGCCCCGTGCATATATATGTCATTGAGAACTCACATTCTCAGCCGGATTCTTGGAGACAATAGTCTCATTCAGCCCTGGGACCAAACCATGGATCCATTTGATCCCAGGACAATTTCTCTCTCTCAAATAAAATATTAAAAACTCTCTAATCTCTATCTTGCTTCAGTTTCTCTGTCATTACAATAAGAATACTCCTTTGAGTTGCAAATTTAATCAAAATATTCAATGATTTAAACATCCCATCAGCATCCACAACATTATTCCCAAAATAATTATTGCTAATAGAGTTTCTGCTTCAAGAGTTGAAAACAGAGCAGAGACAATAGAGAATCTCAGAAGATAAGCTACACACATTTAATAGAAAATAGGGAGGTAGCACACAAACAGAATGGCCAGTTTGGAATTGGGAAGACCTAAATTCAAATTTGAGCTCAGATACTTCCCAGCTCTATGAACTATGCAAATCACTTAATCTTTGTCTACTTCAGTTTTCTTATCTATAACATTGGAATGATAACACTTACATTCCTGGTTGTTGTGAGGATCACATGAGAAATAACTGCAAAGCATTTAGCATTGTACCTGGCATATAGTAAGTGCTTTATAAATTTTAGCATTTTTTTCCACAAAAGAAAAAAAAAAAAAACAATTTCCAGAAAATTAAAACTATGAATTATCCCTTTATTATATGCTCTTCCAAAGCTTCCTAAACTTGCCCTAGAGACACTGTATTATTGTGAGAAAGTCATTCTTAAGTTTAGCAGAGAGATGGTAAAGTTAATCAATGAGGAAAACACCAGAAGGGAACTCATTTGGAATATTAGAAAATCCCAAGCATTGGTCCACCAATATGAGTGGAAAATGGAATAGTTAAGTCTAGAACCCATATAACATAAGTAGGCTTTTCTACCTGACCCACACTAAAACACTGAAAAAGAGAAAAATCTCAAAAGTGATTCTAACTGATAAAATTGAAGAAAAAGTATGCAATATGCAAAGATGTCAAATCTATTTTTTTTTTTAAAGAAAATCTATATTCTTAGACAATCTTACCCACACATAATCTATTTACTAAGTTTAATAAAACTTATCAGTTTTGACCTATTCCTTTGCTAGCTTACTTGAAAGAAATGAATTCAGGTCTCCAGGGTATGCATATATTAGGAGGAAAAAAAGAACTCACTTTACTTGGGATAAAATTGGGTAAATGATACTTGTCACTGAGGGTCCAAGATGGTTTGAGCAATGAAAGCATCATAGTATTTCCAAATGGAAGAAAAGTCAGAGCCAAAAATTACTGGCACCAAATGGATCCATGGTTTGGTCCCAGGGTTGAATGAGACTATTGTCTCAAATATTCCAGTCCTGGGGGGGAGGGGGCAGAGCCAAGATGGCAGAGAAGATACAATCGGATTTGTAAGCTCCCTTCCTCCCTCATTACCAATTAGTTAAATCAGCCTCAAAAATAATGCTGGACTGATAAAAACAACAAGGATTAGAAGCACAACTTACCAGCTGAAGAGAATATGGAATTTTAACAGAAAAGGTAAATTCTGAGGGGAGGAAAAAAAAAAGACCAGCACAGACAAGGTTAGGTGCTAACACACTGTGCCAATCAGGCTGGGCAGAACTCTGGGAACAGAGAAGCCACTGAGATAGAGGAATCTAACACAGGCTGTTAGCTCTTCTCTGCTTATAAAATAGCAGATCAGAAAAGAAATCAAGCCACTTTAAAATAGAAAGCCAGATCCTAGAACCACCCCAATCCAGGAAGTGACCTAATAGATCTCTGCACTGTTGTGCAGCTGCCTTCTGCTGCCTGGGGCTTCTCCTTGGGGTAGTTAAGAGATTCAACAGCTGGGACAAAGCCCAAAGCAGCCTCTAACCTAGCAGCCTGAGGCAGTGGAATTCTAACAGCAGCAGAATTTCCAGAGAAGCGGGACTCCCAGAGAATCAGAACCTTTGAAGTAGGGACCGCTGTTTCCAGGCAGACACTTCTGGTTTGAGGACAGGGGTTTTTCACTTCAGCTGCTAATATCCACGGCCCCATGGGAGGCATTGGCTGGGGTTTGTGACTATCAGCCTTAAACCTCAGGGCACTCACTAGGCCACACAGCAGGGTCCTTCACTGGGTACTCCTTACAGCACAGCCTTACTAATCACCTCTGAGGCATTTCCAGGGAAGAGGGAGGGAAAATCTCTTCCAGAGCTCTCTCTTAGCCCAGTCACAGAGTTGTTGCATTCTACCTCCAGTCTGGGAAGAAGCTGGTAAATAAATAAATGAACTCCTTACCCCAAGGGCAAATCCCAACAGATTTTTAACAATGATTTGACACCTTCTACACAGAGAAAGACCAGGTATCCAATCCCGAGGAGGCTAACAGCAGAGAGTCTGCAGATAACACCTAAAGGGGAATTATACCTGCCCCCCATCACATAACTCTCTCCTAGATAAGACTATTAAAAAGTTAAGAGAATTTGAAGAAAAAATGGGGAAGAGAAAGAGAAGCTATGATAGAGAATAACAATGTCCTAAAATTTGAGTTGGAAAAAATAAAGAATTCACAGGAGGTGTAGGGAAACAAAATTTGCAAATTAGAAAAGGTTAAAAATCACAGGAAAGTAGGATTTTTGAATTGGAAAAGATAAAAAATTCCCAAGAAAGTAGGATTTCTGAATTGGAAAAAGAAAATAACTCACTAAAAAAAAAAAATAGTGATATGGAAAAAAAAAATTCAGCAGAGCAAAATAATTCATTTAAAAACTAAATTGGGCATATACAAAAAGAAGTAAAAAATGTGAATGAAGAAAATAACTCATTAAAAATCAGGACGGAACTAATAAAAATGAATGATTCATTGAGAAACCAAGAATTAGTCAAACAAAACAAACAAAAAAAAAAAGAAAAGAAAAGAAAAGAAAAGCTGGAGAATAACGTCAAATATTTACTGGGAAAATCTATAGACCTGGAAAAGAGATCTAGAAGAGATAATCTGAGGATCATTGGACTTCCCGAAAAATATGATAAAAAAAAGAGCCTAGATTCCATTTTATAAGAAATCATCAAAGAGAACTGTCCAGAGATAATAGAAACAGAAGGGAAAATAGGTGTTGAAAGAATTCATCAAACACCTTCTGAAAAAGACCCTAAAAAAAGAACTCCACAGAACATTGTGGCTAAGCTGCAGAACTACCAAACAAAGGAAAAAATATTGCAAGCAGACAGGAAAAAAAAAACAATTCAAATATCAAGGTGCCACAATAAGGGTCACACAAGATCTGGCTGCCTCCACATTAAAGGATCAAAGGGCCTAGAACTTGATATTCCAAAAAGGCAAAAGATGCAACCAAGAATAAACTACCCAGCTAAGTTTAGCATTTTCTTCCATGGAAGAAGATGGTCATTTAAAGAAACATAGGAATTCCATTTGTTTCTAAGAAGAAAAAAAAAAAAAAAAACAGACAAACAAAAAATTTGATCTACATCCACAAGATTGAAGAGAAACAGAAAAAGGTAAAAAGAACTCTGTTGTGGATATACAGAAAGTCCACATGGATAATTTGATTTTACTGATATAATATTAAAAAAAAAAAGGGAAGTAGTACAGGGAAGGGGATAGTATCAGAAAAAGGGGAAGGAGTGATAAAAAGAGGGAAACTACATCCCAGGAAGAGGCATCGAAAATTTACCACATCTGAGGGAATTTAGAGAGGGGGAGAATCATTGTGTGAATCTTAGCCTCATCAGAGAGGGCTCAAAGAATAAATAATTGAAATATTTGTTTTTCAGAGAATTCTCTCTTACCTCCTTAAAAGGGGGAAGAGGAAAAGGGAAAAGGAAAAGAGGAATAAGGGAAGGATACAAGAAATGGGAAGGGACTTAAAAGGAGGGAGGAGGGATACTAAAAAGGGAGGGCTGTGTGACACAAGTGGGGTCTATAAATTAAATATTGAGGAATAGGTTCAGGGGGGTCAAGGGAAAAAAAGCATAATCTGGGGATAATATGATGGCAGGAAATACAGAATTAGTAAATTTAACTGCAAATGTGAATGGGATGAACTCTCCCATTAAACAGAGGCAGATAGCAGACTGAATCAAAAGTCAGAAGCCTACAATATGTTGTTTACAGGAAACACACTTAAAGCAGGGAGATACATACAGAGTAAAGGTAAAAGGTTGGAGCAGAATCTATTATGCTTCAGGTAAAGCCAAAAAAGCAGGGGTTGCCATCTGTATCTCAGATCAAGCAAAAGCAGAAATTGATCTAATTAAAAGAGATAAGGAAGGAAATTATATCCTGATAAAATGTACCATAAATAATGAAGCCATATCAATACTAGACATATATCCACCAAGTGGTATACCATCTAACTTCCTAAAGGAAAAGTTAAGAGAGTTGCAAGAAGAAATAGACAGCAAAACTATAATAGTAGGAGATCTCAAACTTGCATCTCAGAATTTGACAAATCAAACCACAAAACAATTAAGAAAGAAATTAAAAAGGTAAATAGAACATTAGAAAAACTAGGTATGATAGATCTTTGGAGAAAACTGAATGGTGATAGAAAGGAGTATACATTCTTTTCAGCAGTTCATGGAACCTATACAAAAACTGAACATATATTGGGACATAAAGACCTCAACATTAAATGCAGGAAGGAAGAAATAATAAATGCCTTCTTCTCAGATCACAAAGCAATAAAAACAACATTGAATAAGAAGTTAGGGGTAAATAGACCAAAAAGTAATTGGAAAATGAATAATCTCATCTTAAAGAATGACTGGGTGAAACAGCAAATTATAGAAACAATTAATAATTTCACCCAAGATAATGACAGCAATGAGACATCATTCCAAAATTTTTGGGATGTAGTTAAAGCAGTAATAAGGGGAAACTCTATATCTTTAGAGGCTAATTTGAATAAACTAGAGAAAGAAAACATTAATGAATTGGGCCTGCAACTTAGATAGAAAAAGAACAAATAAAAAACCACCAACCAAAAACCACCTTGAAATACTAAAATTAAAAGGAGAAATCAATAATATTGAAAGTAAAAAAAAAAAAAAAAAATTAAATTAATAAATAAAACTAAGAGTTGGTTTTATGAAAAAGCCAATAAAATAGATAAAACTTTGGCAAATCTGATCAGAAAAAGGAGTAGAGAATCAAATTGTTAGTCTTACAAATGAAAAGGGGGATTTTCCACCAATGAAGAGGAAATTAGAGAAATAATGAGTTACTTTGCCCAACTTTATGCCAATAAATTTGATAACTTAAGTGGCATGGATGACTATCTCCAAAAATATAGGTTTCCTAGATTAATAGAGGAAGAGATAAACTGCTTAAATAGTCTCATTTCAGAAAAAGAAATAGAACAAGCTATTAATCAACTCCCCAGGAAAAAATCCCCAGGACCAGATGGATTTACATGTTTATTATACCAAACATTTAAAGAACAATTAGCCCCATTGTTATATAAATTATTTGAAAAAAAAAAAAATAGGGGATGAAGGAGTCCTACCAAACTCTTTTTATGACACAGACATGGTACTGATACCTAAACCAGGTAGATTGAAAACTAAGAAAGAAAACTATAGACCTATTTCCTTAGTGAATATTGATGCTAAAATCTTAAATAAGATATTAGCAAAAAGATTTCAGAAAATCATCCCCAGGATAATACACTATGATGAAGTAGGATTTACCAGGAATGCAGGGCTGTTTTAATATTAGGAAAACTATTAGTATAATTGACCATATTAATAATCAAATTAATAAAAATCATATGATCATCTCAATAGATGCAGAAAAAGCATTTGATAAAATCCAACATCTATTCCTACTAAAAACGCTTGAGAGTATAGGAATAAATGGACTATTCCTTAGAATAATAAGGAACAAATATTTACGACCGTCAGTAAGCATAATATGCAATAGAGATAAACTGGAATCTTTCCCAGTAAGATCAGAAGTGAAACAAGTTTGCCCACTATCACCATTACTATTCAATATAGTACTAGAAACTCTAGCCTCGACAATAAGAGCTGAGAAAGAGATTCAAGGAATTAGAGTAGGAAATGAGGAAATCAAACTATCACTCTTTGCAGTGACATGATGGTATACTTAGAGAACCCCAAAGACTCTGCTAAAAAGCTATTAGAAATAATTCAGAATTTTAGCAAAGTTGCAGGATACAAAATAAATCCACATAAATCCTCAGCATTTTTATACATCACCAACAAAATGAACAGCAAGAAATTCAAAGAGAAATTTCATTCCAAACAAATGGTGAGAGCATAAAATATTTGGGAATCCATCTACCAAAGAAAAGTCAAGAATTATATGAGCAAATTTACAAAACACTTGTCACAAAAATAAAGTCATATTTAAATAATTGGAAAGACATTAATTGTTCTTGGATAGGCTAAGCAAATATAATAAAGATGACAATACTCCCAAACTAATCTATTTATTTAGTGCTATACTAATCAGACTCCCAAGAAACTATTTTAATGGCCTAGAAAAAATAACAACAAAATTCATATGGAAGAATAAAAGATCGAGAATTTCAAGGGAACTAATGAAAAAAAAAAGTCAGATGAAGATGGTCTAGGTTTACCTGATCTATAACTGTATTATAAAGCAACAGTCACCAAAAACATTTGGTATTGGCTAAGAAATAGACCAGTCGATCAGTGGAACAGATTAGGTACAAAGGACAAAAAAGGATATATCTCTAGCAATCTAGTTTTTGACAAACCCAAAGATACCAACTTTTGGGATAAAAATTCATTATTTGAAAAAAACTGTTGGAAAAACTGGAAATTAGCATGGCAGAAATTAGATATGGAGCCACACTTAACACCATATACCAAGATAAAATCAAAATGGGTCCATGATTTAGGCATAAATAATAAGATCATAAATAGATTAGAGGAACAGAAAATAGTCTACCTTTCAGACCTGTGGAGGAGGAGGAAGGAATTTATGACCAGAAGAGAACTAGAGATCATTATTGATCACAAAATAGAACATTTTGATTACATCAAACTAAAAGCTTTCTGTACAAACAATACTAATGCAAAGAAGATTAGAAGGGAAGTAACAAATTGAGAAAATATTTTTACAGTTAAAGGTTCTGATAAAGGTCTCATTTCCAAAATCTAGAGAGAACTGACCCTAATTTTTAAGAAATCAAACCATTCTCCAATTGGTAAATAGTCAAAGGATATGATCGACAATTCTCAGATGATGAAATTGAAACTATATCCACTCATATGAAAGAGTGTTCCAAATCATTACTGATCAGAGAAATGTAAATTAAGACAACTCTGAGATACCACTACAGACCTCTCTGATTGGCTAAAATGACAGGAACAAATAATGATAAATGTTGGAGGGCATGTGGGAAAACTGGGACACTAATACATTGTTGGTGGAGTTGTGAAAGAATCCGGCCATTCTGGAGAGCAATTTGGAACTATGCCCAAAAAGTTGTCAAACTGTGCATACCCTTTGACCCAGCAGTGCTACTACTGGGCTTATATCCCAAAGAAATACTAAAGAGCAGAAAGAGACATATATGTGCCAAAATGTTTGTGGCAGCTCTTTTTGTTGTAGCTAGAAACTGGAATATGAATGGATGTCCATCAGTTGGAGAATGGTTGGGTAAATTGTGGTATATGAAGGTATATGAATATTATTGCTCTGTAAGAAATGACCAGCAGGAGGCATACAGAGAGGCTTGGAGAGACTTACATCAACTGATGCTGAGTGATATGAACAGAACCAGAAGATCGCTGTACACTTCAACAACAATACTGTATGAGGATGTATTCTGATGGTAGCGGAAATCTTCAACATAAAAAAGATCCAACTCACTTCCAGCTGATCAATGATGGACAGAAATAACTACACCCAGAGAAGGAACACTGGGAATTGAATGTGAACTGTTAGCACTACTGTCTATCGAGCCAGATTACTTATACCTTTGGAATCCAATACTTAATGTTCAACAAGAAAATTGGATTTACATACATATATTGTATCTAGGTTATACTGTAATACATGTAAAATGTATGGGATTGCCTGTCATCTAAGAGAGGGAGTAAAGGGAGGAAGGGGAAAATTTGGAAAAATAAATACAAGGGGTACTGTTTGTAAAAATAAATAAATAAATAAATAAATAAATAAATAAAAGGGAATGGTTATAACCTGAGGCAGAATAACTGAATAGGACAATTAGGGAAACTCGGCCAGGACATTAAAAGAGAACTGTGGCATAACATAATTAGCAAATTTATTTGTATTTTTTATTACACTGCTTATGATGCCATTTAAAATTAACTAATAGGGGATAAAAATATAAATGTATATTATTAAATTATTAGAAAAAATAAACTTAGTAAAACATAATAAACATACAAATATATTAAAACCTAATAAACATACAAATATATATAGATACAGATACACATACAGATACATATATGAGGTTTGGGATATATATGTTGAGGTGGGAATGAATGAGAAACAACCTGGAACAAATTAGCTTTAGGTAAACCAGTTGAAAAACTATATCATAATAAATAGAAAAGGAGTACATGAAAATGAATATTCAACATCATATAATACACCCAAATGTAAACCAGATCAGGTCACTCTAACAATTATGTCTAGGAGTGTAGCAAGCTGTGGTCTCCAGAAGCTGCTGGATCGCTCTCTGGGAATAGATCTGCTGCGTCTACTCAAATCTCTTAGACAGATTCTTCTTCCTGTAGAGAACTGTTGTTTCCAGGCAGTTGCTGTTAACTCTTGTCTAGAGAAGTGACTTCCCTTCCTGCAGAGAGCCAGGTCAGGCCTGATGTAATGCAGAGACTTCTCCTCTTCCTGGAGTGCTGTTCTCCAGCCCTTGTCCTTCCTTAGTCCAGACTGCTCTCCAAGCTCAATGTTGCCTCTTTTTATCCTCCCAGAGAATGGGCGTGGGATAATACAAGGGCTTCTGGGAAGAAGTACTCCAACCAATGAGCTTGCTCAATGTGAGCCAGAGAACTATCAAGTCAACCTGAGTTCTCACCTTGTAATTGTCCAGACAACCTGAATTCTCACCTTGTCATTGTCCAGACAACCTGAGTTCTCACCTAGTAATCCTAACATAGGAGTATGAGTGGTTATTCAAACAAGAGATACTTATTTTTCAAAGTAGATAAATTCAATTGTATGATAATGAAAAGTATTATATTTTACTAATACAAAATTAATATAACTAGTTTGAGAAAGTGTTTAATTTTAAAGAAAAATATTGAAAATATCAAATACATAGTTATCTAACAGAAATCTATAAAACAAAAACTATTTGTACATAAAGAAATAGTAAAAATTGCATATATATGTTTGTATGTATACACATATAAAATTTCTTCAAAGAAGAATTTTAAATCATTAACAAGCAGATGTAAAATTATTTTATATCATTACTATTGTGAAAAAGTCATATGAATACAGTTGAATTTTCAACTAATAATTAGGAAATTTTCAAAGTTATCACAATCAAGGAAAAGTCAGAATTGGAGGGATTGGAAAAAAATGCTAAAACACTAGTACAATCATTCAGAAAAGCAATATATGACTTTCCTAAATTTGAATTAATGAAAAATGATTTATGGATAGCTTACTATGTGCCATACATTGTGCTAAGTGATGAAGATACAAAAACCAGTAGACAAGATAATTTCTGCCATCAAATAGTGGGAATTAATATGCATGAAGGAATAGCTGACATTGAGGAGATATTTGAACAGAGAAGTTAATTAGAATCCTAGTGCAATTGATAGGCATGTCTTTCCTTGGAATAGTAATTTTGATTTGATTACTGTTTACAAAACAAGAGTTGAAAAGTAGAAGGTATGAAAGGAAAATGGATAGTGACATGACAAAATGTGTAAGAATTGGGTTGATGAATTTTTATATATATGCGGTAAATGTTCATGAAGCAAGGATCAGGATCTACTGCAAAACAATAAAGAAACACAATAATTAAAAGATCCATTGTAATATTTATAGTACCACTTTTCATAGTACAAAAAAAATAGAGAGTAGCTGTTCATGGAAAAGAGAAAAAATAAACAAGTTGTAGCATATGAAACAATAGATTATTACTTAGCTGGAAGATATTATGAATATGATCAATACAGAAAATCCTGAAATTGACATAAATTGATACAAAGTGAAACAAATAGAACCAAGAAAAAATACATAATGAATGTATATGATGTATACATATATATAAGACATATGAGTATGTGTGTGTGTGTGTGTATAAACAAGAACAAGACATATAAAAACAAACTGTCTTCAGTTTTAGAGATGAGTAAACTAAGGCCCATTGATTGTTGAGGATAAGTAACTTGTCTATAAGCTTTCCCCTTTCTGAACAGTATTAACTCTAGACTTGAAGTCAGATTTTCTGAATATTCATTCAGACTTCTGTGTTCTTTCTCCCTGACCTTTATTAATGGCCATCTAGATTTTGCTTGAAAATCGGATCAAATCAATCTACTACAAAATAATGTTATTTTATTTCAACTGTGTCCTCTCTGTAACAAGACAATCATCTCATTTCTGCTTAATTGATATTTTCGCTCATTCTCCACAAAGACGGTCCAAAACTTCTAATCTTCCTTCAGAAATTTTATACCATATTTTCTTTTACCCCTTCAGCTGATCACTTTGCCCTGTACTTTACTGGGAAAATACAAATTCTCTCACCTTGTTCTTTATAACTAAATTTTCTTTTTGTGTTATTTATTCAAATCTCTGATGAACAGGCAACTCTTCCAATAAAGTCTGATTCCAATTATAGTCTTTATCATATATTTTCCAGAAAAATGATTTTAACAGTCATCACCTTACTTATTTTCATCCTTTCCATATCTGCTAATCTTATAACTTTAAATACAACAGTTTTCCTTCCTTTGTGTGTGGGGGGGAGGGGAAGAGAGGGAGGAGGTAGACCAACAACAAGAAAAAGTGGGGAAATGTCTTAATTAGAAAAAGGGATGGGCTTTTCTCTGCCTTTTGTTTTAAATTTCATTACTTCCTTTAATACAGGCAACTCTCCTTTCCTATTGAATATACTCTCCCTCATGGGTTTTGTGAGTCTTCTTTTTTGGTTTTGCCCCACCCCATCATTTTTACTAATTTACATACATACATTTATGTATATATGTATATTTATATATAATATTTAACACATACATATAATATATATATATATACACATATGTCTCATATATGTATATAAAATATAAAATATAAATGTTTATATTTTTAAATGTACATACATAATGTATTAGAGTCTCAAACTGTGTATATTCTGGATCTTTTTTTTTTCTATAATCTAATCAGCTACTATGAACATATTATTTAATTATATATTGTGAATAAATGTATGTTTTTATCTCTAAAGTGCTGAACTCCAATACCATATCTTAAAATGAATGTATTATAGGAATCTCACACTAAGCTTATCTAAAACAGAACTATATATCTTTCATCTAAAAGCTTTTTTCTTTTCTAAAGTTCCCTATTTTCCTCAAATCAATCTTCCAGTCCCCAAGGCATGTGACTGGCATTATCTTTAGCTACCCACTGTACCTCACCATATACAATCAATCAATTGCAAGATAGAGTGCTTTCTGCCTCTATGATATTTCTCTAATATGTTCTTTATATCTATTCACACAACTTTAAATCTTCATCAACCTTCCTATAGTATCATGGATCAAGTGCTGGAAAAATGTAAGAATCCTTTTATTCCAAATGTCTCCATTTATAGACAAGGGAACAGAAATCCAAGCATATCAAGCCTCTTACCTTATGTAATACAGATAACATTAGAAACAGAACCCAAGCAATTGATTCCAGGAGAAATTGTTTTCCACTTTATGTAATGCAATGGTATCCTAATTAGTAATCGTGAATCAAGGCTCTGCCCAATCCATATTACACTGTGCAATGCTGCTAATTCTTTTCCTCAAGCACAAATCTTAATATGTTGCTCTTTTATTTCAGAAATGGTAGTACTTGATTTTCTCTAGTCCCAATTCTAAATTCCTTTGTCATGTAAAGCATCTTAGAAATTTGTTCTTCAAAAATAATTTCAACCTTATCATACAATTCACCCTATACTATGTTCTGAAGTCCAAATAGTCTTGAGATACCTCACATTTAATCTCTGTATTTTGGCATTTACTATCTTCCAGGAATGGGAATTATCCCACTTTTTCTTTTATTTTATGAAATCCCTTTTCTTCCTTCAAATTTAGCTCAAGCTCCACCTTTTTTTCAGTATAACTCCAACATTCCACTAGTAAGTGTCTTGCACAAAATTTTATGTTTTTTATCTATTTTGTATACTTTTACACATTATGTCTTTTCCATTGGAATGCAAATTTCTTAAGGACAGGACAATTTCATTTTCGGCTTTATAATTTTAGGACCAAAACAGTTCCTGACTATGAAGAGCTTAATAAAAATCACTTTATTGACTAAATCAAAGGTGTCAAACACTGGACCTTCAGGCTATATGTAACCTATGAGGAACCTAGATTAAAATGCAATTGGGGAAAAATAACAAAATAAATTAAAACAAGATAAAACACTTAAAATTATTCAATTGCCCAAGATATTCTTGGGTATAGTTTGGTATTCTCAATTTCTATTTGAGTTTGCTGCCACAGACTGAATGATTGTGAACTATACATTTCACTAACTCCATTCTGTTTCTGCATCCCTTTAATTTTTTATGAAGATTTTCTTCATATCAAAATTAAATCCATTTTTCTGTTACTTCTATCTACTGCTCATAAATTCTTTATTAGGAAACAAACAAACAAAAAAAAAAACAAATCCTTTTAAATGTGGACAGTTCTACAAATAATTCTAAAATTTAATTGTACTAATTTTTCCTTTGTTTTTATTTCTTTAGTTTCAACCTCTAATAGTTCCTTTACTTAACTTCTAAAGGTTGATTTACCTGTTTTCACACAATACAAATTTGCCTTTTCTGGATCCCCTTCATAGAAATGAATATAATAATCCACATATGATCTTAACAGAACAAAAAGATAGTAAAAATGTATACCTATATATTTAGTAAAATATCACAGTACTGGTTATAATATCATATTATTTGTTCATTTTGAAGATAGGATTATAAGATATAAAACTAAACACAATACTAGCTTTGCTAATCTATTCCACTGATTCATAATTCTATTTTTTAGCCAATACGTGATTGTCTTTACGATTGCCACTTTGTAATATAGTTTGAGATACAGTGCTGCTAGACCATCTTCCTTTACATATTTTCATTAATTCTCTTGATATTATTGATTTTTACTTTCCCAGAGAGATTTTATTATTTTTAGCTATATAAAATAAGTTTTATTACTTTGATTGGTATTTCATTGAATAAGCAAATTAGTTTAGGTAGAATTGTTATTTTTATTATATTGACTGGGCCTACCTTTAAGAAATTAAATTTTCTCCTATTGTATAGATCTTAATTTACTTGTGTGAAAAGTGTTTCGTATTTGGGGTTTCTATAGTTCCTGGATTTGTCTTGGCAGATAGACTACAAAATATTTTATATTATCTCAGTTATGTTAAATGGCATTGCTTTTTCAATCTGTTGCTACTGGACTTTGTTCATAATATATATAAAGTGCTGACAGTTTATATGAATTAATGTTATATTCTGTAACTACTAAAGTTGCTAATTATTTAAGATAGTTTTTTTTCATTGATTCTCTAGTATGCTCTAAGTATACCACATATCATACACAAAGAGTAATAGATTTGTTTCCTCACCTACTGTACTCCCTTTGTTTTTTTTTAACCTTATTGTTATAGTTAGAATTTTAAGAACATTGATTAATAATGGTGATAATGGACATCCTTAGTTTATTCTTAATACTACTGGGAAGGCTACTAATTTATCCCCACTTTAGATAATAATTGATTATACTTTTTTTTTTTCCTTCTTTTTTTAAATTTCCACACACACACACACACACACCTTCCCCTAGATGGCAGGTTGATCAATACATGCTAAATATGTTAAAGTATTAGTTAAATACAATCTATGCATACATGTCCATACAGTTATTTTGCTGTACAAAAAGAATTGGACTTTGAAATAGTGTACAATTAGCCTGAGAAGGAAATCAGAAATGCAGGCAAACAAAAATAGAGGGATTGAGAATTCTATATAGTGGTTCATAGTCATTTCCCAGAGTTCTTTCTCTGGGTGTAGCTGCTTCTAGAACTGATCATCATTGGAACTGATTTGGTCCATCTCATTGTTGAAGAGGGTCACATCAATCAGTATTGTTGTTGTAGTATATAATGATCTCTTAGTCCTGCTCATTTCAGTCAGCATCAGTTCACATAAGTTTTTCTAGGCCTTTCTGAAATCATCCTGCTGGTCATTTCTTACAGAACAATAATATTCCAAAATTTTCATATATCACATTTTATTCAGCCATTCTCCAATTGATGGGCATCCGCTCAGTTTCCAGTTTCTGGCCACTACAAAAAAGGCTGCCGCAAACATTCTTGCACATACAAGTCCCTTTCTTTTCTTTAAAATTTCTTTGTGATGTAAGCCCAGTAGTAAACTGTGGGATCAGAGGATATGCAGAGTTTGATAACTTTTTGAGCATAATTCCAAAGCATTTTCCAGAATGGCTGGATGTATTCACAATTCCACCAACAATGTATCAATGTCCTAGCTTTCCCACATCCACTCCAACATTTTGCATTATCTTTCCCTGTCATTCTAACCAATCTGACAAGTGTGTAGTGTTATCTCAGAGTTGTCTTAATTTGCATTTCTCTGATTAATAATGACTTGGAGCATCTTTTCATATGGCTAGAAATAGTTTCAACTTCTTTGTCTGAGAATTATTTGTTCATATCTTTTGACCACTTTGCAATTGGGGAATGGCTTGATTTATTATAAATTAGAGTCAATTCTCTATATATTTTGGTAATGAGACCTTTATTAGAATTTTTGACTGTAAAAATGTTTTCCCAGTTTATTGCTTCCCTTCTAATCTTGTCTTCATTAGGTTTTTTTGTACACAACATTTTCAATTTGATAAAATCAAAATTTTCTATTTTGTTATCAATAATGATCTCTAGTTCCTATTTGGTCATAAATTGCTTCCTCTTCCACAGGTCTGAGAGGTAAAGTATACTATGTTCTTCTAATTTATTTATAATCTCATTCTTTATGCTTGGGTCATGAACCCATTTTAGCCTTATCTTGGTGTAAGTCAATAACTAATTTCTGCCATATTAATTTCCAATTTTCCCAGCAATTTTTGTCAAACAGTGAGTTCTTATCCCCAAATCTGGGGACTTTGGGTTTCTCAAAGATTAGATTATTAAAGTTATTGACTGTTTTGACCTTTGAACCTAACCTATTCCACTGATCAACTAGTCCCTTTCTTAGTCATTACCAAATACTTTTGGTAACTGCTGCTTTATAATATAATTTTAGATCTGGTACAACTAGGCCACCTTCATTTGATTTTTTTTTTCATCAATTCCCTTGAAACTCTTGACCTTTTGTTTTTCCATATGAATTTTGTTGTTATTTTTTCAAGCTCATTAAAATAGTTTTTTGGGAGTCTGATTGGTATCGCACTAAAGAAATAGATTAGTTTAGGTAGTATTGTCATCTTTATTATATTAGCTCAGCCTATCCAAGAGTACTTAATATTTTTACAATTGGTTAGATCTGACTTTATTTGTGTGGAAAGTGTTTTGCAGTTTTGCTCATATAGTTTCTGACTTTCCCTTGCCAGATAGATTCCTAAATATTTTATACTATTGGTATTTATTTAAATGAAATTTATCTTTGTAACTCTAACTGTTGGATTTTGTTAGTGATATATAAGAATGCTGATGACTTATATGGGTTTATTGTGAAGGCCAAGTTAGTACCCTGGATACCTTATAATCAGCAGGAGTCAGGATAAGCAAAAGTCCTTGATCTTTATTTTTGATCTTGGGGTAGCAGTCAGGGGACTGGATATAGGAATCTCCATACCATCTTTCTCTCTTTCCACTGCAAAAATGTGACTCATGCTTCTATTACTCCATCCTCTGATCCCTCTCAGAATTTTCTATATACACCCAGAGAACAAGCCAGCACAGGATAGTATGCCAAGCCATTCTCCAAGCATATGCTAACAGAGTATTGTCCAATTGGTAATTAGCCTTAAGTGCTTGGTTATCCAACTGCATCAGCCCTTTACATTTTATTTTGTATCCTGAAACTTCAATAAAGGTTGGGTTATTACTAATAGCTTTTTAGTAGAATCTAGGATTCTCTAAGTATACATCATATAATCAGCAAAGAGTGATAATTTGGTTTTCTAATTACCTACTCTAATTCCTTTAATCTCTTTCTCAACTCTTACTCACAAAGCTACCATTTCTAATAAAATATTGAATAATAATGGTGACAGTGGGCAACCTTGTTTCACTCCCAATCTTACTGGGAATGGTTGCAGTTTATCTCCATTATATGATATACTTACTGATGGTTTTAAATACATGCTACTGATTATTTTAAGGAAAACTACATTTATTCCTATACTGTCAAGTGTTTTTTTTAATAGGAATGGATGTTGAATTTTATTAAATGTTTTTTCTGCATCTATTGAGATGATCATATGGTTTTTATTAATTTGGTTGTTAATATGGTCAATTATACTGAGAGTTTTCCTACCTATAGTTTTGGTATAAATCTTACTTGATCATAGTGTATTATCTTGGGGATGATTTTCTGTAGTCTTTTTGCTAATATTTTATTCAAGATTTAGCATGAATATTCATTAGGGAGATTGGTCTATAATTTTTTTTTTCTCTGTTTTCAACCTACCTGGTTTAGGCATCAGTACCATGTATGTTTCATAAAAAGGAATTTGGTAGGATTCCTTCATTCCCTATTTTTTCAAATAGTTTATATAGCATTGGGGTTATTGTTCTTTAAATGTTTGGTAGAATTTATATGTAAATCCATCTGGTTCTGGGGATATTTTATGAGGGAATTGATTAATAATTTGTTCTATTTCTTTTTCTGAAATGGGATTAATTAACCAATTTACTTTCTTCTCCATTAATTTGGGAAGCCTATATTTTTGGAGGTAGTCATCCATTTCACCCAGGTTATTAAATTTATTGTCATAAAGTTGGGTAAAGTAATTCCTTATTATTGCTCTAATTTCCTCTTCATTGGTGGAAAGTTCTCCCTTTTCATTTTTAAGACTAACAATTTGATTTTCCTCGTTCCTTTTTCTCATCAGATTTACCAAAGGTTTATCTATTTTATTGGATTTGTCATAAAACCAACTCTTAGTTTTATTTATTTATTTTTTACTTTCAATATTATTAATTTCTCCTTTTAATTTAAGAATTTCAAGAGTATTATTTAATTGGGGGTTTTTAGTTTGGTCTTTTTCTAGCTTTTTAAGTTGCAAGCCCAATTCATTGATCTTCTCTTTCTCTATTTTATTCAAGCAGCCCTCGGGTATAAAATTTCCCCTTATTATCACTTTGGATGCATCCCACAAATTTTGATATGATGTTTCATCATTGTCATTATCTTGAGTAAAATTATTAATTGTGCCTATAATTTGCTGTTTCACCCAATCATTTTTTAAGATGAGATTATTTAGTTTCCAATTACTTTTTGCTCTATTTACCCCTAACTTTTTGTTGAATGTAGTTTTTATTACATCATTATCTGAAAAGAATACTATTTCTGCCTTCCTGCATTTAATTTTGAGGTCTTTATGTCCTAATACATAGTCAATTTTTGTATAGGTTCCATGAACTGCTGAGAAGAAAGTATGCTCCTTTCTGTCACCATTCAGTTTTCTCCAAAGATCTAACATGCCTAATTTTTCTAATTTTTTTATTTGTTTTGTGGTTTGATTATTTAATTTTTAGAATGCAAGGTTGAGATCTCCCACTATTATAGTTTTGCTGTCTATTTCTTCTTACAACTCTCTTAACTTCTCCGTTATAAAGTTAAATGCTACACCACATAGTGCATGTATGTTTATTATTGATATTGCTTCATTGTCTATGCTACCCTTCAGCAAGAAATAGTTTTATTCCTTTTCTCTTTTAATCAGATCAATTTTTGCTTTTCCTAGATCTGAGATAAGGATGGTTATTCCCGCTTTTTTGACTTCACCTGAAGCATAATAGATTCTACTTCAGCCTTTTATTTTTACTCTGTATGTGTCTCCCTACATATTGTAGGGTTCTAACTTTTGATCCAGTCTGCTATCTGCCTCTGCTTTATGGGAGAGATCATCCCTTTCATATTTATGGTTAAAATTACTAATTCTGTATTTCCTGCCATCTTATTATCCCCATATTATGCTTTTCTTTTAATTGCCCCTCCTAATTCCCTTTCTCAGTATTAAACTTATGGACACCACTAGTGTCACATAGCTGTCCCTCTTTAGGGACAATCCCTTCCCCCTTTGAATCCCTTACCCTTTCTTGCATCCTTCCTTTATTACTCTTTTCCTTTTTCCTTTTTCTCTCTCACTTTTTAATGGGGTGAGAGAACTTTCTCTCAAAACCAAACATGTCAATTATTTTCTCTTTGAGTCAACACTGATGAGAGAAGATTCACACAATGTTTCTCCCCCTCTCTAAATTTCCTCAGATATGATAGGTTTCCTTTGCCTTTTCATGGGATGTTGTTTGCCTCTTTTTATCTCCCCTTTTCTCTTTTTTTGAAACTATCCCCTTTCCATTTTTACTACCCTTTTTTTTTTGATATATCAGTAAAATCAAATTATACATGTACTCTTTATGTATATCCACAACAGAAATACAGCTCTCAAGAGTTCTTTTTACCTTTTTCTGTTTCTCTTGAGTCCTATGGTTGGAGATCAAATTTTTTGTTTAGATCTGTTTTTTTCCTTAGAAACAAATGGATTTCATCTATTTCATTAAATGTCCATCTTCTTCCACAGAACAAAATGCTCAGCTTACCTGGGTAGTTTATTCTTGGTTGCATTTCAAGTTCTTTTGCCTTTCAGAATATTAGACTCTAGGCCCTTCAATCCTTTAATGTGGAAGCACCCAGATCTTGAGTGATCCTTATTGTAGCACCTCGGTATTTGATTTTTTTTCCCAGTTGCTTGTTTAATTTTTTCCTTAGTTTTATAGTTCTGAAATTTGGCCACAATATTCCTTGGAGTTTCTATTTTAGGGTCTTTTTCAAAAGGTGTTCGATGAATTCTTTAAATGCCTATTTTACCTTCTGATTCTATTACATCTGGGAAGTTCTCTTTGATGATTTCCTGTATAATATTATCTAAGCTCTTTTCATCATAATTTTCGAGAAGGCCAATGATCCTCAGATTATCTCTCCTAGATCTATTTTCCAGGTCTGTTGTTCTATTTGTTCAGTTCTGATTCTTATTGAGTTAGATAGAATAACTCAATAAGAATCAGAACTGAACAAATAGAAATGAATGATTCATTGAGACATCAAGAATCAGTCAAACAAAATAAAAAAAAAAAAATGAAAAACTAGAAAAAAAATGTTAAGTATCTACTTGGAAAACAACAGACCTGGGGGGAAAAAAAAAAAAAAAAAAGCTTCTTTTTGTACATGTCCAATTGAGTTTTTAAATGAGTTGTTTTTCTCTATGGATTTTTTTTTCCCATTTCACTAATTTTTTTCCCCAATTCATAAATCCTACTTTCTAGGGAATTCTTTATCTTTTCCAATTCACAAATCCTACTTTCTAGGGAATTCTTTATCTTTTCCAATTCACAAATCTTACTTTCCTGGGAGTTCTTTATCATTTCCAATTCACAAATCCGGCTTTCTTGGGAGTTCTTTATCTTTTCCAATTCCCAAATTCTGTTTCCCTGGACTTTGTGGGAGTTCTTTACTTTTTCTAATTCACATTTCAGGAAGTTGTTGCTCTCTTCCATCGCTTCTCTTTCCTTTCCCCATTTTCCTTCTAGTTCTCTTTTAAGATTTTTTATAGTTTCTTTTAGGAGAGCCTTTTGTGTTGGGGACCAACAATTGTCTGGAGACTGTCTGTTATTAGTCTCCTTGGGGGTTGAGAACCTGCTCCCTTTCTATATAGAAGCTGTCAATCATCCTTTTGATTTTTTTACTCTTTTTTAAAAATAGATTTTAGAGTCTGCCTTCAGGGCAAGGAGATTACCAGCTTCCTCTTCAGAGCAAGGATAGGTATATGGACAGTAGCTGTTTTCTCAATGGGCTGCAAGTAGCTGCTGAGTTGTAAGAGTGCTTTGGAAAGAGCTCCACACTGGAAGTGACTAGGCCTGGGTCACTGGCAAGGCTGTGCAAGTGCCCTGGGAGGAGCCCTGAAGTGAGGATTAGCAATTGCCTTAAGGGCAGAGGCTGAGCTGCAAAAGTATCACTGCCCCCCACAAAAACCCACTTTGAGTATTAGCAGGTGTCCTTTCCCTCACAGCATTGGAAATGTCTCTGCCTGGGGAGCATAGTCGAGCTGGGGAAATTCCATTGCCCCAGGCCAAGTCCCCCACTGTACAGATTAAAGGCAGCCACGAGGCTGTGCCCCCTGCCGTGAGGATTTGAAAGCCTCTGCTGCAAAATTCCACTGAAGAGTTGTGTTATGGTCTGTGCTGGGTCACTTCTGGTCCTGGATGGGCACAGCCATATCCTGTTAGGCTCTGGTGTCCTTCAGAGTACCCTCTACGCTAGCCTCTAATTTATCTGCTGGTCCACTGCTCTGCAACCAAAGCAAAGTAGTCAGGCTATGGCAGAGAGCTCTATGTAAACCTGTAGCCATGGTGGCCACCCCTGTTCCCAGTTCTATCCCTGCCTGATCTGGTCTTTTCCTGCCACTCAGGACAAACATTTTCTGGTGATATTCCAGATTATCTTCGGCTGGTAAGTTGTACTTCCAATCTTTGTGAATTTTACCAGTCAAGCACTATTTTTGAGGCTGATTTTAAAAATTGGTAATGAGGTATGAGAGGAGCTTAGAAAATTGCTTGTGCCTTCTCCACCATCTTGGCTCAGCCCCCTGATTTTACTTTTAGACAAATATTACTCAATATTCTAAGAAAATATCTTTTTATTTTTATGCTTGCTAGAGTTTTTATTAGGAATGTACATAATATTTAATATAAATTTAATATAAGATTATCATATGAATTTATTTTTTTAAATGATATCATTATTTAAAAAGAAGGAAGGAAGGCAGGAATGAAGAAAGGAAGGCAAGAAGAAAGGAGGGAAGGAAGGGAGGGAGGACAAAAGAAAATGAGCAGAAAAGAACATTAACCATAGAAAGCTAATATGGAGACAAGAAAGAGCAAAACTTCAACTTAGCAGAGGACAAAATGCTCACATGGAAAATCTCAAAGGGTGATATAAATTGCTCATAAGCTCAAAGAGTTTTTTTCAAAGCACTCATAAAAGATTTTAAAAGGAAAATAAGAAAGATTAAAAAAAACTTGGAAAAGAAATGAGAGGTATGCAAGAGAATGTCTATAGCTTGGGAGGGGAGGAGAATCAAAATTAATTAAATAAAACAATTCCTTAAAAAATACAATAGGCCAAATGCAAAAAAAAAAAAAAAATACTGAAATAATTAATTCCTTAAAATATAGAGTTGGCTATAATAAACAAATAAATCCATTAAAAAAAAAACACCACCTTGAAAAGAATAATTAATCAAAAGGAAAAGAGATACAAAACCTAAATCAAGAAAATCACATATTAAAAACTAGAACAGAGCAAATGGAAGTTAATGATTTTATGAGATATCAAGAAGCAGTCACACAAACTGAAAAGAATGTGGAAAAAATGAAAAGAAAACAAAACTGTAAAATGCCTCACTGGGACCTGAAAAATAGATGGAGGAAAGATAATTTTAAAATTATTTGTCTATCTGAAGGCCAAGACTAAAAAAAAAAAAAAAAGACTGGATAGCATTCTTCAAAAGACCATCAACAAAAAGTGCCCTAATATACTAAAACAAGAAGGCAAAACAGCTATTACTTGCAGAAAGAGATCCCACAAGGAAAACACTAAGAAATATTGTTTCAAAACTCCAGAACTGCAACCTGACAGAAAAAAAACATAACAAAACATAACAAACAAATAAACAAACAAACAAACGAACAAAAACTCAAGTAATGAGCCAGTCAGGAATTATCTTTTTTTTTTAATTAATTTTTATAATTATAAATTTTTTGACAGCATATATGCATGACAAAATTTTTATAACATTATCCCTTTTATTCATTTTTCCAAATTTTCCCCTCCCTCCCTCCCTCTACTCCCTCCCCTAGATGACAGGCAGTCCCATACATTTTACATGTGTTACAGTATAACCTAGATACAAAATATGTGTGTAAATCCAATTTTCTTGTTGAACATTAAGTATTGGGTCCTGAAGGTATAAGTAGCCTGGGTAGATAAGACAGTAGTGCTAACAGTTTACATTCAATTCCCAGTGTTCCTTCTCTGGGTGTAGTTGTTTCTGTCCATCATTGATCAAATGGAAGTGAGTTGGATCTTCTTTATGTTGAAGATATCCACTTCTATCAGAATACATCTTCATACAACATGGAAGTATACAGCGATCTTCTGGTTCTGCTCATTTCACTCAACATCAGTTCATGTAAGTCTCTCCAAACCTTTCTGAATTCATCCTGCTGGTCATTTCTTACAGAGCAATAATATTCCATAAACTTCATATACCAGAATTTACCCAACCATTCTCCAATTGTTGGACATTCATTCATCTTCCAGTTTCTAGCCACTATGAAAAGAGCTGCCACAAACATTTTGGCACATATAGGTCCCTTTCCCCTATTTAGTGTTTCTTAGAGGTATAAGCCCAGTAATAGCATTGCTGGATCAAAGGATATGCACAGTTTGATAACTTTTGGGGCATAGTTCCAAATTGCTCTCCAGAATGGCCGGATTCTTTCACAATTCCACCAACAATGTATTAGTGTCCCAGTTTTCCGACATCCCCTCCAACATTCATCATTATTTGTTCCTGTCATCTTAGCCAATCAGAGAGGTGTATAGTGGTATCTCAGAGTTGTCTTAATTTTCATTTCTCTGATCAGTAGTGATTTGGAACACTCTTTCATATGAGTGGATATAGTTTCAATTTCATTATCCAAGAATTTTCTGTTCATATACTTTGACCATTTACCAATTGGAGAATGGTTTGATTTCTTAAAAATTAGGGTCAGTTCTCTCTAGATTTTGGAAATGAGACCTTTATCAGAACCTTTAATTTTAAAAATATTTTCCAAATTTGTTACTTCCCTTCTAATCTTGTTTGCATTAGTATTGTTTGTACAGAAAGTTTTTAGTTTGATGTAATCAAAATGTTCTATTTTGTGATCAATAATGATCTCTAGTTCTCCTCTGGTCATAAATTCCTTCCTCCTCCTCCACAGGTCTGAAAGGTAGATTATCCTCTGTTCCTCTAATCTATTTATGATCTTATTTTTTATGCCTAAATCATGGACCCATTTTGATCTTATCTTGGTATATGGTGTTAAGTGTGGCTCCATATCTAATTTCTGCAATGCTAATTTCCAGTTTTTCCAACAGTTTTTTTCAAATAATGCATTTTTATCCCAAAAGTTGGTATCTTTGGGTTTGTCAAACACTAGATTGCTAGAGATGTATCCTTTTTTGTCCTTTGTACCTAATCTGTTCCACTGATCGACTGTTCTATTTCTTAGTCAATACCAAATGGTTTTGGTGACTGCTGCTATATAATATAGCTTTAGATCAGGTAAACCTAGACCACCTTCATCTGTCTTTTTTTAAATAATTCTCTTGAAATTTTCAACCTTTTATTCTTCCTTATGAATTTTGTTATTTTTTCTAGGCCATTAAAATAGTTTCTTGGGAGTCTGATTGGTATAGCACTAAATAAATAGATTAGTTTGGGGAGTATTGTCATCTTTATTATATTTGCTTGGCCTATTCAAGAACAATTAATGTCTTTCCAATTATTTAAATCTGAATTTATTTTTGTGGCAAGTGTTTTGTAATTTTGTTCATATAATTCCTGACTTTTCTTTAGTAGATGGATTGCCAAATATTTTATGCTCCTGACATTTGTTTGGAATAGAATTTCTCTTTGAATCTCTTGCTGTTGCATTTTGTTGGTGATGTATAAAAATGTGGAGGATTTATGTGGATTTATTTTCTACACAGCAAATTTGCTAAAATTCTGAATTATTTCTAATAGCTTTTTAGCAGAGTCTTTGGGGTTCTCTAAGTATACCATCATGTTACTGCACAGAGTGATAGTTTGATTTCCTCATTACCTACTCTTATTCCTTTAATCTCTTTCTTGACTCTTATTGCCGAGGCTAGCATTTCTAATACAATATTGAATAGTAATGGTGATAGTAGGCAAACTTGTTTCACTTCTGATCTAACTGGGAAAGATTTCAGTTTATCTCCATTACATATTATGCTTACTGACAGTCGTAAATATATGCTCCTGATTATTCTAAGGAATAGTCCATTTATTCCTATACTCTCAAGAGTTTTTAGTAGGAATGGATGTTGGATTTTATCAAATACTCTATTGAGGTGATCATATGTTTTTTATTAATTTGATTATTAATATGATCAATAATATTAATAGTTTTCCTAATATTAAACCAGCCCTGTATTCCAGGTATAAATCCTACTTCATCATAGTGTATTATCCTGGGGATGATTTTCTGAAATCTTTTTGCCAATATCTTATTTAAGATTTTAGCATCAATATTCACTAGGGAAATTGATCTATAGTTTTCTTTCTTAGTTTTCAATCTACCTGATTTAGGTATCAGTACCATGTCTGTGTCATAAAAGGAGTTTGGTAGGACTCCTTCATCCCCTATTTTTTTCAAATAATTTATATAACATGAGGCTAATTTTGCTTTAAATGTTTGGTAGAATTCACTTATAAATCCATGTGGTCCTGGAGATTTTCTCCTGGGGAATTGATTAATAGCTTGTTCTATTTCTTTTTCTGAAATGAGACTATTTAAGCAGTTTATCTCTTCCTCTGTTAATCTAGGAAGCGTATATTTTTGGAGATAGTCATCCATGTCACTTAAGTTATCACATATATTGGCATAAAATTAGGGAAAGTAACTCATTATTATTTCTCTAATTTCCTCTTCATTGGTGGAAAATTCCCCCTTTTCATTTGTAAGACTAACAATTTGATTTTCCTCTTTCCTTTTCCTGATCAGATTTACCAAAGGTTTATTTATTTTATTGGCTTTTTCATAAAACCAATTCTTGGTTTTATTTATTAATTCAATAGTTGTTTTTTTTTTTGTTTTGTTTTTTTTTTGTTTTTTTAACTTTCATTATTATTGATTTCTCCTTTTAATTTTAGTATTTCAAGTTTGGTTTTTGGTTGGGGGTTTTTAATTTGGTCTTTTTCTAGCATTTTAAGTTGCAGGCCCAATTCATTAATGTTTTCTTTCTTTAGTTTGTTCAAATAAGCCTCTAAAGATATAAAATTCCCCCTTATTACCACTTTAGCTGCATCCCACAAATTTTGGAATGATGTCTCATAGTTGGCATTATCAGGGGTGAAATTATTAATTGGTTCTATAATTTGCTGTTTAACCCAGTCATTCTTTAAGATGATATTATTTACTTTCCAATTACTTTTTGGTCTATTTATCCCTAACTTTTTACTGAATGTAGTTTTTATTGCATTGTGATCTGAGAAGAAGGCATTTATTATTTCTGCCTTTCTGCATTTAATTTTGAGATCTTTATGTCCCAATATATGGTTAATTTTTGTATAGGTTCCATGAACTTCTTAGAAGAAGGTATACTCCTTTCTATCACCATTCAGTTTTCTCCAAAGGTCTATCATACCTAGTTTTTCTTATGTTATATTTACCTTTTTGATTTCTTTCTTATGTGTTTGTGATTTGATTTGTCTAATTCTGAGAGTGCAAGTTTCAGATCTCCCACTATTATAGTTTTGCTGTCTATTTCTTCTTGCAACTCTCTTAACTTTTCCTTTAGGAAGTTAGATGGTATACCACTTGGTGGATATATGTTTAGTACTGATGTGGCTTCATTGTTTATAGTACATTTTATCAGGATATAATTTCCTTCCTTATCTCTTTTAATTAGATCAATTTCTGCTTTTGCTTGATCTGAGATACAGATGGCAACCCCTGCTTTTTTGGCTTTACCTGAAGCATAATAGATTCTGCTCCAACCTTTTACCTTTACTCTGTATGTATCTCCCTGCTTTAAGTGTGTTTCCTGTAAACAACATATTGTAGGCTTCTGACTTTTGATTCAGTCTGCTATCTGCCTCTGTTTAATGGGAGAGTTCATCCCATTCACATTTGCAGTTAAATTTACTAATTCTGTATTTCCTGCCATCATATTATCCCCAGATTATGCTTTTTTTTCCCTTGACCCCCCTGAACCTATTCCTCTAAATTTTATTAATCGACCCCACTTGTGTCACACAGCCTTCCCTTTTTAGTATTCCTCCTCCCTCCTTTTAAGTCCCTTCCCCTTTCTTGTATCCTTCCCTTATTCCTCTTTTCCTTTTCCCTTTTCCTCTTCCCCCCTTTTAAGGAGGTGAGAGAGAATTCTCTGAAAAACAAATATTTCAATTATTTATTCTTTGAGCCCTCTCTGATGAGGCTAAGATTCACACAATGATTCTCCCCCTCTCTAAATTCCCTCAGATGTGGTAAATTTTCGATGCCTCTTCCTGGGATGTAGTTTCCCTCTTTTTATCACTCCTTCCCCTTTTTCTGATACTACCCTTTACTACTCCCCTCCCCCCTTTTTAAATATCAGTAAAATCAAATTATCCATGCGGACTTTCTATATATCCGCAACAGAGATACAGTTCTCAAGAGTTCTTTTTACCTTTTTCTGTTTCTCTTCAATCTTGTGGATGTAGATCAAATTTTTTGTTTAAGTTTGTTTTTTTTCTTAGAAACAAATGGAATTCCTCTGTTTAATTGAATGACCATCTTCTTCCATGGAAGAAAATGCTAAACTTAGCTGGGTAGTTTATTCTTGGTTGTAATCCTTGATCTTTTGCCTTTTTGGAATATCAGGTTCCAGGCCCTTTGATCCTTTAATGTGGAGGCAGCCAGATCTTGCGTGACCCTTATTGTGGCACCTTGATATTTGAATTGTTTTTTTCCTGGCTGCTTGCAATATTTTTTCCTTTGTTTGGTAGTTCTGCAGCTTAGTCACAATGTTCTGTGGAGTTCTTTTTTTAGAGTCTTTTTCAGAAGGTGTTTGATGAATTCTTTCAACACCTATTTTCCCTTCTGTTTCTATTATCTCTGGACAGTTCTCTTTGATGATTTCTTATAAAATGGAATTTAGGCTCTTTTTTTGATCATATTTTTCGGGAATTGCAATGATCCTCAGATTATCTCTTCTAGATCTCTTTTCCAGGTCTATAGATTTTCCCAGTAAGTATTTGACATTATTCTCCAGCTTTTCTTTTTTTTTGTTTGTTTGTTTGTTTGTTTTGTTTGACTGATTCTTTGTTTCTCAATGAATCATTCATTTCCATTTGTTCCGTCCTGATGTTTAATGAATTATTTTATATATTCACATTTTTAGGTTTTTTTTGTATATGCCCAATTGAGTTTTTAAATGAATCATTTTTTCTGTTGAATTTTTTTTTATTTCCCTAACTTTTTTTTTATTGAGTTATTTTCTTTTTCCAATTCAGAAATCCTACTTTCTTGAGATTTTTTTTATCTTTTCCAATTCAGAAGTCTTACTTTCTTGAGAATTTTTTATCTTTTCCAATTCAGAAATCCTACTTTACTGGGATTTTTTAACCTTTTCTAATTCACAAATTTTGTTTCCCTGCACCTCCTGTGAATTCTTTATTTTTTTCAACTCAAATTTCAGGGAGTTGTTATTTTCTACCAAAGGTTCTGCTTCTCTGGGAATTCCGCTGCCTTAGCCTGAGCCCTGCACTATGTGGATTAGAGGCTGCCTGGGACTTGTCCCTGCCATTCAGGCTCTCAACTACCCCAAGGAGTAGCCCTGGCAGCAGAAGGTGTCTGCATGGCCATATGGAGAATAGGTCACTTCCTGGATTGGACTGGATTAAAGATCTGACTTTGTGTTTTAAAATGGCTTGATTTCTCTTCTGAACTGCTGTTTTATAAGCAGAGAGGAGCTAACAACCTGTGTCAGATTCCTCTATCTCAGTGGCTTCTCTGATCCAGAGTTCTCCCCAGCCTGATTGGCACAGTGTGTTAGCACCCAATCCAACCCAGTCTGTGCTAGCCTTTTTTTTTTTTTTTTCCTCCCCTTAGAACAGACCTTTTCTGTTGAAATTCCAGATTCTCTTCAGCTGGTAAGTTGTGCTTCTAATCCTTGTGGTTTTTATCAGTCTAGTGTTAGTTTTGAGGGTGATTTAACTAATTGGTAATGAGGGAAGAAGAGAGTTTACAAATCTGCTTGTATCTTCTGTGCCATCTTGGCTCCGCCCCCAGAAATTCTCTACATCTGACAGATTCTACAATAAAGGATCAGAAAGTCATGAATACCATATTCATGAAGGCAAAGGACCTGGGGTTAAATTTAGCAACAGTCATCTAAATAGTGAGAATGATTAAAGAACAGAACAAAACAGGAAATTTGATTTATTTAAATTGATTTATTTAAATTTGAACTACTTATATTCCTAGATGGGAAACTGATACTGTAACTTTTAAGAATTGTAACATATTAGGCCCATGGAACAGGGTATATACATATACAGATGGTGTGGATATAAATATAATATAATATAATATAATATAATTGGATATAATATTTAAGAAAAATAAATTAATATTGGAAAAAGGATTAAACTGGCAAAAGAGGAAAGGAGAAGTAAAATGGATTAAATTACATCATAAAAAGAGACCCAAAAGACCTATTACAACATAGGGAAATAAGAGAGCTGTATGAGCATTGTTTGAAATTAATCTCCTAAATTTTTGCTCAAAGAAGGATTAGCACAACCATTCAGTTGAATATACAAATCCTGTATAAGAAAGTAGGAGGGGAAAGTGGAAAGAAAAGAGAGGGGCTGCATAGAAGGGAGGGCAAAAACACTAGAGAAGGCAAAAACAAACAAACAAACAAACGAAAAAACTTCATAGACCTGGGAAGGGAGTAGTACTGGAAATTAAGGGTTTTCATGGCTGCAGCCTGAGAAGCCTCTTGTGTTGGAGTGCATATAAAGATATTATATTATCTACATGCTGGATAGTCAATGCCTGTCCAAATATATGGGAGCTGTCATGGAAACTCTAAGCTATATCTATGTTATGGACATGATTACCCATATCAATTGGTGGAGGTTACATTTCCCTAAGTTTTCCCCTTCAAATGCAAAAAGAAATTGTGATTCTTTAGGCAATAGTATGAAAAAGAAAGAATCTTTAATATCTAAGGTAGAAAGTCATTGTGGTCCCTGGGATACTCGGCTCATGGCATCAACTGACCATTTGGTCTGATTATAGAAATTTGCTAAGAGGAAAAAATAGAGACATGAGTATAATAGTGTCAAAATAGGTCCTTCAGACTTTAGCCTGAAAGCACACACATGACAGGATAAAGCATACTTACCTCTGTTTGACAACCAATCATGCAGTAACAATTCTAACCCATACTCAGATTCAGGAATAATCAGGTTGGAAACAAAGAAACAGAATTGGGGAACTGGATCAGAAGGATCTAACCGTGAGCAGAGGCTAATGTTGTTTTCTCAGCTTTTGCCCAGTTAAGACATCCACCTATGACAATTCAGGAAGACATTCCTCTGAGTATCATGGCATTTCATTCAAATTTTCAGTTAATGACTAAATGATCAGGCAATCAAATTCAAACCACAGAATTAAGAGATATCTCCAATCAGCAAATTCTACTAATTGCAGCTTAGGGCTAGATACATTATTTTTAAAAGTTTACCAGGACTTGATACACTTAGAAGATTTTGTTTATCTTTTTTTTTTTTTTTTTCTTTTTCTTGAGTTTAAACTCATTCTGGGTGCAAAGAATCAATCATTAAACAAGCTTATAGATTTTTAGTAAATACATTCCTTGTTTAGGAACTATACCTTCTAAATAGTCTCATATTTTAAGGGTGATGACCTTGATTACCCTAATAGTTTTAAGAATATTGTCAAGGGTGGGGGGGAGAAGAGAGGTCAAGATGGTGGAGAGTAAACAAGGCTTTATCTGAGCTCTTCTGTCATCCCTCAGATCACCACCAGATCAAGCCTCTGAATGATTTTGTTTTGGAGTGATAGAACCCACAAATATTTGGAATATAACAAATTTCCAGCAGAAGTATTTTGAAAGTACTTTATAAAAAGATAATATCAATCACTCACAGGTAAGGAGGTGGGAGGTTGGGGGTAGGACTAGGGAGGCAGCCAAAGACAGATGCAGGCAGCACAGGGATCTAGGGCAGTTGGCCAGGGAATCTACTGGGGGCTAAGCAAAATAAAGCAATGTTGGCTCTCTTGGAATAATTGAAAAAATGATCTTAAGAAAGAGTTAGAAGAAAAGTGGGAAAAGGAAATGAGAACTTTGTGAGAATTTGGAAAAGGAAACATAGAAATTATCTGAAGAAAATTCCTTAAAAATAGATTTAGTGAAATAGAAAAATCATATAATCCCTTACCAAATAGAGTTGACAAAATGGAAACAAGAAATAACTCTTTACAAAAATGATTTGAGAAAAAAAGCCTAATTCATTGAAAATCAGAATTCGTGAAAAGGGGAAAAAAGGCAATGAAAAAAATACCTTATTTAAAAGTTCAATTGGCCAAATGTAAAAGGAGATAAAAAAGCTAACTGAAGAAAATTACTCACTAAAATTAGAACTGAACAAATGGAAGTAAATGACTCAATGACATTTCAAGAATTAGACAAACAAAACAAAAATTAAAAAATAAAATAAAATGTACAATATCTCATTGGAAAAACAACTGACCTGGAAAATAGATCTAGAAAAGACAATCTAAGGACTATTGAATTTCCTGAAAACCATGATGAAAAAAAGAACCTAGACATTATCTTTTAGGAAATCATCAAGAAAAACTGCCTTGATATTCTAGGATAAGAGGGTAAAATAACCATTGAAAGAATTCATTCTCTGAAAGAGACCCCAAAATGAAAACTCCAAGAAACATCATAGCTAAATTTCAGAATTATCAAATCAAAGAGAAAATGTTGCAAGCAGCCAGAAGGAAACAAGTCAAATATCATAATAAACAGTAATAATAATAATTTATTTAATATTTAATTAATACTAATAATTGAGTAATAATTTACTGTTAGTAATGGTTATTAATAGTTATAACCATAATAAACAAATAACATGATAAGCAAGACACAATCAGGATAATCCAGGCCCTAGCAGCCTCCACTTTAAAGAACTGAAAGGCTTGGAATCCTATATTCTTAAAGGCATGAATCAAGCTAAACATTGAAGGAAATAGAAACAGCATAAAAATCAGGCAGAAAAATCTTAAGTAGCATGATATTCTGGAGCCACCAAGTATAGAAAGAAACAGTCCTGAATATCCCCTAATTTCGGTGCCATATAATAGCATAACACAACTGATGTTCACAGTGATAACTGAATCATCCAGAAAAAAATTAGGCACTGTTAAGAAATCTCTATGTAAGAAAACAGCAAAGTATGTAAAACATGATAGAAAAGAGGACATATTGTAGGAGAGGGTGGCCAGATACAAAACACATTTGAAGAGGGATAGGGTGAAAGGATAGGAAGAATAGAATAAAAGGACGGGAATACATTATATACAAAGTAATAGCAATGTGGTGGTATGATCAGCTATAATAACTGTAGTCCAGAATATTCCTGGATTCTGTTATTGGGAGTCAAAATCTGGGTAAATATCACCAAATTGCATATCAGGAGTGTGCAACAGTAGGCCAAATGTTACTACTTCTCCTGGTTGATGGATCACACTTTGTCTACCTGTATTAGTGACTGGGACATTAGCTACACATTCTCCAGTTTCCCAGATCAGTGTATGGATAAATATTGTTTTGTAAGCACTCTCAGGAGGTGAAATGATCAAGCCTTCTCTGAGTGGAAGAAAGGGATTTATAGGCCAGACAGAGACATATTTCACCTCTCCAGGGGATATCTCAGTAGTCCCAGCAGCATATAGCTCTATTCTCCCTAATTGCAATCCCCTTTCTTTATCAGGTTGCTTCTTGGCTGATTGATCATGTAGGAGTACTGAACTTGTAAAGACTCTCTGGGTGTAGCATCGGCTGCCATCATGCTCCAAGTGTTTTTTGCCTGGGGCCCTGGAGCTGGTCCCAGCTTCCCATTTCCCTGAGTCAAGCTTACATTCCCAGTGGAAGCCCTGGTTGCATTTTGGACATTTGGGTTTTGTTCTTTCATCCATTTTTTTTTACTTTTTTTTTTACTAGTACTACTACTACTTTTTTTACTATCTTTTTGCCAACATTGAGTTTTCAGATGCCCTGCTTTACTACATTGAAAGCACTGATGAGTCTCTTTGGAAGTCCCTTGCCAAAAGAAACCCTGTTTTCTATTCAGATCGAAAAGCCTGCATCATATTCTGGGCATAACAGGTATTTGTGCCCACTGTGACACAATGTCTTATGATCTCATCTAAAAAAGCATCTTTGTGTAGTCCTACTATAGTTCTTCTATAATCCTTATTAGCATTTTCTCTAGCAAGTTATCTTAATATTTCTGTTGCTGCATTTTCATTGATAATTCATATGACAGGGGTCTGCAGACATCCCATGAAATCAGCAAAGGGTTCATTTGGACCTTGAACTATTTTTGTGAAGGCTTCCCCTTTATCTTCTTTTCTTGGGAGGGTGCCTCATGCTTTGGTAGCAGCAAAAGCACTTTGCTCATATGATGCCAAAGAGTAATTAATCTTCACTAAAGTGTTTGCATAAGGATCTACATCTGCTAGTTGGTCAAAGGTGACTGGTATAATAACTCCAGATTTCCTATTTCTTTGGGCTTTTATTCTACAGAGCTCACAGAAATACTCAGAAATCCACAACAAATTTTGTCCAAGTTCTAAACTGTTATAGATTTCCAATCATTAGAGGTTAAAATTTTATACATCAAATTCTCTAATAGCATCTTAATATAAAGACACATAAAGAATGCAAGCCTTTTTTAGGTCTTTGATGCTTTCCAGATTGAAAGGAGTGTATCTTCTTCTGATTTGACCTGAAGAGTCAAACTCTTCAATCACAGGGTATGCTTCTATTCTCAAACCAGATGTATCCTGTCCTTCCTTTTTAGCTTTAACTAATGCCTCTTGTAATGGTGATATAGGGGGTGGGCAAAACTGCTGCAGGGGCATTGCTGATAGTGTCATGGCCCCTCCCACTCCTCCTCCTTCCTCCACTCTCTAAGGTGAAATTGAGGGGGAAGGATCAGGAGATGGGGAATGCCCTAAGGACTCCTGCTGGGGTGTAGGCTGTGGTGAAACTGAACTGTCAAAGTGAGAAGCACCACACCCCTTAAGCTCATCAGCACTGTATTTAAGGTACTTAACTTTTTTTTTTTTTTTTTTCTGCCCAACTCTCCATGCTGTCCAGCTGCATTGTCAGTAACATTCTCCTCCTGCTCTTTGTCTTCATACTTCTTTATCTGGCCATCCACATTAAAATCTTTTCTTGTTTTATAATCTGTGGGTTTCTTTAAAGCCAATTGTACATAGGGAATGTTTCCTCAGGAAATCAGGACCCATAGATTCTTAGTATTCAATTAGTTATTCTCCCACTAGTTCCCACATATCTGGCTCTAATTTTTCTTACTTAGAGAGCCAAGGAGATGTGCACTCTAATAAATTTGAGAGTACATTGATATGTTTCCAAGTTACAACAAACCTTCCTTCTTTATTAACCTAACTATGCATTCTACACACTCTCCACAGGGTAGGGAAGACTCTTTTCTTAATATTTGCCCCATTTCAGGTACAAAACAAAAGTAACTAGTTTAGTCCTTACCAAATTTTCCCGTTTATTTATTTTCATACTCACCCTATTTCCAGGTCACAGGGACTTCTCTACTGAGTTTATGATCTCTTCAGTTGAGCTGCTGAGTATAGTGTCTCACATCTAGAGGCTCACATCTAGGGCGCCACCTTTAGTACCCCACTTTAGGCATCAAAATGTAGTGTCCAAACTAGCTCTCTGGAGGATATGGGCACCAGCCTTTGTCTGAGTGGGGGAGTGAAGGAGGCAGGAGAGCCACCAGGATGGTCAGAGATGGAGTGTCTTTATAGCAAGACCTCTAATTACCTTGGTATGATTATATCAGCATGTGCTAACTAGAGAACCATTATATCATCAATCACATTGAGCAAGTGCTAACTATAAGTACCCTGCTATATAAATGCCTCTTGCTGTAAGTATCCCTAGCTTCAATTAGAATATAGGTAGTCATGCCTTCCTCGACTTCTCAGGAAAGGTGAGAACAACAGAGAGATGGGGAGCCAAAACAGACATTGCAGCAGGTTCCCTCTTGGGGAGGGTCTTATACTTTCTCCAGAATTCCCCCATTATCTGCAGCCCTCTTCATCTCCTGCTTTCTTTTGTTTTAATTGAAGCAGGTATACATAAATCCATTAGCATGGGAGGTATTACACAAACAAGTAGTAATGTAAAACAGGCTAGTAGTGCTGTAACAAATAACATAAATCAGCAGAATATTATAACAGATTTCCAGAAGTCCTAGAAGGAGGGAATATAAATAATAATCACACATACAGCTCCTTCAGCAGCCAAGAGTGGTCCAAAACCAATCTATTTTCCATCACTTCACATGCCAGGGAATCCAATGATTCCTGCAGGTTTTAAAATCCTGCAACAGTCTCATTAACAATTTTTGATGTTCATGAGTCAATTGCCATACACAAAGAGTTAACAGCCATGTTCTTTCAGTGGTCAGCACAGTCAGCAATGGAATCACCAGATGCTTCTGGGTCTTCTCCTATGTTTCAAGGTTTTCTCTTTTTCAGTCTCTCTCTGATGAAAAGGGCAGATACAGCTCTTTTGCACCCATCTAATCCCTTTTCTATCTGTAGAGATACAAGCAAACCCTCTTCCCCCAAGCAGTTAATCTATCTGGCCTCTTCCATTCACCACTTTCTGTATCTCTCCACATCACCATGATTCTATAAAGATATTGTATGAGTTTTCCTTTGAATGGAACAGGTGAGAATGTTGGCAAGCCTTCAACAGCAGCCCTGCCTTAAAAGGCCAACATATTCAATTGTAATCCTACCTATTGTAAGATGTTGCTTCCCCATAGAGTGATGGGAATTTTTCTAACTAAAAAAGTAGTAAAATGTCCTGTTTTATCTTCAAATTTACAATTCAAAGGGATAGCACTAAGTTCAGATGCTATCGATCCTCCTATGCTAGACATATGCTGGAATCTTTAGTCAATGACTGGGCCAACTGGCACCTCTAATGGACTATACTATCTGCACCTGTGTCTATCAACCCTTTCAATGGTATGCCATTTACAGAAATAGTGAGCATAGGACAGTCAGCTGTAACAATTGCAGTCCAGAATATAACTATTCAGCAAAATTGAGCATTATCTTTTAGGGAAAAACATGGACATTCCATATTATAGGGGAATTTCATCTTTCAGATGAAAATACTAGAGCTGAACACAAAATTTGATCTTCAAATACAGAACTCAAGAGAAGCTTTAAAAAGGTAAAAAGTAAGGAAAAAACAACTTTATTTTAAAAGTTAAAAAGTTTATATCCTTATAAGGGAACTACATGAGAAAGGCCCAATAGGTGTTCATCAATTACATAAAATATCTTATTTTTTGAGATATTAAGTTTCAAAATCAAAGAAGAGGTTAATAGCAGTTGTGTGCTAGTATTTTGTTTTTAAATACTTGCTAATGTCTTTTCATATAACTGTGTTTTAAGCATTTTCTTTTGGTAGAAGAAATAAATAGCTACCCTATAAGTTGCTTATTTTTCACATTATACCTTTCTACAAAGCACCTTACAAATTAA
This sequence comes from Sminthopsis crassicaudata, assembly GCF_048593235.1. Lineage (NCBI taxonomy): Eukaryota > Metazoa > Chordata > Mammalia > Dasyuromorphia > Dasyuridae > Sminthopsis > Sminthopsis crassicaudata. Next base: position 99,176,629 of record NC_133618.1, on the reverse strand, counting down.
TTTAGTAAAAGCAATTTCTAAATTTTAAGCAATTTTCCTCAAGGTTCTAGAATGAGAGAATAAAAAAATTATAGAGATTAAGAGAAAAAGCCATGATCTCTACCTGTAAAAGTCCCAGTATTCTTGATTTCTGTGATTCAAAAACTTTTCCAGGGATATGTCACACCCATACCTTGACGTTTTGTTACATAAAAATGGCTAATATATGTGCAAAGTGTTTATAAGTATTTCATAATAACTGTACTAATAATTGTCATCTTTAATTTAACACTTAAGCAAATATTATAGATATGTAAATATAAGTTCAATAACTTTTACAATAATAGGAAGACAAGATTTAAAAACATTTTTTTCTATTTGCATTCCTATTTTTATTTTATAAATTGATACCTTTAAGATTTTTACACATCAATAATTTCTGGATATGTTGCTCTTCCCTTTTATCTCCCCCTCAAAACTTAATCTCTCTTTAATCCAATAAAAAAACCTAAGACAAGTCATATAACAGAGTATTCCTATCTAATGGAGTATGCAACATTTTCTATCCATAGTCCCTCTTTCAACTCAGGATATTTCATTACAATTAATAATAGTAGAAATGATATTTTTGGTTCCTTTCTTTGCTTTATTGTAGTCTTTTTAACTTATTTCTTTGAATCTTCTAGTATTCTTCCCATTTAAGAGGAAACAATATAATGTAATTAAACTTGATGTTAAGAGATAAGAATTCAAATATCGGCTTTCTTTTTTACTGGGTAAGGTAAAATATTTAAAATATGTTACCTTGGCTTCTAAACCACTTCCACCTAACAAACTGACATGCAATTTAATCATGGTTTCAAAACTTTCATGATAGTTCTCTAGTTCAGTTTTGGCAGCCCTATCGATTGGAAAATTATTTTAAAGGTAACATCATATTTTAAGGTGGCTTCAGTTGATCACTGATGGAGACTCATTATTGTTCAAAATATTATTTCAAACATTCCAAATAATGATTAAAAAATAATTCCACTAATTCAAGTTGTCTATCTTTCTCTTTCCTACTATTGAGTTACCATCTGGTGTGTGGTCAGAAGGTCTTATTTGGATTTTGGAAATATAAGCAATCATTTCCACAGGCAACTTTGCATTTCTATATGTCATATATAAATATATTCATGTGCTTTTATATATTTATAGAGAGAGGTATATATATATATATATATGCATCATTATAACTCTGAAGTGGGTCAATGTATTGCTGACCATATTGTAAGATATTCAAATTAGCATTCTGTGACAAAAAATGATTCTTGGTACAATCATTTCTTCTACTTTGCCCCAAGGGGAAAAAAATCATACCAAAGTTTGCCCCAAAATTAGTTTGTCATGGATTTTGCTATTTATTCATTCATTTAATGAAACTGTAATGAAATGAAATGAAAGCATTTGCTGTTTACAAGACACTTTGATAGACATTGTAGAGAATATAAAAATTATAACTTTCACCCTATCCAGATGGTATTAAAAAATCATACAAAATTAGATTCTCATTTATATTTATTGGTTTTACCAGTGATCTTAATCCTAAAAATACAGTTTTTTTCTCAGTTTCTTCCTGAAATTAAATGTTTAGCTGATTGATTGGGGGTTAGAGGATTCTTATTATGGAAATGGTGATTTTTAACTTTGAAAATGATTTTGTTTTACTTTGTGTTTGCAAAATAATCCTTTTTTAAAAACTCAAAGACAAATTTTACTTAAATGAAGTAGCACATGTTCCTTAAGAGAAGAAAAATCTATATATTTAATATGCAAGTAATCCCTTTGCTTTTGTTCAACTCTAATTTGTGTTCAGGAATACTTTGAAACAACTATCTTCTTAGATGTAGAGTAGACTATATGCAAATACACCTTACATCATTATTTTAAGAGAAAAACAAAAAATAGACTGTCTCAAATTTTCCATAATTGAATATATAAAATTTGAGAGAAAAATAATTTATTTATTCTTACCTGACCAGATCAAAATCACATATATACACATGTATGTATGTTTGTTTGTGTTACATATATATATATATATATATATATATATATATATATATATATATATATATATATATATATATATAGTCATATATAAATGTATTCATGTGCTTTTGTATATTTATAGAGAGAGGTATATATACATGATCATAACTCTGAAGTGGCTCTATGTATTGCTGACTATATTGTAAGATATTCAAATTAGCATTCTTTTAAATGTCAATGATATAAAACATTCATTATAATATTGGCTTTATCTGTGATTATATGAACTTAATATCAGGGTAAACTGAATCTCAGTGTGGTGGAACAGGCAAACTCCGATATCAAGAACCCGACTACACACACATACACACACCTATGCCATGTGCTTTATCATAACTATCTGAAAAGCTCTAAGAACCTCCATGAGCTTCAGCATAGGTCACAGAAAAGAGGCAGCCTCTAGCAGCCAGTCACTTGAATCAGGGTAACTAAGGTTAAATGCAGAAACACTGCACAAGGCTCATCATATACTAGATGCCAGTTTAGGACCCCAGCTTAGCAACAGATAAGCTGCAAGACTCCTAAAATGTTGAGCACCACTAGTTATATCACCTCACTTTCTCTGCATAGCATCAGATATGAGGGTCTTCTAGAGGCCTTAAGGAAATCTGAGTGTATCATCAGGTTGACAGGTGAGGATCTTGGGACAAAACCTGAAAAAGTGCCCCTTTTGCCCCAAGAGCAGAACTTAAATTGAAAAGAAAATAAAAAATGGCAAAACCACCACCATTACCCACAACAAAAGAATATGAATATTAAAAATGTATTATGATGACAGGAAAGAGAAAGACACAAACTCAGAAGATGGCCACAATGTCAAAATATCTATGGAGTAAACCCCAAAGAAAAAAAAAGAAAGTATTCAATCACAAGATCAAAAAACAAAACAAAACAAATAAAACACACCTTATGTAAAAATTCAAAAAAGGAGCTTTAAAAAACATAGAAGAGAGGTAGAAGAAAAGTTAGAATAAGAAATTAATCATGAGAAATAATTATAAAAAGTGAGTCAATAGCTTAGGAAAAAAAAAGAAAAATGATAAAAATTTATAATTATTCATTTGGAAAAGGAAGTTCAAAAGCTAAGGGGGGGGGAGGAGAGAAGAGGGGATAATTCCTTAAAAGTTTAATTTGGGCAATTGGAATCTAATAGGTATATGAGAAATCAAAAATCAACAATACAAATCACAAAGAATTAATATAAATTAAAGAAAATGTAAATTGCTTACTGGAAAAAGATCTGATCTGGAAAATACACCCAGGAGAGACAATATATTAATTATTAGATTCTCTGAAAGCCATAATTAAAAAGAGACTCTGGAAAGCATCTTTCAAGAAATTATCAAGGAAAACTGTTTCAATATTCTGAAAAAAGAGGGTATTGGATGAATACACCAATCATGTCAAGAAAAATATCCCAAAATAACACTGATACATTGTTGGTGGAGTTGTGAAAGAATCCAGCCATTCTGGAGAGCAATTTGGAACTATGCCCAAAAAGTTATCAAACTGTGCATACCCTTTGACCCAGCATTGCTGTTATTGGGCTTATATCCCAAAGAAATACTAAAGAGGGGAAAGGGACCTGTATGTGCCAAAATGTTTGTGGCAGCTCTTTTTGTTGTAGCTAGAAACTGGAAGTTGAATGGATGCCCATCAGTTGGAGAATGGTTGGGTAAATTATGGTATATGAAGGTTATGGAATATTATTGCTCTGTAAGAAATGACCAGCAGGAGGAATACAGAGAGGCTTGGAGAGACTTACATCAACTGATGCTGAGTGAAATGAACAGAACCAGAAGATCGCTGTACACTTCAATGCTGTATGAAGAGGTATTCTGATGGAAGTGGAGATCTTCAACATAAAGAAGATCCAACTCACTTCCAGTTGATCAATGATGGACAGAAATAACTACACCCAGAGAAGGAACACTGGGAAGTGAATGTAAATTGTTAGCATCTACCCAGGTTACTTATACCTTCGGAATCTAACACTTAATGCTCAACAAAAAAAAATGGTATTTACACACATATATTGTATCTAGGTTATATTGTAACACATGTAAAATGTATGGGATTGCCTGTCATGGGGGGGAGGGAGTAGAGGGAGGGGGGGATAATTTGTAAAAAATGAATACAAGGGATAATATTATTTTTAAAACAAATTACTCATGCATATATACTGTGGGAAAAAAAATCTAAATAAAAAAAAAAAAAAAGAAAAATATCCCAAAATAAAAACTCCAAGGAACATAATAGCCACATTCTAGAACTATGCAAAAAAAAAAAAAAAAAAAAAAGTGATAAGTGACCAGAAAAAAAAAAAAATCAAATATGAGGAAGCAACAATCAGGATTACAAAGAATTTAGCAGTTGCAACATCACAGGACTGGAGGTCATTGGACATGATATTGTAAAGGACAAAGGAGATGGGACTACAACCAAGAATCACTTAACTAGCAAAACTAAGATTACTATTTCAGGTGGAGTTAGGGAGGGAGGTCATTCAATGAAAAACAAGGATTTCAAGATATCATGAGAAGAAGACCAGAATTCAAAAACAACAAAGAACAACAACAACAACAACAACAACAACAAAAAAAAACAATCCCCAATACTAAGATGGAAGAGAAGTCTAAAAATATTTTTTTGTTTGTTTGTTTTTATTCTTTTTTTTTTTTTTTTAAAGGAAAGAAAAACATGAAGGATTTAATGGAGTTAACCAATTTGTATCCCAACATGAGGAACTTGTAATTCTTAAAAACCGTGCCACCAATAGTACAGCTAAAAAGAATATATATAGAGATAAAGCAATTTTGAGGGAATGGGGGGAAAACCCTAATGAAGCATCAATTATAAATCCAAAAAATTAAAACAAATTAAAAATATATATTTCATTGGAAAAACAATCAAACTGGAATATAGACACAGGGGATATAATTTAAGAATTATTAGACTGCCAGAAAGGCATGATCAAAAAAGATTCTGAACATCATATTCCAAGAAAATATGCCCTGATATACTAGAACCTGAGATTAAAAGAATTATTGAAAAATCCCATTACTCATTTCCTGAAAGAAAGTCCAAAATGAAAGCTGCAAGGAATGTTACAGTTAAATTCCACAATTATTGAGTCAAGGAGAAAATACAGCAAACAGCCAAAAAGAAACAATCCAGATATCAAGAAGTTGCAATCAGGTTTACCAAGAATTTAGCAGCTTTCACATTAAAGGATTGGAGGGCCTGGAATATCATATTTTGGAAAGCACAAGAGACTTGGACTGCAAACAAGAATCAACTACTCAGAAATTGAGCATAATTTTTCAGAGGAAAAAATGTTCATCCAATGAAATAGAGGGTAATCAATCACTTCTGATGAAAAACCAGAGCTGAGCAGAAAGTTTGATCATAAATACAAAACTCAAAAAAGCATAAAAAATAAATAGTAAAAAATGTTATTTAAAGATGAAACTGTTTACATACCTATCTGTGAAAATGATATTTGTAACTTTTGAAAACTGTATTTGTCTTGGGAAAATTATGAGGGAATGTGTATAAGTTAATTATGATGTAATATTATAAAAAAGGAAGGGGAATAAAAAGAATTGTACTAGGAAAAGAAGAAAAGGGAAATTAAATGGGATAAATTATATAATATGAAGACATAAAAAAATCTATTATATCAGAGGAAAAATCAGAGGGGGTGAGCATTTTTTGGATGTTAATCTCTTATTTGGCTCAGAGGGGGAATAATACACACTTGTAAAAATTTATCTTACCTATAGGGAAGTATGAGGGGAAAGGAGAAAGAAAAGGGAAGAGGGAAGGCTAGTAGAATGGAGGGAAGAAATAGAATAGGAAAGGACTAAGAAAAGGGGAAGTACCTTATAGAAGGAAAGCAGATTGTGGCAGGTGAAAGAGAAAAGCAAAAAAAAAAAAGTGGGGACAAAGATAAAAAGAGAGAGAAAAAATATAAGTGGGGAAAAATAGGATAGAGGTAAATAGTTAATAATTATTGTGATGAATGAGAATGGCATGAATTCTATCATAAAATGGAATGACATTGCAGTGTGGATTAAAAGCCATAATCATACAATATGTTTTTTATAAGGAAGATACGTGAAGTAGAAAGTTACACACAGAGTAAAAGTAAAACTAGATCAGAATACATTATGCTACAGTTGAAGTTTTTTTTTTTTTTAATTTTAATTTTTTTTATTTAGAATTTTTTTCCCACAGTATATATGCATGAGTAATTTTTTTAAATAATATTATCCCTTGTATTCATTTTTCCAAATTATGCCCCCCTCCTTCCATTCCCTCCCCCCGATGACAGGTAATCCCATACATTTTACATGTGTTACAATATAACCTAGATACAATATATGTGTGTAAATACCATTTTCTTGTTGTACATTAAGTATTAGATTCCAAAGGTATAAGTAACCTGGGTAGATAGACAGTAGTGCAAACAATTTACATTCACTTCCCAGTGTTCCTTCTCTGGGTGTAGTTATTTCTGTCCATCATTGATCAACTGGAAGTGAGTTGGATCTTCTTTTTTTTTTTTTTTTTTATTATTATATATATATATATATATATATATATTTTATAATATTATCCCTTGTATTCATTTTTTCCAAATTACCCCCCCTCCCTCTATTCCCTCCCCCCGACGACAGGCAATACCATACATTTTACATGTGTTACAATATAGTCTAGATACAATACATGTGTGCGAATATCATTTTCTTGTTGCACAATAAACATTAGAATCCGAAGGTACATGCAACCTGGGCAGACAGATATTAGTGCTAACAATTTTCATTCCCCTCCCAGTGTTTCTTCTCTGGGTGTAGCTACCTCTGTCCATCATTGATCAACTGGAAGTGAGTTGGATCTTCTTTATGTTGAAGATTTCCACTTCCATCAGAATACATCCTCATACAGTATTGTTGTTGAAGTGTACAGTGATCTTCTGGTTCTGTTCATTTCACTCAGCATCAGTTGATTTAAGTCTCTCCAGGCCTCTCTATATTCCTCCTGCTGGTCATTTCTTACCGAGCAATAATATTCCATAACCTTCATATACCACAATTTACCCAACCATTCTCCAACTGATGGACATCCATTCATCTTCCAGTTTCTAGCTACAACAAAAAGAGCTGCCACAAACATTTTGGCACATATATGTCTCTTTCTGCTCTTTAGTATTTCTTTGGGATATAATCCCAGTAGTAGTGCTGCTGGGTCAAAGGGTATGTACAGTTTGATAACTTTTTGGGCATAATTCCAGATTGCTCTCCAGAATGGCTGGATTCTTTCACAACTCCAGCAGCAATGTATTAGTGTCCCAATTTCCCCACATCCCCTCCAACATTTGTCATTATTTGTTCCTGTCATCTTAGCCAATCTGACAGGTGTGTAGTGGTATCTCAGAGTGGTCTTAATTTGCATTTCTCTGATCAGTAGTGATTTGGAACACTCTTTCATGTGAGTGGATATAGTTTCAATTTCTTCCTCTGAGAATTGTCTGTTCATATCCTTTGACCATTTATCAATTGGAGAATGGTTCGGTTTCTTATAAATTATGGTCAGTTCTCTATATATTTTGGAAATGAGACCTTTGTCAGAACCTTTGTTTTTAAAAATATTTTCCCAATTTGTTACTTCCCTTCTAATCTTGTTTGCATTAGTATTATTTGTACAGAAACTTTTTAGTTTGATGTAATCAAAATCTTCTATTTTGTGATCAATAATGATCTCTAGTTCTCCTCTGGTCATAAATTCCTTCCTCCTCCACAAGTCTGAGAGGTAGATTATCCACTGTTCCTCTAATCTATTTATTATCTCCCTCTTTATGCCTAAATCATGGACCCATTTTGATCTTATCTTGGTATATGGTGTTAAGTGTGGATCCATATCTAATTTCTGCCATACTAATTTCCAGTTTTCCCAACAGTTTTTTCCGAATAATGAATTTTTATCCCTAATGTTGGAATCTTTGGGTTTGTCAAAGATTAGATTGCTATAGATGTACCCTTTTTTGTCCTTTGTATCTAATCTGTTCCACTGATCTACTGGTCTATTTCGTAGCCAATACCAAATGGTTTTGGTGACTGCTGCTATATAATATAGCTTTAGATCAGGTACACTTAGACCACCTTCCTCTGAGTTTTTTTTCATTAGTTCCCTTGCAATTCTTGACCTTTTATTCTTCCATATGAATTTTGTTGTTATTTTTTCTAGGTCATTAAAATAGTTTCTTGGGAGTCTGATTGGTATAGCACTAAATAAATAGATTAGTTTGGGGAGTATTGTCATCTTTATTATATTCGCTCGGCCTATCCAAGAGCACTGAATGTCTTTCCAATTATTTAAATCTGATTTTATTTTTGTGGCAAGTGTTTTGTAATTTTTCTCATATAATTCCTGACTTTTCTTTGGTAGATGGATTCCCAAATATTTTATACTCTCAACATTTGTTTGGAATGGAATTTCTCTTTGTATCTCTTGCTGTTGCATTTTGTTAGTGATATATAAAAATGCCGAGGATTTATGTGGATTTATTTTGTATCCTGCCACTTTGCTGAAATTTTGAATTATTTCTAGTAGCTTTTTAGCAGAGTCTTTGGGGTTCTCTAAGTATACCATCATGTCATCTGCAAAAAGTGATAGTTTAATTTCCTCATTTCCTACTCTAATTCCTTGAATCTCTTTCTCGGCTCTTATTGCCGAGGCTAGCATTTCTAGTACTATATTGAATACTAATGGTGATAGTGGGCAACCTTGTTTCACTCCTGATCTTACTGGGAAAGGTTGCAGTTTATTTCTATTGCATATTATGCTTACTGACGGTCTTAAATATATACTCCTGATTATTGTAAGGAATAATCCATTTATTCCTATACTCTCAAGAGTTTTTAGTAGGAATGGATGTTGGATTTTGTCAAATGCTTTTTCTGCATCTAGTGAGATGATCATATGGTTCTTATTAATTTGATTATTAATATGGTCAATTATATTAATAGTTTTCCTAATATTAAACCAGCCCTGCATTCCTGGAATAAATCCTACTTGATCATAGTGTATTATCTTGGAGATGATTTTCTGAAGTCTTTTTGCTAATATCTTATTTAAGATTTTAGCATCAATATTCATTAAGGAGATTGGTCTATAATTTTCTTTCTCAGTTTTCGATCTACCAGGTTTAGGTATCAGTACCATGTCTGTGTCATAAAAGGAGTTTGGTAGGACTCCTTCATCCCCTATTTTTTCAAATAATTTATATAACATTGGGGCTAATTGTTCTTTAAATGTTTGGTAGAATTCACATGTGAATCCATCTGGCCCTGGGGATTTTTTCCTGGGGAGTTGATTAATAGCTTGTTCTATTTCTTTTTTTGAAATGGGACTATTTAAGCAATTTATCTCCTCCTCTGTTAATCTAGGGAGCCTATATTTTTGGAGAAAGTCATCCATTTCATTTAAGTTATCAAATTTATTGGCATAAAGTTGGGCAAAGTAACTTCTTATTATTTCTCTAATTTCCTCTTCATTGGTGGAAAGATCCCCCTTTTCATTTGTAAGACTATCAATTTGATTTTCCTCTTTCTTTTTTTTGATCAAATTTACCAAAGGTTTATCTATTTTATTGGCTTTTTCATAAAACCAACTCTTGGTTTTATTTATTAATTCAATAGTTTTTTTACTTTCAATTTTATTGATTTCTCCTTTTAATTTTTGTATTTCGAGTTTAATTTTTGGTTGGGGGTTTATAATTTGGTCTTTTTCTAGCCTTTTAAGTTGTAAGCCCAATTCGTTAATCTTCTCTTTCTCAATTTTCTTCAAATAAGCCTCTAAAGATATAAAATTTCCCCTTATTACTGCTTTAGCTGCATCCCAAAGATTTTGATATGATGTCTCATCATTATCATTATCTTGGGTGAAATTGTTAATTGTTTCTATAATTTGCTCTTTCACCCAGTCATTCTTTAAGATGAGATTATTCAGTTTCCAATTACTTTTTGGTCTATTTACCCCTAACTTTTTACTGAATGTAGCTTTTATTGCATTGTGATCTGAGAAGAAGGCATTTATTATTTCTGCCTTCCTACATTTAATTTTGAGATCTTTATGTCCTAATATATGGTCAATTTTTGTATAGGATCCATGAACTGCTGAGAAGAAAGTATATTCCTTCCTATTGCCATTCAGTTTTCTCCAAAGGTCTATCATACCTAGTTTTTCTAATGTTCTATTTACTTTTTTAATTTCTTTCTTGTTTGTTTTGTGGTTTGATTTGTCTAAATCTGAGAGTGCAAGGATGAGATCTCCCACTATTATAGTTTTACTGTCTATTTCTTCTTGCAGTTCTCTTAACTTTTCCTTTAGAAAGTTAGATGCTATACCACTTGGTGCATATATGTTTAGTATTGATATGGCTTCATTATTTATGCTACCTTTCAGCAGGATATAGTTTCCTTCCTTATCTTTTTTAACGAGATCTACTTCTGCTTTTGCTTGATCTGAGATAAGGATAGCTACCCCTGCTTTTTTGGCTTTACCTGAAGCATAATAGGCTCTGTTCCAACCTTTTACCTTTACTCTGTATGTATCTCCCTGCTTTAAGTGTGTTTCCTGTAGGCAACATATTGTAGGGTTCTGCTTTTTGATCCAATCTGCTATCCGTCTCCGTTTGATGGGATCGTTCATCCCATTTACATTTACAGTTAAAATTACTAATTCTGTATTTCCTGCCATCGTATTATCCCCAGATTATACTTTTTTCCCTTGACCCCCCTGATCCCCCTCCCCGATATTTAATTTACAGACCCCCCTTGTGACGCGCAACCCTCCCTCTTTTTTTTTCTTTTTTTTTTAGGATCCCTCCCCCCTCCCTCCAAGTCCCTTCACTTATTCTCCTTTTCCTTTCCCCTTTTCCTCTCCCCCCTTTTAATGAGGTGAGAGAAAATTCTCTGAAAAACAAATATGTTAATTATTTACTCTTTGAGCCTCTTCTGATGAGAGTAAGATTCACACAATGATTCTCCCCCTCACTAAGTTCCCTCAGATATGGTGTATTTTCTATGTCTCTTCCTGGGATGCAGTTTCCCTCTTTTTATCACTCCTTCCCCTTTTTCTGAACCGACCTCCTTCCCTTTACCACACCCCCCTTTTTTTCTTTTATATCAGTAAAATCAAATTATCCTTGAGTATTTTTTATATACCCACAACAGAGTTACAGTTCTCAAGGGTTCTGTGTACCTTTTTCTGTTTCTCTTCAGTCTTGTGGATGTAGATCAAATTTTTTGTTTAAGTCTGGTTTTTTTCTTAGAAACATATAGAATTCCTCTGTTTCATTGAATGACCATCTTCTTCCATGGAAAAAGATGCTAAACTTAGCTGGGTAGTTCATTCTTGGTTGCAGTCCTTGATCTTTTGCCTTTCGGAATATCAGGTTCCAGGCCCTTCTATCTTTTAATGTGGAGGCAGCCAGATCTTGGGTGACCCTTATTGTGGCACCTTGGTATTTAAATTGTTTTTTTCTAGCTGCTTGCAGGATTTTCTCCTTTGTGTGGTAATTCTGCAGCTTAGCCACAATATTCCGTGGTGTTCTTTTTTTAGGGTCTATTTCAGAAGGAGTTCGATGAATTCTTTCCACATCTACTTTCCCTTCTGTTTCTATTATCTCTGGACAGTTCTCTTTGATAATTTCCTGTAAAATAGAATCTAGGCTCTTTTTTTGGTCATAGTTTTCTGGAAGTCCAATAATCCGCAGATTATCTCCCCTAGATCTATTTTCCAGGTCTATAGATTTTCCCAGTAAGTATTAGATGTTGTTCTCCAGCTTCTCATTTTTTTTGTTTTGTTTGACTGATTCTTGGGTTCTCTGTGAATCATTCATTTCTATTTGTTCCATCCTGACTTTTAAGGAGTTATTTTCTTCTTTCACAGTTTTTAGTTCTTTTTGTAAATGCCCAATTTCGTTTTTAAATGAATTATTTTGCTCTATTGAATTTTTTTCCATTTCCCTAATTTTTTTTTTTGAGAATTATTTTCTTTTTCCAATTCAGAAATTCTATTTTCTTGAGACTTTTTTATCTTTTCCAATTCAGAAATCCTACTTTCCTGTGTTTTTTTAACCTTTTCTAATTCATTAATTTTGTTTCCCTGCATCTCCTGTGAATTCTTTATTTTTTCCAACTCCAATTTCAGGACGTTGTTATTCTCTATCATAACTTCCCTTTCCTTGCCCCATTTTTCTTCGATCTCCCTCAATTTTTTAAGAGCTTCTTCTAGGAGAGAGTTATGTGATGGGGGGCAGGAATCGTTCCCCTTTAGGTTGTTGTCTGCTGATTCTCTGCTGTCAACTTCCTCGGGGTTGGTTAACCGCTCTTTCTCTGTATAGAAGGAATCTATAGTTTTTCTAGCTTTTTTGCTCATACTTAAAAAAATCTTTTGGGGTCTGTCCCTGGGGTAGGAAATTATTTACTTCTTTACCAGCTTCCTCCCAGACTGGATGGATGCAGCGGCTCCTGAGCCTGAGCTAAGAGAGAGCTCTGGGAGAGAGTTCCCCACCCCCTCCCTGGAGGTGCCTCAGAGGTGATTAGCACTACTGTGCTTCGAGGGCGTAGAATAGTGAAGACAGCACGAAGCCCAGCCTATGTGTCCGGGTGGGGAGTGGATGTCTGCAGCAGGTGATGTGAGAAGCCCCTGCGCTCAAACTGGAAGTTTCTGCCAGAAACCGCGGTCCCTAGTTCAAAGGTTCAGCTTCTCTGGGACTTCCTGGAGCTGAGTTCCACTCCCTCCTGCTATGCTAGGCAGTGTGTGTTGCCTTGGGCCGTATCCACCCACTTGTCAGTCTCTTAACTATTCTCAGGTGGTAGCTGAGGCCACACCCCCTGGTGCCGAGTCTGCTGAGTCACCCCCAGGATCGGGGAAAATCTAATTTGAGTTTTAAAATATTTTGGCTTTCTCTTCTGAACTGCTAAATAATTAGCAGAGAAGAGCTAACAGCCTGTGCCAGATTCCTTTACCTCAGTGGCTTCTCTGATCCCAGAGCCCTTCCCAGCACAATGGGTGCAGTGTGCCCCTACCCCACCGTCTGTGCTGGTCTCTCTTATTCCTCCCCTGAGAACTGACCTTTCCTGTTGAAACTCCAGATTCTCTTCAGCTGGTAAGTCGTGCTTCCAGTCCTTGTGGTATCTATCAGTCCTGAGCTAATTTTGAGACTTAATTTATCTAATTGGTTGTGAGGGAGTGAGGACGTTCACAGAGTCGTGTGTTTCTTCTCCGCCATCTTGGCTCCGCCGAGTTGGATCTTCTTTATGTTGAAGATCTCCACTTCCATCAGAATACCTCTTCATACAGCATTGAAGTGTACAGCGATCTTCTGGTTCTGTTCATTTCACTCAGCATCAGTTGATGTAAGTCTCTCCAAGCCTCTCTGTATTCCTCCTGCTGGTCATTTCTTACAGAGCAATAATATTCCATAACCTTCATATACCATAATTTACCCAACCATTCTCCAATTGATGGGCATCCATTCAACTTCCAGTTTCTAGCTACAACAAAAAGAGCTGCCACAAACATTTTGGCACATACAGGTCCCTTTCCCCTCTTTAGTATTTCTTTGGGATATAAGCCCAATAATAGCAATGCTGGGTCAAAGGGTATGCACAGTTTGATAACTTTTTGGGCATAGTTCCAGATTGCTCTCCAGAATGGCTGGATTCTTTCACAACTCCACCAACAATGTATCAGTGTCCCAGTTTTCCCACATCACCTCCAACATTCATCATTATTTGTTCCTGTCATCTTAGCCAATCTGACAGGTGTGTAGTGGTATCTCAGAGTTGTCTTAATTTGCATTTCTCTGATCAGTAGTGATTTGGAACACTCTTTCATATGAGTGGATATAATTTCAATATCATCATCTGAGAATTGTCTGTTCATATACTTTGACCATTTATCAATTGGAGAATGGTTTGATTTCTTATAAATTAGGGTCAGTTCTCTCTAGATTTTGGAAATAAGACCTTTATCAGAACCTTTACTTTTAAAAATATTTTCCCAATTTGTTACTTCCCTTCTAATCTTGTTTGCATTAGTATTGTTTGTACAGAAACTTTTTAGTTTGATGTAATCAAAATCTTCTATTTTGTGATCAGTAATGATCTCTAGTTCTCCTCTAGTCATAAAATCCTTCCTCCTCCACAGGTTTGAGAGGTAGACTATTTTTACAGTTGAAGTTTTGAAAAAGACATAGTGATCCTGATCTCAGACAAAGAAAAAGCAATAACAGATCTAATTAAATGAGATAAGGATGGGAGATAAACTACATCTTACTAAAGAGTACCATAGATATATGAAATATTATTTACAAAATAAATGCACCAAGTGGTAGGGTATCCACATTTTTAGAGGAAAAGTTAAGTGAGTTGCAGGAAGATAATATACAGCAAAACTCTTCTAGTAGAGTATTTCAATTTTTTTTCCTTTCTCTCTCCACAAATTTAACCATAAAATAAAAATAAATAAGGTAAGGAGGTCAATAAGGTTTTAGAAAAGTTAGATATAATAGATATCTAGAGGAAATTAAATGGGGATAGAAAGGAATATGACTTTTCCTCAGCAGTACATGCAACCTACACAAACAACCATATATTTGGGCATAAAAACTTTCACAAGCAAAAGCAGAAAGTCAAATATAAAATGTATCCTTTACAGATCACGAAGCAATAAAATTAAATTTAAATAAAGACCATGGAAAAATAGGCCAAAAATTAACTGCAAATTAGATAATTTAATCCTAAAGAATGGATGGGTCAAACAACAAATCATAAAAACAATCAATAATTTTATCCAAGAGAAAGACTATGAAACAGCATACCAAAATGTATGGAATATAGCCAAAGCAGTTCTGAGAGGAAATTTTATATCTCTAAATGCTTGAGTAAATAAAATAGAGAAATAGAAGATCAATGAAGCTAGAAAATGAACAAAGTAAAAATTAATTTAATTAAATAACAAATTAGAAATTTTGAAACTCAAGGAAAAGATTAATAAAATTAAATGTAAGAAAAGTATTGAAATAATAAATAATACTGAATTGGTTTTATGAAAATAAATAAATAAATAAAACTTTGCCTAATTTTGATGTGGGTTGAGCTCCCTTTAAGATTCCTTTCTGATTCCCAACCCCCCACAAACAGCTTCCTCCTTCTCTAAAAACCTATTGAATTCTATTCAATTGTAGCTGACTGAAGCTGGAGCCAGATGCCAATCTGGGACTCCACCCACCTTCAAGATCACCAAAAGCACCCTTTTGAATTCCAATGATATCCTGGCTTTCCCAGCCCCCACTGGATCTGAGCTAACTTGGGCTTTCCCACCCCCACTCTAATGATCTGCTCAGGTTTCCCCAACCCTCACAACCCCATTATAAAAAAGGGAAACCCTGGAGTCCAATCTTTGCAGGAGCCCTAAACATGTTGTCCTTACACTGACCATGTCAGGGTTCCTGTCCACCCGGTGACCAGCTCTAGCCCTGGTGTCTCTCTACCTTTACCCTTACTTCCAAACCCCTATAATAAACCTTTTCTTTTTTAATCAATCTAGATTTTCGGGACAGTAAATTCCTTTACAGAGGACTCTGCTCTGTCACTAGACTTCATTTAACTATGTAACCTTGTGCTGAACCAAAAGGGATTACCCCTTACCTAACTCTCATCAATTTGATTAGATTAATTTGATAGGTTTTTTTTTTCTTGTAGGATGTCTTTCAGGTGAGGATTAGTAGATTTTTTTCTATTTCTACTTTCCTTTCTTCTTCTGTTGCTTCAGGGCAATTTTAAAAAAATGATTGTTTTATTGTATTACCAAGGGTATTTTGTTTTCATCATAGCTTTCAGGTATTCCAATTATTCTCATGTTTTCTCTTCTTGATGTCTTCTCCACATTTGCTGTTGGAGTTGTGAACTGATTCAGCCATTCTGGAGAGCAATTTAGAATCAAGTCCAAAAGGTATGTATACCCTTTGATCCAGAAATGTCACTACTGAGTTTATATCTCCAAGAGATCATAAAAGAGGGCAAAGTACACATGTACAAAAATGTTTGCAGCAGTTCTTTTTGTGGTGGCAAGGAATTAGAAACTAAGTGGATGCCTAGCAATTGGTGAATGGCTAAAGAAGTTATAGTATATGAATGTAGTGTAATATTATTTATCTATAAATAAAGATTAGGAGGCAGATTTCACAAAAGCTTGAAAAGACTTACATAAAATAATGTTGAATGAAGTGAGCAAAACCAGGAGAGCATTGTACATAGTAACAGCAAGATTATAGATAGACAGCTCTTAGCAGTGCTGTGATGCAAGACAATTCCAACAGTCTTTGAATCCACAAAGAAAACAATGGAGAATGCTTACAGATTAAAGCATATTGTTTTCAACATTTTGTAGTTTGCTTTTTCTTTCTTGTGTTTTTTCTTTTCATTTCTGAACTTTCTTTCCCAACATGACTAATATGGAAATATGTTTAAAATATTTATACATGTATAATCTATGTCTGGTTGCCTGCTATCTTGAATGGGGGGGGGGGAAATAAAGGAGGAAGGGAGAAAAAAATCCAAACTCAAATGTTCCAAAAATGAATGTTGTTCTCAAGGGAAAAAAAAATAAATTGAGGGAATGCCCATCAATTGGGGAATGACTCAATAAACTGTAGTATCTGTTTATGAAGTAATATTATTGTTTTGTGGGAAATAAGAAGCATGATGCTCTCTGGGGGAAAAAAAAAATTTCAGAAAGTCCTCCATGAACTCAAGTAAAGTAAAATGCACTGTATTCAAAGTAATCGTAATGTTCTGGGATGACCAGCTGTGAATGACTTTGCTATTCTCAGTGGTACAATCATGAATAACTACTCTGAAAGACTTATGATGAAAAAACTCCAGAGGAGGAACTGTCTGAGTACAGATTGAAGCATTCTCTTTCTTTCCATATTTTTTTTAATTTAATTTTTTCTTGAGGGTTTTTACTTTCATTACAGTGAGAGATCTTTTTTTCACAACTTTTATGAAAATGTTTTAGATAACTTCACAAGTGATTTCTTAATTGTGGGTGGGTATAAGAAAGTGAGTATAAGAAAAACAAATGTATTGTTTTTGTTATGAATGTACCTTGGGGAAAATATTAAATAAAATAAAGCCAAAAAAAAGTTCCAGTTCAAAATGCTACCTTTCCCATAAAAAAAGGAATGTTGAAAATTATCTTTGTATGTAATTAGAAAAATAAAATATTGTCAGATGATTGAATGAATTTAAACATTTGATAAAAAGGAAAAATAAGAATATAGTTTAGCTTCTTTGGTCTGTCACTTTAATGGTGAATTAAATTGGCATCAGGAATTATTATCAATTAAAGTTAGGGAATACCTGATATGCAACCAAATTGATATGGATTACGATCAATGAAACAATTTCATTAATTTTCCATCAAACTTCAAATGTGTATGATATGATATCACAAGTTACTCAAAAGTTCCTATGAAGTAAGCCTATTATAGCTCAAGCTCAAAGCCTTGCCTACAAAGGAGATGGAAAATAATGTATTTTATAAATATTTATTCATCTCACACATACATATATATGTATGTGTTTATATATATATATGTGGCTGTGTATATTTATGTGCACACATGTATTTGATATGATATATATACATATGTCACAAAATAGTATAGGGTTACATATTGTATAACTTTAATAGTCATGATTTTGATGGGAATCTGACAAGGGAAACTGAGGCTGGAGACCCCAAAAAATAACTTTCCTCGTTATCCTGACCTAGAAGCCAGCCCAACCCCACCTCTGTTAAGTACCACTAATTTACCTTTCTACAGAGTTCAGCTGACACCACCCAAGTTTTCTATAGAGCTGAATTAAAGCTAAGTACCCCTACTTAACTTTCAATAGATCTGAATTCACCTTAAGTACTTCCACTTAAGCTCTATACAATTTGAACTATCACTAATCAAACTTTCTATAGCTTTACTGAAGCCTATTCAAACCCAATAGCTCTGTATTGTCTCAAATCATATATACGAGGGTGGGAAGAATGGGTGGGTGGGCAGAATGGACGGAACTCTAATTCCATCAAAGAGTTCTGCTCCATTTGAGATCTCTTGATGATTTATAATAAACCTTTACTTCTACTTTTACTTATAATTTAGTAAATTCTTTTACTTCACCCATGCCTTGTCTCATCAAAAGCCTGCACATCCCCAACAATTTTATACAAGTGAGGAAATGTCTTTCAATGGTTAGGGAAAAATGTATGGCAAATAAATATTTAAAAATAAGAGTGAATAGAAATTCAATTGAAAACAAATGATCATCATTGGCTATTTGTACTGCATAATTAAAGTAGGCAATTGGTTATCTTCCTTTAATATATTATAATGTATAATTCACAAATTCATCATTTTCATTCATTCATTTTTTTCATTTTAGTAAAAATTCATTTCCTTACTGACAGACATGATAGAAAGCTTACAGTCTCCTGAGGCTAGCTTGTAATATTTGTCTAATATTTGATTATCTATCTTAATGACTTTATAGATAGACTTTAAGAGTTGGAGGAAGCCTTAAAGAAAATGAATTTTAATTTAAAACTGGATGACATCATAATAAAATCATCTCTTCAAAACCCCTATATGTTGTAGACAAATAAAATGAGACTATAAGGTGAAGTTCCTTGCCTTACACCACAATTTCAACCTAAGTTTTAAAATTATTCATTCATTTCATATTTTTTGTAAGACAGTTTTGCAATCATACAACCTAAGTTTATATTTTAGCTTTGTCACTTATAAGCTCTTTGACCTTATTAATTCACTTAACCTTCTCTAAACCTGTTTCCTCAGTTAGTAAGAGATGATAACCTGAAAAAGTTACCATATGGAATATCCTATATAAAATATAGGATGTTGATTCTTCAATAATCAGTTCAGTCAAAAAATATCACTCTAAGAACAAGTCTAGTAATGATCTGTCCTAATAAGACATATTCTCAGACAATAAAACAGATATATACTTTATCAGTAGACCCATATTCTAAGCCATTCTAGTTTAGAAGAAGCTTACAGAACTTGTGCTGATTAGATAGGAGACATTGATGAATTCCTTGCCACTCCATGCTCCAGATACTTGACCTTGTTGATGGGACTTTCTATTGTCTCGAAGTAATTCTGTACTTTTCCCTCTACTCTGAAGCTGGATATTATTTTATGTTGTCTCCCTCAATTAGAATATGTGGCCCTTAACAACAATGACTGACTGTCTAGTTTTTAGACAGAGATAGTGAGATAAAGATGTATGCCAGCTTTTATCATAATTCTTATTATATAGTAAGTACTTAAGAAAAAAATCTTCTTTTTTTGCCTTTTGCCTTCCTTTCTTCCTTTTTTCCTTCTTTTTTTTTTTTTTTTTTTATCTTTGCTTGTTTCTTTCCTTTCCTTTCCTAATCTTTATGCAACCAGCATCAGCACTTCTGATACTAGGATCACCACTCCATGCCATCATAAAGTAATTAGAGAGACAGAAAGAGAGGAGACAGAGAAAGAGACAGAAAAACAAAGAGAAGCAGAGAGAGAGAGATAAAAAGAGAGAGAAAGAGACAGGGAAAGGAAGAAAGAGAGAGAGGGAGAGGAGAGGGAAAGAGGAAGAAGGAGAAAGGGAGGGACAGGGAAAAACAGATAGACAAAGAGAGACACAGAGAGAGACAGAGACTGAGAGATGGCTAGCTAGATAGCTATTTCTATCCAGCTATAGATTGATGTAAATATCTATATCTATCTGTAGAAAAAAAATATCCTATGGAATATTTAGGAACCATAGAACTAATAGGAAAGTCATGGAACTATATTTCTAGCCTATTTCTAGATTAAATTACTGACTTGATTGTATCTGCTCTTGATTTTTTTTTTAAATAGCTGAGAAAAAAAAGAATCTGAGAATTGCTAAGAATACTGGCATATATGTTTATATTCTATCTCTTTATAATATTTATAAACATTCAGATTATTACTGAGAGCTAATTGAATAAAAATGTGGGAAGGAAAGATGCACACTCCCTTAATTCCACAGCAACAAGCTTACAGAGTAGACTACAGAGACTATAGATCTTGCTGGGCTAATTATTTATATGATACAAAGAAGCATATGATTTTATAGAACAAATTGCTGCCTTAAAGGCTGTCCTCTAAGAAGATGTTATGAGAGAGGATCCTCATGATTTGGATGTTTTGCATCTCATTAGATATACTTCCTAAATATGGATTCTGAGATGAATAGCTATGGTGTGATCAGATAACACTAAAGTGTGACTACTTTTATCTTCCTTAATACTAGCACTCTCAATACAATTTGAAAATTCATTTGCATTTGCCTCTCAAATCAACAAGTGACTCATATAGAAATGACATCTTACCAAAATGTTATGATCCTTAAAAAATCAGTTCTGTTTCTATGACTTTTCCATCTTGTAATCAGGGAGCTATGATGGCTGATAGTATGTTTAGGCCATTTCTCTTATGGGTGATGACCCAAACTGTTATAAAATAAGACATTCATGATATAAGTTAATAAAATAATTTCTCTGCTTGTAACTGGGAAGGTATAATATTTTGACATCTTGTACTTGATGTTAAAAACTTTGTATAAAAAAGACATTTATAATACATTAGTTAATAAAAGGAGAATTTACACAGATCAGAGGGAATGTATTCAGAATAGAGAAGGGATTTCATCTAGAAGAAGTGTCAATGTAATTGAACACAACTTTTTAGGAATATTCATGCTGCTGGTCTATAGTTTGAAATATCAGTCAAAAGCTTCAGCTTTCATCTTAGCCCAGCTGTTTTATATTCAAATGAACAGGAAATATCAACAATAAGAACTTAATTCCCTAAGCTAAACAAATTCCAGGGGCAGTTTCAATATCTTTTAAAAGGGGAAAAACAAAAACAAAAACAAAATCTAAAAATATAGATTAACTTTTATAGGGGTGAGGACATATTTTTTCCAACAAAGAAGGTGCAGTGGAAATAGCATTTCACTTTTAAGTGGAAGATTTGGGTTTAAATCAAGGGTACTTCACTTGCTACTTGTATAACATTTTAGGGATCAGCACCTCATCATTTATATATCATCTAATAAATCTCCTAGTTCTAAATCCATGATGGCAAAGTTGCCATTTTGAACCATATCATATAATTTATATTTATCCCATAATTTTATCTTCTTTTATCTTGTAAGCTAGCCATTCCTCCCAGGTTTGGGTAATAGAATTGGAGAATTTTAATTTTGAAATGATACTCATAATTTATATAGTCCAACACAAATCCAAAAAAAGGAATCACTACTACATCATACTTAGAAAAAGTCATTACTTGTATCTCTCTAATTGAAGGGTTGCCCATTTTTTTTCCTAAGACATCTCTTTATACTTTTGTATAACTTTAATTGTCAGTAAGATATTTAGAAGAATCTTAAATGAAACCTAAATTTGCTTCTCTAAAGGTCTCACCCACTATCTCAATTCTTCCTTCAGGAGGCAATCTGAACATATCTAATACCTCTTCCTCATTGCAGCTTTTAAGTTATAGTGACTCTGTATTATTTCTAAAACAAATATAAATGCAGCTAGGTGATATAGTGGTTAGAGTACCAGCTGTGGACTCGGTAGGATCTGAGTTCATATGCTATCTCAGATATCTACTGGCTATCTGATCCAGAAAAAGTCATTAAACCATAATCCCCTCAGCCCCAAAACACATAAAATGAGACATTCAATATTTGCTATATAAAGCCCTTCACAACCTGATTCCAATATTCTTCTTTTAGCTTTATTTTATATTGCTCTCTTCATTCACTTCATACATACCTCATACAGCCTATGTACTATTCTTAAAGTGAGCTACCTCCTGTATACTTCTCAAATTCCTTAGCTGTCCTCAAAACTTAATTCAAGTACTTGCTTCTATATGGATCTTTTCTGGCCCTCCCTCTCCAATATCTCCAAATGACATTTCCACAAATTACTTCATATTAATTTTAAAACATTTCATATTTACTTTTCTTTGTGTTGATTTCTTATATGCTGATTCCTACTATAACATGTAAACTACTTTAAGTCACAGACGTTCATTTTGGTCTTTTTTCCCTAGCACTATCATAGAGTCTAGAACATAATAAACTATTAATAAGATCTTGCTGATTGATTAACTAACTAGGGAAATTCTGTGAACATAGAGTCTTATCAGCTGTGAATTGAGATATATGATTACTACTTGAATATTATGAATTAAGAAATATCCAAAATATGTCTACATTGGAAACACCCTGATATCTAAAAAAGCAAAGGAAATAGCACATTTATTTTTTAACGGTTCTATGAATAGAATTTCCCAGTATAAATATTCACATGGCACTATAAATATTCTCTTCATATTGGAATTCTCTGAATAGAGTTTCTAACCAGCTGGTATTTGACAGTCTTGGCTGATATTTTATTATAGAAGCCAGTTACTTCTTACTGATATATCATGCTGTGGTTGATTTATTTTATATTTAATTTTGGTAACCATGTCTGTGAGCCACTCCCAGGAAGTCTGTTGAAATGAGAATGTTTCTTGCTATAGTAAGACTATCAGTATGCCTAAAACATCTGTTTTTTGCGTTCATAGACTGGAACTTTTTCTGGTTCCCAATATACATTAACTTTAAAATGGGAATAAAAATGTTCATGTGAGCTGTCCCAAGCTTATACGAAAAATACTTTTTGAAGCTATGTTCAACTGTCTAATATTGCTCTATATATTTGCTGGAAAATCTAAGAGGTTGCTAATGAAAAGAATTCCACCAGGAGAACTAACAGTTTTGGTACTAAGCTATTAAACCAAGGAATGCCTTTCTTTGAGTATTATCTCTTATCTATATCTCAGATGCCTATGTTATTTAAGAGCTTTACTGTAAAGCAATTCATCTCTATTTTCTTCTTAGCTTGAAAACTTCCCCGAGTTAATGGAAATTCACTAGCCCCATCCTTATTTGTATACTAAAAACTACTTCAGGATTTTCCCTACCTTAAAAAATACAATTTTCTGATTTCTCTCTTACCCCTAAGATATTTGTCTAAAAGACATCAAACCATCCTAACTTTTTCCCAGTTTGTCTGGGGAAGAAATCAACGCATACAATAATTGTCATTCAACCTTTTTCCCTGCACACTTTTCCAGGTATGGATAAAACCAATTCTTATATTCAGTGCAAAGTGGAAAGAACTCTGGAATTAGACCCAGGAGATGCATGGGTTCAGATTCTAGCTTTTATACTTATTAACTATTGACTATAACCAACTTACTTAATTTCTTCCTGTCTGAGAATTTAAATATCCTACCTACAATAAAAGAGACTCAGACAGAGGTCTAAACCAATGATATTTTATTAAAGGGTCCATGAGACCCTCCAAAGAAATGGACTTCAGATCTTTCTCACAACCTGAGAAGCCACCTCCTTCCAGGGCCCTATTTAAGGGGCTAGATGTCTAATAATTCAAGAACAGCTATAACAAATATAGAATAATTTATTTATTGGCATATGATGTATGAGCTAAAATAAGCAATATAATGTCAGCAGGATCACAAATTAGATTAAGCAAGGGATATCTCCATACAAGATGGACAAGTTTCTCCTTAAGCTGGGCAGGAGAAAATGGTACAAGCTATCACAATTAGTGACCTAAGTGAATGTGATATGGTGCTGTAATCTACTTGTTAAAATTTTATTTTAAAATGTTATGTTAATATTCATTAGGGGAATTGATCTATCATTTTCTCTGTTTTACTCTTCCTGGTTTAGATATCAGAATATTATTTATGTTACAAAGGTGTTTTAGTGTTGTTGTTGTTGTTATTGTTGTTATTTCTTTACCTATTTTTTTCAGATTAATTGTTCCTTAAATGCTTGGTAGAATTCATTTGTGAAACTATCTGGTTTGGGGGATTATTTTCTTAGGGAATTCAAAGATGTTTATATAACTTCTTTTCCCAAGATAGCATTATTTAGTGGGGTTGAACCAAGATGGTGGAGAAGACTATGTCTTTTTCTGACCTTTTCCCAATACGCTTACAATTATAGTAAACCCAGCCTCTGAATTATTCCTAGAATGGCAGAATCCATTAATATTTGGAGTATAACAAATTTCCAGCAGAAGAAAATTTTGAAGATTGCCAGAAAAGGTCTGTTTCAATTGGACATGGAGGGAGCAGGCCAAGCAAAAGCAGGCTGAAATGCCCTTACAAGCAGCAAAGACCTGGAGCTATGGGGTTCTCTGTGGGCACTGGAGAATCTCTAGGGACAAATTTACAGCAGTGTTGACTACTCTATCCTGGCTGAAAGTAAGTAGATCAACAGAGAATTTATAAAACATCCAACATATACACAAAGGATAAATAGTGAACCCCAGAATCACCAAAATCGCACAGCTTGCCAGGCCCATCCAGCACTGGAAGTCAGTCAGCACAGACCCAGTGCAGCCACAGTCACTTGTAGAGGAATTTTGAACAAGCTCCCTTACTCTAAAAGCAGATCTCAACTTTTAAAAAATGAATAAAAAATCAAAAAGACCTCTATCAATAGTTTTCATGATGAAAGAGGAAAACATTTCAAACTCTGAGGTCACTAAAAGCAGATTTTCTCCAGATGAAGTTCCAAAGGGTGATATAAATTGGTTCCCATCTCACAAGGCTATCTTGGAAGAAGTTGTGAAGGATCTTAAAAGAGAACTAGAAGAAAAATGGGGAAAAGAAATGAGAACATTGCAAGAAAATTTGGAAAATAAAACACATTAATTATCTGAAGAAAACTCCTTACAAAATATATTTAGTGAAATGGAAAAAGCATAT
Organism: Sminthopsis crassicaudata; assembly: GCF_048593235.1. NCBI lineage: Eukaryota > Metazoa > Chordata > Mammalia > Dasyuromorphia > Dasyuridae > Sminthopsis > Sminthopsis crassicaudata. Next base: position 99,151,584 of record NC_133618.1, on the reverse strand, counting down.
AACACCTTACAAAATAGATTTGACTATTGGAAAATGGAAATGGAAAAAGAAAACAACTCCTTGAAAAACAGAATTTGTTAAATGGGAAAAAAAAGTTAATAGAACAAAACAACCCATCTAAAAATTCAATTAGCCAAATACAAAAAGAACTAAAAAAGATAAATGAAGAAATAATTTGATAAAAATCAGAACTGAATAAATGGAAATGAACAACTCAATGAAACATCAGGATCAATCAAGCAAAACCAAAACCAAAAAAAAGAAAAGAAAGAAAGAAAGAAAGAAAGAAAGAAAGAAAGAAAGAAAGAAAGAAAGAAAGAAAGAAAGAAAGAAAGAAAAGAAAGGAAGAAAGAAAGAAAGAGAAAGAAAGAAAGAAAGAAAGAAAGAAAGAAAGAAAGAAAGAAAGAAAGAAAGAAAGAAAGAAAGAAAGAAAGAAAGAAAGAAAGAAAGAAAGAAAAAAAGAAAGAAAAAAACAGAAGAAAAAGTAAAATGCCTATTTGGGAAAACAACTGATCTGGAAAACAGATCTAGAAGAGATAATCTAAGGATAATTCTATTTCCTGAAAATCATTAAAAAACCATCCCAGAAAAAAAAAAAAATCATTACATCATTATTGATCATAGAAATTCAAATTAATTTTTTTTATTTTTTATTTTTTATTTTATTTTATAATTATAACATTTTTTGACAGTACATATGCATGGGTAATTTTTTACAACATTATCCCTTGCACTTACTTCTATTCAGATTTTTTCCCTTCCTCCCCCAACCCCCTCCCCCAGATGACAAGCAGTCTTATATATGTTAAATATATTACAGTATAATTTAGATACAATATATGTGTGTAGAACCGAATTTTTTGTTGCACAGGAAGAATTGGATTCAGAAGGTAAAAATAACAGTTTACATTCATTTCCCAGTGTTCCTTTTCTGGATGTAGCTGGTTCTGTCCATCATTAATCAATTGGAATTGGATTAGTTCTTCTCTATGTTGAAGAAATCCACTTCCATCAGCATACATCCTTGTACAGTATCATTGTTGAAGTGTATAATGATCTTCTGGTTCTGCTCGTTTCACTCAGCATCAGTTGATGTAAGTCTCTCCAAGCCTCTCTGTATTTCTCCTGTTGGTCATTTCTTATAGAACAATAATATTCCATAACATTCATATACCATAGTTTACCCAACCATTCTCCAATTGATGGACATCCATTCATCTTCCAGCTTCTAGCCACTATGAAAAGGGCTGCCACAAACATTTTGGCACATACAGGACCCTTTCCCTTCTCTAGTAGTTCCTTGGGGTATAAGCCCAGTAGTAGTATGGCTGGGTCAAAGGGTATGCACATTTTGATAACTTTTTGGGCATAATTCCAGATTGCTCTCCAGAATGGTTGGATTCTTTCACAACTCCACCAACAATGCATCAGTGTCCCAGTTTTCCCACAGCCCCTCCAACATTCATCGTTATTTGTTCCTGTCATCTTAGCCAATCTGACAGGTGTGTAATGATACCTCAGAGTTGTCTTAATTTGCATTTCTCTGATCAATAGTGATTTGGAACACTCTTTCATATGAGTGGAAATAGTTTTAATTTCATCATCTGAAAATTGTCTGTTCATATCCTTTGACCATTTATCAATTGGAGAATGGCTTGATTTCTTATAAATTAAAGTCAATTCTCTGTATATTTTGGAGATGAGGCCTTTATCAGAACCTTTAACTGTAAAAATTTTTTCCCAATTTGTTACTTCCCTTCTAATCTTGTTTGCATTAGTTTTGTTTGTGCAGAAACTTTTTAATTTGGTGTAATCAAAATGTTCTATTTTGTGATCAATAATGGTCTCTAGTTCTCCCTTGGACACAAACTCCTTCCTCCTCCACAAGTCTGAGAGGTAAACCATCCCATGTTCCTCCAATTTATTTATGATTTCGTTCTTTATGCCTAAATCTTGGACCCATTTTGATCTAATCTTAGTATGTGGTGTTAAATGTGGGTCCATGCCTAGTTTCTGCCATACTAATTTCCAGTTTTCCCAGCAGTTTTTGTCAAATAATGAATTCTTATCCCAAAATTTGGGATCTTTGGGTTTGTCAAAGATTAGATTGCTATTTTTATTCACTATCTTGTCCTGTGAACCTAACCTATGCCACTGATCAACTAGTCTATTTCTTAGCCAATACCAAATGGTTTTGGTGACTGTTGCTTTATAATATAGCTTTAAATCAGGTACACTTAGACCACCTTCCTCTGACTTTTTTTTCATTAGTTCCCTTGCAATTCTCGACCTTTTATTCTTCCATATGAATTTTGTTGTTATTTTTTCTAGGTCATTAAAATAGTTTCTTGGGAGTCTGATTGGTATAGCACTAAATAAATAGATTAGTTTGGGGAGTATTGTCATCTTTATTATATTCGCTCGGCCTATCCAAAAACATTGAATGTCTTTCCAATGATTTAAATCTGACTTTATTTTTGTGGCAAGTGTTTTGTAATTTTGCTCATATAATTCCTGACTCTCCTTTGGTAGATATATTCCCAAATATTTGATACTATCGACTGTTATTTTGAATGGAATTTCTCTTTGTATCTCTTGCTGTTGGATTGTGTTGGTAATGTATAAAAATCCTGAGGATTTATGTGGATTTATTTTGTATCCTGCGACTTTGCTAAAATTCTGAATTATTAGAAATTCAAATTAAGACAACTCTGTGATACCACTATACACCTCTCAGACTGGCTAGAATGACAAAAGATAATGACTAATGTTGGAGGGAAAAACTGGGCCACTAACATATTTAACCTTTCTGGAGAACAATTTGGAGTTATGCCCAAAGAGTTATCAAACTGTGCATATCCTTTGCTCCAGCAGTGTTTCTATTGTGCTTATATCCCAAAGAGATCTTAAAGGAGGGAAAGGGACCCACATGTGCAAAAATGTTTGTGTTAGTCCTCTTTGCAGTGGCAAGAAACTGGAAGCTGAGTGGATGCTCATCAGTTGGAGAATAGCTGAATAAGTTATGGTATATGAATGTTAGGGAATATTATTGTTTTATAAGAAACGATCAGCAGGATGATTTCAGATAGGCCTGGAGAGGCTTATATGTTATATATTAACTGTTATATAAGTTATAGTTATGTAGTTATATGTGAACTGATGCTAAGTGAGAGGAGTAGAACCTGGAAATCATTATACATGGCAACAGCAATATTATATGATGACCAATTCTGATGGATGTGGCTTTCTTCAACAATGAGATTATTCAGTCCAGTTCCAAGGGCCCTGATCAGAAGAGATATCTACACCCAGAGAGAGGACTGTGGGAATGGAGTGTGTTTCACAACATAGTATTCTAACTTTTTTTGTTGTTTGCTTGCATTTTATTTTCTTCATCATCTTTTTTTTCTGGTTTGATTTGTTTTTTCTTGCACAACAAGATAATTGTATAAATATGTATTCATATATTATATTTAACATATATTGCTGCTATATTTAACATATATTGGACTATTTGCCATTTAGGGAATGGGAGTGGGAGAAAGGGTGGGAACTGGAACTGGTGGTTTTGCAAGGGCTAATGTTGCAGAATTATCCATGCATATGTTTTGAAAAATTAAAAAAAAATTAATAATAAAAATGACATTATTTAAGTATTCTATTTCTTTTTCTATCAATATGGAGTTTTTTGTAATTTTTAAAATATTCATCTATGTTATATAAATCACCATTTTTTGTCATACAGTTTGGCAAAATGATTTCCAATAATTGCTTCAATTTCATCTTCTTTGGTAGTATATTAACAATTTTAATTTTTGATGTTAGTATTTTTCTCTCTTTTTAAAAATAAAATTTATCAAATTTTTTTGTTTCATAAAACCAATTCTTACTTTTATTTCTTAGTTCAATGTTTTTGGTTTTAACTTTTAAATATGATTATTTTCTCTCTAATTTTTAGAATTTCTATTTTGTTGTTTAGTTGGGAATTTGTATTTGTTCTTTTTCTATTTTTTTTTTTATTTTTTTTTTTTAATTTTAAAGCCCACTTCATTCAATTGATCTTTTTTTTTCCCCAAAATTTATTGATATAATCATTTTAGTCATATAAATATTCCCCTACGTGCTATGTTATTTGCAATCCATAATTTCTGGAATGTTGTCTCCTTGTCATTTTTGAAATGAAATTATCATTTTTATAACTTTTCTTTGACATATTTTTAGAAATGTATTTTTAAACATATTTTCTCAGTCTTTTATTAAATGTAATTTGTATTATATTGTAGTCTGTGGTACTCCTATACCTTCTGTCTATGTAGAATTATTTTGCTTCAATGATAATAAACTTCATAAAATATACATACATCATATTTCCATATAGAATGGTAAAATTAAACCTTATTGATTCTCTTGTGATTTCTCTTTTCTGGTTGCTTTCTGGTTACTTTTGAAGCTTTTTTTTGAAAATCAAATTTTCAGCTTTTCATCTGGAATTCTTAAAATTCTCTATTTTATTAATTTTTTTCCTTTGAAAAATTATACTTAATTTTTTGTTGTTGTTGTTGTTTGTTTGCTTTTGGTACATTATTATTGGTTATATTCCTACTCTTTTGTCTTTGACCTAGGTTCTGCAGAAATTTGGCTATTTCTCTCTCTCGGTCTCTCTCTCTCTCTTTCTCTCTGTATATATATATATATATATATATATATATATATATATATATATATATATATGTAGTTACTAAGGGCTTTATAAATCATGCTAGCAGATAATTAATAAAAAAAATTCAACAACAGTCTCAAATATCAAAGCCTCCTTATGAGACCAATTCAACATGTATGCCCTTGGAAGAATAGCTGTTACTGAAGGTGACAATCAATTATGATAATAAGAATAATTAATATTATAATGAAATATGGACCTGTTCTAATGAGGGGGTAAGGAAATATGATTTTGGTTATATTATTTACTTCCAGACCACTCCCAGCTTTGGACAAGACAACAGAGACAAGAATCTATTGTCACCTAAGTCTGAGTAGGACAAAAATGCGATGGAATTCACCTTAAATTAAATTATTTTTAAGGTTTTCTAGTTAGGTGCATTTTCCTATTCTCCTAGGATTGAAAAAATGTAGCCCAGGAATTTGGGCATGTCATCCATTAGCATTGTTCTTCAGAGAAAGAAAGTCTTAAACAAGATAGGTGTATCTTCGTCTGATTGATTATACACATAGGTGTATCTTCTGATTGATTATAGTCAGCATTAAGAGTATATCACTTGAACATCCCTTCTGAAACAATCTTAACCACAGCCAAGACATATGATTGAGTCACACAGGAAAGTTTTTTCAATAACTGAAGTAGTTTTCAGGTGATAAGAGTTGCTACAATAGTGTAACTAAATGAAATTTGACATTAAAATTAACCAAATGGTGATAGGTGGGATTATAAAGGTGGAGGTAATCACAAGACAAAACTTAGGGATGAGTCTGATTGGTAAATCAGGAGAAAAAACTATGAAAATAAATATTAAATAGAGCTTGATTAAACCTTCACAAAATAGAAATTTAATTAATTTTCAACTTTATATGAAAAATACATCTATATCTATAAATCTATATATACATAGATATACATATGGAGGCAATCTGTGCATATATACAAACATTTATACATATGTGCATGATTTTATAGACATATGTATGTGTGTGTAAATATATATATATATACACACTCATATGTGCATATTTGCATGCACATATGCATTGTGTGTGCAAAAATATACAAGTCCTTATATATGCATATGTTCCCACATATATACATTCACATCCCTAAGGCCATGTCTCAGTAGCAGAGAGTTGGGCCTGGAATTCAATATTAACAGAGATCTCAATCTTCCCTCAACTCTCTCACTAGACACACACACACACACACACACACACACACACACACACACACACACACACATATATATAAATACACACACATAAAATTTCATTTCCTATCCCTGTTAACACTTGTATTTTACTTTTATCTAAGAGTTTGCCTTATTATTACTTAATGTCCCTCCCCAAACCAAGATTCCTCCCATCCACTCTCCTCTCACCCTTTCTCTTACTCTTTGATTTTTTTCCATATATCTATACACTTTCTCTTATGTTTATTAAGCTACATACCCTTCTATATCCCTCCTTATCCTATTCCCTCCTATAAATTATTTATAGATTTTGGAGGGTGTTATGCCCTTTTAGGCAAATACATAAATACACACACAAACTCACAAAATGTACACACATACATATGAGTATGTGAATACATATACGTATATTTTTTGCTTTTTAGAATCATGTAATACTCTGTTCTATTCAAGTCTTTCTTTTGGACTCCCCAGTTACTAATGACTATTATTAGATATATGATTTACATTTCCAGATATAAAATATGAACAATTTGTCTTTATGAGTGTAGGTTTATTTGAAACAAAATTCTGAAAATCTAACAGTTCATTCAATGTCTTTTTTTTTCTATTTTTTTTATTATATATATTTTTTATAATATTATCCCTTGTATTCATTTTTCCAAATTATCCCCCCCTCCCTTTATTCTCTCCCCCCGATGACAGGCAATCCCATACATTTTACATGTGTTACAATATAACCTAGATACAATACATGTGTGTAAATACCATTTTCTTGTTGCACAATAAGCATTAGATTCCGAAGGCACATGTAACCTGGGCAGACAGATATTAGTGCTAACAATTTACATTCACTTCACAGTGTTTCTTCTCTGTGTGTAGCTACCTCTGTCCATCATTGATCAACTGGAAGTGAGTTGGCTCTTCTTTATGTTGAAGATTTCCACTACCATCAGAATATATCCTCATATAGTATTGTTGTTGAAGTGTACAGTGATCTTCTGGTTCTGCTCATTTCACTCAGCATCAGTTGATGTAAGTCTCTCCAACCCTCTCTGTATTCCTCCTGCTGGTCATTTCTTACAGAGCAATAATATTCCATAACCTTCATATAGCATAATTTATCCTGCCACTTTGCTGAAATTTTGAATTATTTCTAATAGCTTTTTAGCAGAGTCTTTGGGGTTCTCTAAGTATACCATCATGTCATCTGCAAAAAGTGATAGTTTGATTTCCTCATTTCCTACTCTAATTCCTTGAATCTCTTTCTCGGTTCTTATTGCCAAGGCTAGAGTTTCTAGACCAATATTGAATAGTAATGGTGATAGTGGGCAACCTTGTTTCACTCCTGATCTTACTGGGAAAGGTTGCAGTTTATTTCTATTGCATATTATGCTTACTGAAGGTCTTAAATATATGCTCCTAATTATTCTAAGGAATAGTCCATTTATTCCTATACTCTCAAGAGTTATGTGTCTGAGCTGAGATTTGAATTTAGGTCCTCCTGACTTCATGGCTGGTTCTCTATTCACTGTGTCACCTAGATACCCCTAATCCAACCATTCTGTAAAGTAATTTAGAACTATGCTCAAAAGGATATCACATTTTAATACAATAGTGTCTCTACTGGGCCTGTATTTCAAAGAGTTAATAAAGGAGAGAAAGAAACCCACATTTTCAGAAGTCCTTTTTATAGTGACAAGGAACTGGAAACTGAGTGGATGCTCATCAATTGGAGAATGGCTGAATAAGTTATGGTATAGGAATGTTATGGAATATTATTGTTCTATAAGAAATGATCAGCAGCTTAATTTCAGAGATATCTGGAAAGACTTAGAAGAACTGATGCTAAGTGAAATGAGAACATTGTAACAGCAGCAGCAAAATTATATGATGATCAATTCTTATGAATGTGGCTCTTTTTAACAGTGAGATGATTTAGGCCAGTTTCAATGATCTTGTGATGAAGAGAGCCATATACATCCAGAGAGAGGACTGTGGGAAATGAGGGTGGATCACAATATAGCATTTTCAGTATTTTGGTTTTTATTTGCTTGCATTTTGTTTTCTTTCTGATTTTTTCTTTTTGATCTAATGGTTTTTGTGTGCAGCATGATAATTGTGGAAATATTTACAGAAGAATTGCATGTATTTAATATATATTGGATTCTTCTCCATCTAGAAGAGGGAGGGACTTGGGGGACTGGAGGGGAAAAAAAATTGAAAAACAAGGTTTTACAATGTTGAATTTTGAAAATTATCTACGCATGTTTTGAAAATAAAAAGTTTTAATAAAAATTTTGAATCTTAGAATGTGTTCAGTTTTATTAAATTAATTTAAAAACCTATTATTAAGTGTGGAAATTATTTCTAGGAGCCAAGATGACAGAGTAAAGCCAGGAAGCTGCTCCAGCCCTCCCCTGTTTCATGAAACCAAGTCTCTAAACAGAGTTGGATGTAATGAAACCATTATCCAGCTCAAGATAGACTGGAAAAAACTTCAAAAAAGATCAGTCTCACTTGGTTGAAAAGGGCATTCAGCCCAGTTCAGAAAGATTCTGGTAAAGCTGATGAGAAGCTCTTAATCACAGCAAAGGAGCTACTAAAATCCTCAGTCCTGGCTCAGTAGAGGAACAAATCGGTGGAGCAGCTTCCAGACCCAGATCAGAAGGCAAATTCTGGGAAAACAGGTTGCTTTTTGAAAAGAGCAGGCAATGTTACCCCTGGCAAATGAGGAGAACCCCTGTGCTCAAAACCAAGGCTCAGAGTTCCACAGGAAGCTTGGAACAGGGTCTCTTTTACCCCAGGAGCAGAGTTCAACCATAAAAATAGAAAAAGGAGAAAAATTGGAAGAAATATAAAGAAAATGAGCAAGAAACAGAAAAGAATCTTGACCATAGAAAACTAATGTAGTTACAGGGAAAATCAAAACATCATCTCAGATGAGAACAAAATGTCCACAGAGAAATCTCAAAGAGTGATGTGAATTGGTCTCAAGCCCAAAGAGGTTTCTTGGAAGTGGTCAAAATACAAATAAGAGAGGTAGAAAAAAAACAAAACAAAACAAAACAAAAAACAAACAAACAAACAAAAAAAAAACAAACAAAAAAAAAAGAGATTTGCATAAGAGTTTACAGCTTGGGAAAGGAAGAAAAAAAAATGACTGATGAAAACAACTCTTTAAAAAGTAGAATTAATCAAATGGGAAAAGAGATACAAAAGGTAACTGAATATACTCACATATTAAAAATTAGAAGAGGGCAAATGGAAGCCAATGACTCTCTGAAATAGCAAGAATCAATAAAAAATAACTAAATAAGAATGAACAAAGGGAAGAAAATGCGAAATACTCCATTGTAAAAACAACTGAATTGGAAAATAGATTCAGAAGAAACAATTTAAAAATCATTAGCCTACCTGAATGCCAAAAAAAAAAATGACCAAAAAAAAAAAAAAAGCCTGCATAACATTTTTCAAAGGATTATTAAGGAAAAGTACCTCAATATTCTAGAAACAGAGAATTAGAGAATTAAATAATCTCATACTAAAAAATGATTGCGTGAAACAGCAAATCATAGGCATAGTTAATAACTTCACCCAAGAAAATGACAATAATGAGACATCATAAAAAATGTGTGGGATACAGCCAAAGCAGTAATAAGGGGCAGTTTTATATCTCTAGAGGCCTACTTGCATAAAATAGAGAAAGAGAAGGTCAACGACTCGGGCTTACAAATAAAAATGCTAGAAAAGGAACAAATTAAAAACCCCCAGACAAAGACAAAACTTGAAATTCTAAAAATAAAAGGTGAGATTAATAAAATTGAAAGTAAAAAAACTATTGAATTAATTAATAAAACTAAGAGTTGGTTCTATGAAAAAACCAAAAAAATAGACAAACCCTTAGTAATTCTGATTAAAAAAAGGAAAGAGGAAAAGCAAATTGTTAGTGTTAAAAATGAAAAGGGAGAACTCACCACTAATGAAGAGGAAATGACAACAATAGTTAGGAACTACTTTGCCCAACTTTATGCCAATAAATTTGATAACTTAAATGAAATGGAAGAATACCTTCAAAAATATAGCTTACCCAGATTAACAGAAACTGGAAAATAAATGGATGCCCATCAATTGGAGAATGGTTGGGTAAATTATGGTATATGAATGTTATGAAATTTTATTGTTCTGTAAGAAATGACCAACAGGATGAATACAGAGAGGCTTGGAGAGACTTACATCAACTGATGCTAATTGAAATGAGCAGAACTAGGAGACCATTATACACTTCAACAACAATACTATATGAGGATATATCCTCATGGAAGTGGATATCTTTAACATAGAGAAGAGCTAATCCAATTCCAATTGATCGATGATGGACAGAATCAGCTACACCCACAGAAGGAACACTGAGAAATGATTGTAAACTGTTAGCATTTTTTTTTTGTTTCTCCCCCCAGGTTATTTTTACCTTCTGAATCAATTCTTCCTTTGCAACAACAACAACAAAATTCAGTCCTGCACATATTTATTGTACCTAGGATATACTATAAGATATTTAATATGTATGGGAATGCCTACCATCTAGGTGAGGGGTGGAGGGAAGGAGGGGAAAAATTCGGAACAGAAGGAGTACAAGTGATAATGCTGTAAAAAATTACCTATGCATATGTACTGTCAAAAAATGTTATAATTACAAAATTAATTAAAAAAAAAAGAACTGTTGCATTTCCCTGTATTCAGATCTAAGTGATTGTTTCAAAACATATGTATCTGCCTTACAGTATTCTTCTCTCCTACTCACTGTGTCCAATGCAATTTTATATTCTTCTATTTCATACAATAAATTCTGCATCTCCTGAAACTTGCTCTTGTACTTGTCAAGTGTCCTGTTCAAGGGAACCACTTGGTGGTCCTTGTGCTCTGGGGCTAATGAACACAACTTGCAGAGGAGTTACTGGTCTTTCTCATAGAAGAGCTTATATTTTTCTCCATGTTGATCACAGATAGTCATGTCCTTCATGCTCTACAGTAAATGAGTTCTGAGCATTTTGCCAGTGATGGACAAATACTGCAGAGTTGTATTGGTTGTAAAATCATTGTTTTATGACTTCTCTGCATTCTGAGCAGGTTAATCATCATTAACCTGCTCATAGTGCAGAGCAGTCGTCATAAAATAGCTCCTTCCATGCACTGGAGATGTGCACTCTAATATATTTAAGAATCCAGTTATCTGCTTCCAAGTTAGCAACAAACTTTGCTTCTTTATTAGCCTAACTATCCATGCTACACACTTGCTCTTTTCTTAGTATTTGCCCCATTTCAGTTGAAAATGAAAGTGATTAGTTTAGCCCTTACCAAAGTTTCTTGCTTTTCTACTTTTGTAATCACTCTATTTCCAGGTCACAGGGATTTCTCCACTGAGCTTATGATCTTGTCCATTGAACTGCTGAGTGTAGCTCCTTATGTCTAGACCCTCATGTCTAGGGCCCCACGTTTAGTGTCCCATGTTGGGTGCCAAAATGTAATGTCTGGACTAGCTTTCTGGAGGATCTCTGATGAGCCTTGGTTTAGTTGGAGAACTGATGAAGGCAGGAGGGCCACCATGGAGATGGTCAAGGATGGATTCTGGAGTCTGGAGTCTCTGAGTCTGAGATCAGGCTTAAGCACACACTCTCTCCTCTCCAGTCCTCTCAGCCCTTAAATACCTTATTACAATTACATCACTATAGCACACTGATTATGTGCCAACACTAAAACCATTACATCATTATATCACACTAAGTATATGTGAATTAGAGAATCATTATCTTATCAATAACACTGAGCAAATAACCTGAGGTAAGTGTCATTGCTTCAAGTAGAACACAAGTGGTCTAGGATTTGAGATAAGCTAAAAGTAAAACTAGATTTTATTAAATAGATAAAGAAGTTCCTCTTAATAATAGGTCTCATAAGCTATGAAGTAGCAATTAAATTAAATGTGCATGTATCAAATAGTAGAGTAGCCAAAATCCTAGAGAAGATTTTAAGCCAGTTACAGAAAGAAATAGTAAGCAAAACTATATTAGTGAATAAGTTCAACCTTTTCCTCTGAGAATCAGATAAATCTAAGTACAAAATAAGCCAAAAATGATAATAAAGTTTAATAGAATCCTAGAAACTTAGATATAATATATCTCTGGTCAAAACTGAATGGGACAGAAAGGAATACACCTTTTTTTTTTTTTTTTTTTTTTTTTTTTTTTTCTCAGCAGAACATGTTACCTACAAAAAAAATTTGACCCTGTAGGGCAAAAAACTTTACAATCAAATGCAGAAAGGCAGAATTATTAAATGCTTCTTTTTCAGACCACAATACAATAAAAATTATAGTCAATAAATAGCCAGGGAAAGACTAAAAACCAATCATTAATTAAATAATCTAATTCTTATAAATGAGTGGGTCAAACAACAAAACATAGAAACAATCCATCATTTCATCCAAGCGAATGACAAAAATAAGATAATATATCAAAACTTATCTGATGCAGTCAAAACAGTTTTTAGAGAAAATTTTCTATTGCTAAACAGCTACATGAATAAAATAAAAAAAGGTGATCAATGAGTTACGCATGTAACAAAAAAAAATGTAGAAGAACAAATTAAAAACCCTCATTAAATACAAAATTAGAAATTTTGAAAGTCAAATGAGAGATTAATAAAATTGAAACTCAGAAAACTATTGAAGTAATAAATAAAATTAAGGGTTGGTATTTATGGGGAAAAAATAGTGGTAGGTCTGTAGAATAGATAAGAATAGATTAGATACACAGGACACAATAAACAAAGCCTATGGGAATCTAGTATTTGATAAACCCCCAGCTCCAGCTTCTGAAATAAGAACTCACTATTTGACAAAAATTGCTGAGAAAACTCAGCATGGATGTACAAATCACACCCCATACTAAAATAAGGTCAATATTGGTACATGATTTGGGCATAAAGGAAGATAGCATAAACAAATTAGGAGAGCAAGGGTTAATTTACCTATCAAGTCTTTGGAGAAGGGAGGAATTTATGACAAAAAATAAATAAAACTAAAGAAAAATATATAAGCTGAAATGGACAGCTTTGATTACACTAAATTAAAAATGATCTGCATAAAAAATGAACAGAACTAAGATTTAAAGGGAAGTACAAATCTGGGGATAAAATTTTACAGCTAGTGTTTCTGATAATGGTCTCATTTCTAAAATACATAAAGAACTGTGATAAATTTATAAGAATACAAATCATTTCCCAATTGAAAAATGAACAAAGAATATGGACAGACAATTTAGAGTTAATGAAATTAAAGCCATGTATAGTCATATGAGAAAAACCTTCTAAAATCACTATTGATTAGAGAAATGCCCATTAAAATTACTCTGAGGTATCACTTCACATCTCTCTGATTTCCTAAAGTGACAGGAAAAGATAATGATAAATGTTGGAGGTGAAGTGGGAAAACTAGGACATTAATATGTTGTTGTAGGAGTTGTGAAATTATCCAGTAGTTTTGGACAACCAACCAGAAGTATGCCCAAAGGGCAACCAAAATGTGCATACTCTTTGACCTATAGTGCCATTACTGGGTCTGTATACCAAGGAAATCATAAAGTTGTTTATAGCAGCTCTTTTTGTTGTGGCAAAGAATTAGAAAATGAGTGGATAACCATCAATTGGGAGATGGTTGAAGAAGTTGTAGTACGTGTAGATAATAGAATATTATTGTTTTATAAAAAATGATAGAAAAACTGATTTTAGAAAGGCCTAAAAAGATGTGCATGAACTGATGCAGAGCAAAACAAGCAGGAATACATTGGATACAATTACATCAAGAATATGCAATGATCAACTATGAAAGACTTGGTTCCTCTCAATGGTTCAGTGATCCAAAGCAATCCCAATAGACTTTGGATAGAAAATGCCCTCTGCATCAAGGAAAAGAACTATGGAGACTGAATGTAAATCACACATGCTATATCTACATCTTTTTTCTGTGTTTTTTTTTTTTCCTCTCTCTCATATCCCATTTACTTTGATTTTCCTCTCCCTAATAATTTATAAAGTAATATGTATTAAAAATAAAGAAATGCCTATTTTTAGCCATCACAAACATATAATAGAAGTGAAGACTTAGTATTGGGATATCTAGGGTAATGGGACCATTTTAGATATAGTAGTTGAAAAAGAAGAGGGTTTTAAACATTATATCAAAATTAGTTTTCTTTGTCTAGTGTTCTCCTCTCTGTTTTACATTTTAAAAGAATGGGAAGTAAGAAATATCCTGTGTAATTCTGCCAAAGTCTCAAAAAGCTGTTCAGAATATAGTGGACATATATTTGAACAAAAATATGATGAAGAAAAGGAAGGGTACCAAGAAATTTATATATATATATATATATATATATATATATATATATATATGTAAAGTAAGAGCTGAGGCTGAGTTGACATTCTTTTCACCCTTCCACTAAATGGATGCAGTCTTGAAAATTTTTTGCACTTTTCTTATTTATAATGCTTTTTTTTTTTTTTTTTCCCTGCCTCTAGCTAAATTAAACCAGAAGAGATAAAGTTTTGAAGAGGCATTCCATATACTTACCCGGTCTTCCCTCTTGCCTTGTAAAAAATCTTCAGCTTTCCAGTTTGAACCTACAGCTTATCAATAATGAGGAAATGATTATAAAATTGGAGTTGGATTTTTGGTGATTTAACTCTGAAATTATCCCCATGAAGCTGTAAGTAAAAGAGAACCTGCACAAGAATCTTCTAATATGTGCTTAAGTTTAAACATGCCCTACTTTATATCCTTAACACCTTTTTTTTAACAAAAAAAATTAGAGATTGTAACTCAAATTGACTTATAGAAAAATTCTTTCTACAAAGATATTTTTGCTCTCTAGTTCTTTCTTGGAACAAGGAGCATTCTCTGCAATAAGTTTCAGAGTTTTGAGAATTTGGAGTGTTTAAGGTCCTTCATAGGCACATAAATGATTGCCTACACGTTCAAGTGCATGTATATGTTTCATTTATAGAACAAATACCATTAACTCATCCATATCTTTTTAAACAATGTTTTCTGATCTTTTCATTTTGGAAAACAGTCCTTTCATGCCAGAAAATATAAATTAATATGCCAACATAAAAGATAACTTTTAGATGATATGTATATTATATGGTGATTATTATTGCTATTTTCATCTATTATTTAATGTAATTTAAATGGAGATGTCACCATTACCTCTATTACAACTCTAAATAATAAAGATAATTATAAACATTTTTCCTTATTGAAACAAGTACTTAGGATTTATAGAATTTCCTAACATTTTGTTACAATTGCGTCCAAAGATCTTGTCCTTCAGATTTACTATAACTGTTGTCAGGTCATTTGTTTGAATAGATTTTCCCATATCTCCTCTCTCTGCAGGGTACTATTCTTTGTGATTTATAGCATTTTGAGGGGGTGAGTACATTACACTGACCCCAAAACTGACTATTTGAGAGTGCAACATAGTATAAAGGAAAAAGCAACAAAGTTGGTATCAGATCATGTGGCATCAAATACTGAAGTTACTGTCTATAATCAAAAAAAATGTAGAAAGTTGTTTCATTCCCCTGAGTCTTTGTTTCCTTATCTTTAAAATAAGGAGATTAAGCTCTATGATGTATAAAGTCCCCCTTGGCTTTAAATTCTATGCTACAGCCTCATATTAAAAATAAATAAATAAAAGACAGGACAGTTGATTGTTAAAAGTCCAGGTGCTCATTTGCATGGATATTACATAACATTTGTGTGGTATTTAATTTTGCTAAAATAACTCCAAAGTTCTACTCTGGTGACTCATCATAGAATGAAGGTGACCCTGGTTTCTCAAACGGTGTGACAGAAAAGTTCATCTCTGATACTTTTGAACACGCTAGAAAACTATGAATACAGACTAAGCAATATATTATGTTGCTGAGCAAGGACCAGACTAGTAAGTATAGAATGGCTCATCACCAGAATTTGCTGATAAAATTCTGCACCATAACCCTTTATCCTATGTCCCTGAAACTTCTTCAGTGGCAAGGTGACAAAAAAATGATGAAGGAATGCATTAATAAGTAAACAAACAAATAGAAAAGAAATAGATAATATAGTAAATAAAATATTTTTTTTTCAATTATTTACTATGTGCCCTGTTATAAACACTGAGGACACAAATATAAGGGCACAAGATAATTTCTGGAAACAAGAAACAATAATTCTAATGAAGAGATAAGATTCATAGGGGATGGGTGGTCAGGAAAAGAAAATTTGGTCCAGAAAGTTAGAAAGATTATAAATCAACATATAATGAAATAAACTGACACTCCATTAATGGGAGTAATACAAAATTGATCTGATTATAGCTCAAAAATGTTAAATTAGGAGTTAGATCAGGCTGCAAATCATATATTCATGGCCTTAAAGCAACTAGAGAAAAGGCTGAGAATGAAATGAAACATGAATAGCTGAATAAAGCCAGGAAGTGGGAAGAGAGAGGGAAGGAAAAAGAGAAGAGAAGTTGGGTAACTGAGGGAATCATCAGTTAAGACAGGAGAACCCCCTCGGATGAAAAGTTTCTAATTATGAGCAAATGAAAGTTTAGAGTTTTTGACTAGAAGCAAATGAAATCTTCCAGAGTTTGCTTTCTTATTTAGGCAGCAAGACAACTGGTAAGAAAAAAGCCAGGAGAAAGCAAAAGAAGCCAAGTATCACAAAAATTTTAGAGCACATATAAGCATTAACAAACTCTTGCAACATTATGTGAAATCATTGTCCAGTGACCAGCAGTTGAATATATTATAGGAAGAAGCTTAACACTACTACTATAAATGAAACTAAGATAGAAAAGTAAATTACAGTTGAAATGTAACATAGCTCACAGATTCTATTAATAAAAGCAGAAGTTATGATTTAAGTATGTATTTTTTCACGTTTCCAAGGGCAAGAGAACATATATTAAATGGGATATTTGGTTAGTTTGTCTTGCAGTGCTCATGATACAAAAAACAATAAGAAGTTAAAGATATATACAAATACATTTTGCATAGATAGGATCAGGTGCACAGGTGGCAGTTTAGAGGTTTAGAATCAAATCAAATCAACTAAGTGCTGGGAATACAAAAAAAAAAAAAAAGAATTGTTCAATGGAGAAGATGATAACATATATGAAAAGTTTAAGCTATATGTGAGGTGGAAAAGTTCTATTACCCTTAGGGTAAAACCACAAAATTGATGCTAATGCTTCCTCTTAACTGAAATCAACATAGAAAATATATTATCAGTTTCTGGTCTTGAATCATTTAACTATGCCATGGACATTGATGGACATTGATGATTTCTTTTCCTGGGCTTTTAAAGCTGAAAATTCAGCTTTTGTGAGACTTTTAAAACTGTCTACACAAAGAGGTTGCTTCTTAAGTTTATGGCTGATACTGGGCTGGAAGCAGTGATAATTCCCAAACCCTAGTTTTAGGACTCTCTCCTGGACTGTCATGGCGTGAGGGGAAATGATGGTCATGGTGATGGTGATGGTTTGACTTGCCCAATATTACTCTCATTTCTCCTTCAAAGTGCCCTGTTACTTCAGCTAAAATGGGTTACTCCCTGTGATAACCAATTAGCACTTGGTGGGAATGTTTCATATTTTCTTATATGATTTGCTTCCTCTTATAATGGCTGGGAAGGATGAATTCGAAATAGTGCTCATGGTTTGGGGGAACTTTGCCTATTGAGGGCAGTTGTTCAGAAATTGTTGTTGATAGTGGTGAGGTAGGTGGGGCTCCTCTCCATAATTATTTCTCCTCCACAGAAACAGCAATAGAGGATATGTTTATAAAAGTTTCGTAAAAATCATAGAACTAATTATTAATTTTTTTGAAAACATAACATTTGTTACCATGCAAAATATATTTTTCCATTCCTATTAAATGATCATGATCATAACCTGCATATGTATAATGGGTCTTCTTCACAAAGGAATGAGAAGGGAATATCTGGCTTTCAATATTTATACAAAAGCAAAAACAAAACCCCTGTTCTCAAAGAATTTACATAAAACTGAGAGATAATTTTCCTGCCAGAGATTTCATATAAAATATACATGTTTCATATAATATATGTATATATACATATACATGTATATATAATATGAAATTCTATTATATTATATAGAAATTAATGTGTTATGTAACATATCTTATGTATAACAAATGTTATATGAAATAATTATATATGACATTATCATGCTAACTATCCTAATAATACATTATTTTATTCTCCTTTTGCTCTAAATATAACTAAGAACAAACAGTGAAAATATTCATTTGTTTGGCATTTCAGAAACATTACAAACATCCTCCAACCCTTGGGGTTTGGTGTCAGAGGTATAGCAGGAGTATAGCAGAGATTCACAAAGGAATGAGTTGTTTTGCCAGCAGATCTGGTATTTCTTCATTTGAATGAAGGCCAGACCTCATAGAACTCTAGCAGCATTAAATATTCTGACAGAAAATGAATATCTACAAAATTATGAGGCAGAGGTTACATAGTCCATAATTGGATCTAGGAATGTGAAACCCGCCACCTAGAAAGACTGGCCAGGGAAGAATGAATAGACTAAAAAATTAGAAATTAAAGGCAAGGGAAACATGTGATATACTAGAAAGAACATTGGTTTGAAAATACAAGAATGTGGATTGAAATCCTGACTCTGTGTGTTACTATCTATGTGACTTTTTGTAAGTTAATCTCTTTAGACTCCAGTTTCTTTTCATGTATGAGTTAAGATTGCAAAAGATTATTCTAAGAACCTTTACCCTTTTAAATATATGATTGAGCAGTCTGCCTAGACTATATTTTTTTCCAGAAATGAATATGAGGCTCAATCTGTTCATAGGAGCCCAGTAGCACATGTATAGAAAAACCAATGGAACAAAAGTTTCTTGAGAGAAGGGGTTCTTTTAACTCTATGTCATTAAAACTTAATTCAATTTCATACAGGCAGAAAATTATTAGTAATTATATGGTAAATTTTTTGATCATTGCTTTCTCTTAGTTGTGGATAGAGTGTTAGGCTTTAAACTAGAACATTTTAAATTCAAATCTTATCTTATATACATATTAAGTATGTGAATCTGGGCAAATTATTTATTCTCCTTAATCCTCAATTTCCTCATTTGAAAAATTAGGATAACACCCATTTCACAAAGTAGTGGAAATCAAACCACACATTTAAAGACTATGCAAAACAAAATACTATATAATAAATTTATGATTAACTTATATGAGCTTTGATTGGGGGAATATATATTGATAAACTCTCTATATAGGCTACTTTGAGAAAATTATACTTTTTGTCAGGTAACAACAAATAAATGGAGTCATCATCTATTAAGTAATAATGATAACTAACATTTATGTAACACTTTAAAGGTTGAAAATAACTGCATATTTTAAAATGCTTGATACTCACTACTCTATAGAAAGTATGTGCTATTATTATTCTCATTTTATATATGAGGCAAAGATGTTAGGTATCCTGCAAATCAGTCCATTTTCTCATGGTCTAATAGAAACTTACTGTAGCATAATTGTCAGAGAACTGGCCTCAGAGCAAAGAAGATCTAGACTTATGACCTGCCTTCTAGCTCACTCTGATTATGTGATTATAGGGAGATCCCTTATCCCCTATACTTATAAGAAACAAACTAGATCAACAATCAGAAGCTATATTTTAGCACTTACTACAGTAACTAGATAGCTATGTGATCTTCAGTAAGTACTTTCAATTATTTATTTCAGTCTCTTTGTCTAAAACAAAAGTGATGGGATTGGGTTACATGATAGCATTTTTCATCTCTGTCATTAAATTCCATTTTCTTAACTGTACTGCAAATTACATGTGTTGAAGAAGCAGTCTTCTACTCTATCCATTCACAGAACTAAAACTGAATACATTACTAAGAAATTAAAATTAATATGCATATCATAAATGCTGCTTCCAAGTAAGTAATTAGGCACTTTAAATGGTACAGGGATTGCTCTTCTAGACATAACCCAACTTTACCTGGAGTGTCTGTCTTGATGTTAACAGATCCTGTTCCCTGTCTTATATTTGTATCACGTTCTTCTTATTAATTTAAGTGATTGCGAATAACAAAAAAGGGCACAATTATAACATTTGTTTTAGATTTGTCAAGGGCTCAATAAGGGCTATGTATCTATTTATTTCCCAATAAATATATGGCCTTAAGGAAATCAAGATGTAATAACAAGAAAAAAGAATATAAAGAGATTTTATGTTCAGATGTTGCCTTACTATTTATCATCGACTCACAAACAATTATACTGGAAATATAGAGATTAATAGGCCTACTTAGCAAATGAGATAATTGTAAGAATCATTGGGATAAATCTCAACTTTTTTCAATATCAGGTTTTCTCTAGGGCAATTGCATTTCTTATAGGGTTGTTAACAGTTCACAATGTCAGAAGAATAGCCTCCTCTAAGACTTCATGTTTTTGCTTATTCTCTGTACATTAATCTACTCAAGATATCAATGTGGGAATCTGAGTGTCCATTGAGTACCCAAAAGGTTAACAACATCCCTGGACAGCATTCAAATACCCTCTTTATTTCAAATATATGTACATTTTCTTCCCCAGATTAACTTGTACTCTGGATAATACTTTGGGCTGCAAGGCATGACAGAAATATAGCATGTTATGGAAGTGATTTGCCAACTCATCCTAGAAAAGTGATTGAAGTTGAATACACATGAACAATCATTTGGTATTTTCATTATGCTCTTGATCAGAGAATAGTAATTTATCTAAGGTATAGATGAGTAAGTCAGCCAATCAGTTCATATTTATAACTAGTTAGAACATGTGGGAAATCTTTCTGAAATGGATTCAGTTATGAGATTTACTTGAAAAAAAAAAAGGCTTAATTAGATGCCACTCTAAGATGTACTTGGTATTAGATAACACATCTTGTAAAATAAGTGCAAGGAAAACTTGAGTGGAGAATGTTTTAATTCCTTCTTCAAATTAGAAATTTGGGTGCTACTAATCAACTTGTTAGATATGTCTAAACACCATCTTTTATTTTAGGGATAATGTCCACCAATTTCTTTAGCTTCAAATTTAGATACCAAGTCATTTCATTACTGTGGAAGCCTAATATCCTAATAAACAGAGAAATGGAGTCAATAAAACCTGGGTTCAGGTTTGATCTCAAAACATTTTTAAAAATTGTACAACCATAGACAATTCTCAACCGATCTTAGCTTTACTTATCTCATCTGTAAAGTCAGAATGAAAAAGAAAATCTATCAATTAGACTCAATCAGAAATCCAGAGTTCTAGTTGGAGCTCTTTTCTTTAAAATTCATAACTTAAATCCACTGGATTGGAATGATCTGGGAGGAAGAAGACCCTCTGATCAAAAGAGAATTCCTGGTGAGGAAGAAATAGACATTGTTCTGAAAAAAGGTATTTTATGTTGTCAAAATCAGTAAGAATTTATTTAACTTAATGTCTACTAATATTTTGACAGTCATTAATGTGGGAATGTGATTGACAATTTCAAATGTGACTTGTCAATTGCAAGAACTGATTGAATATTTTGAGGACATCTATTCTATGCTAATAACATCTAAATAACTTTCCAATAATATATTGATTTCAAGCAAAGTAATAAATTCATTGGAATAATTAAGAGAGTGATAAAGAGAATTAGATAAAGAGAACATGTAATCAGTAGTGATATGAATTTTTGCCCAAGTTCAGCAACTACTTCTATGGATGAATTGCCAAGACCTTTCACACCTCTGGGCTCAGTTTCCTGTTCCTTAAAATAAAGGAGTTGGAAAAATATTTTATAAAGTCCAGGTCAGCTCTAACACTTGCCTAGAGGATAATAGATTTAGAACTGTAAAGGGACTTTGAAATTCATCTGGTATAAATCTGCCCTTTTATATACAAGGAAATTAAAAGCCATCATAGAGCAATATCTTGTTCAAAGTCAGAAAGCTTGTAAGGATCAAAGCTGGAATATCTGAGTGTAACTTCAAAGCCAGCATTCTTTTTTTTAATAGTTAAGAAAATAAAAGTTTTGGAATTGGACAAATATATATAGATAGAGATAATATATACATATACACATGCATGCATATGTGTGCGTATGTATACTCAAACAACTTTTAGCATATAAAATATGAGTATGATCACATATATACATGTATGCATGTGTATATATGTATATTTATTTTATATCTGTGGTTATGTTTGTGTGCATATGTGTACAAAGGTAGATATATTTAAGAGGATAGATGTATCATCTCATTTATTATCTTTCTGTTAAATATAAGCAGTTTTTCTGTATAGAGTCCCTAGTAATCATTTGTGTTTACTATTTTACATTATCAATTTTCATGTTTGCAATTCAATTCTTCTTAGAGCATTTCCCTAGAGTCAGGAGGTTGTGACTTCAAATTCAGCAGAGATATTTGATACTTACTGTGACATTGGCCAAGTTACCAAATCCTGATTGCCTTACAAAAAAATAAATAAATAAAATAAAAGCTTTTATGACATTGTGATCTTTTCATCAAGAATACTTAGAATCGGAGGCGGAGCCAAGATGGCGGAGAAGAAACACACAACTCTGTGAAGGTCCTCACTCCCTCACAACCAATTAGATAAATTAAGTCTCAAAATAAGCCTAGGACTGATAGATACCACAAGGACTGGAAGCACGACTTACCAGCTGAAGAGAATCTGGAGTTTCAACAGGAAAGGTCAGTTCCCAGGGGAGGAAGAATAGAGGCCAGCACAGACCGCTGGGTGCTCGCATACTGCGCCCATTGCGCTGGAAAAGGGCTCTGGGATCAGAGAAGCCACTGAGGTAAAGGAATCTGGCACAGGCTGTTAGCTCTTCTCTGCTAATTATTTAGCAGTTCAGAAGAGAAAGCCAAAATATTTTAAAACTCAGATTAGATTTTCCCCAGACCCTGGAGGTGACTCAGCAGATCTCGGCACCAGGGGGTGTGGCCTCAGCTACCACCTGAGAATAGTTAAGAGATTGACAAGTGGGTGGATAAGGCCCAAGGCAACACACACTGCCTAGCTTAGCTGGAGGGAGTGGAACTCAGCTCCAGGAAGTCCCAGAGAAGCTGAACCTTTGAACTAGGGAGCGCGGTTTCTGGCAGATACTTCCAGTTTGAGCAGAGGGGCTTTTCAAGCCACCTGCAGCAGACATCCACGCCCCACAGGGACCCATAGGCTGGGCTTTGTGCTGTCTTTACTATTCAACGCCCTCGAGCACAGCAGTGCTAATCACCTCTGAGGCACTTCCAGGGAGAGGGTGGGGAACTCTCTCCCTGAGCTCTATCTTAGCTCAGGCACAAGAGCTGCTGCATCCATCCAGTCTGGGAGGAAGCTGGTAAAGAAGTAAATAAATAATTTCCTACCCCAGGGACAGACCCCAACAGATTTTTAAAATATGAGCAAAAAGGCCAGAAAAACTATAGATTCCTTCTATACAGAGAAAGAGCGGGTAACCAACCCCGAGGAAGTTGACAGCAGAGAATCAGCAGATAACAACCTAAAGGGGAACGATCCCTGCCCCCCATCACATAACTCTCTCCTAGAAGAAACTCTTAAAAAATTAAGGGAGTTTGAAGAAAAATGGGGAAAGGAAAGGGAAGCTATGATAGAGAATAACAACGTCCTGAAATTGGAGTTGGAAAAAATAAAGAATTCACAGGAGATGCAGGGAAACAAAATTTATGAATTAGAAAAGGTTAAAAAAACACAGGAAAGTAGGATTTCTGAATTGGAAAAGATAAAAAAGTCTCAAGAAAATAGAATTTCTGAATTGGAAAAAGAAAATAATTCTCAAAAAAAAATTAGGGAAATGGAAAAAAATTCAATAGAGCAAAATAATTCATTTAAAAACGAAATTGGGCATTTACAAAAAGAACTAAACTAAAAACTGTGAAAGAAGAAAATAACTCCTTAAAAGTCAGGATGGAACAAATAGAAATGAATGATTCACAGAGAACCCAAGAATCAGTCAAAAAAAAAAAAAAAAAAAAAAAGAGAAGCTGGAGAACAACGTCAAATACTTACTGGGAAAATCTATAGACCTGGAAAATAGATCTAGGAGAGATAATCTGCGGATCATTGGACTTCCAGAAAACTATGACCAAAAAAAGAGCCTAGATTCTATTTTACAGGAAATTATCAAAGAGAACTGTCCAGAGATAATAGAAACAGAAGGGAAAGTAGATGTGGAAAGAATTCATCGAACTCCTTCTGAAATAGACCCTAAAAAAAGAACACCACGGAATATAGTGGCTAAGCTGCAGAATTACCACACAAAGGAGAAAATCCTGAAAGCAGCTAGAAAAAAAACAATTTAAATACCAAGGTGACACAATAAGGGTCACCCAAGATCTGGCTGCCTCCACATTAAAAGATAGAAGGGCCTGGAACCTGATATTCCGTAAGGCAAAAGATCAAGGACTGCAACCAAGAATGAACTACCCAGCTAAGTTTAGCATCTTTTTCCATGGAAGAAGATGGTCATTCAATGAAAGAGAGGAATTTTATATGTTTCTAAGAAAAAAACCAGATTTAAACAAAAAATTTGATCTACATCCACAAGACTGAAGAGAAACAGAAAAAGGTACACAGAACCCTTGAGAACTGTAACTCTGTTGTGGGTATATAAAAAGTACTCAAGGATAATTTGATTTTACTGATATAAAAGAAAAAAAGGGGGGTGTAGTAAAGGGAAGGAGGTCGGTTCAGAAAAAGGGGAAGGAATGATAAAAAGAGGGAAACTACATCCCAGGAAGAGGCATAGAAAATACACCATATCTGAAGGAACTTAGTGAGGGGGAGAATCATTGTGTGAATCTTACTCTCATCAGGAGAGGCTCAAAGAGTAAATAATTAACATATTTGTTTTTCAGAGAATTTTCTCTCACCTCATTAAAAGGGGGGAGAGGAAAAGGGAAAAGGAAAAGGAGAATAAGTGAAGGTACTGAACAGCAAAGGCAACTCAAAGCCCAGCCTATGGGTCCCGGTGGGGCGTGGATATCTGCAGCAGGTGATGTGAAAAGCCCCTGCACTCAAACTGGAAGTGTCTGCCAGAAACCTCAGTCCCTAGTTCAAAGGTTCTGCTTCTCTGGGACTTCTGGAGCTGAGTTCCACACCCTCCAGCTGAGCTAGGCAGTGTGTGTTGCCTTGTGCCGTATCCGCCCACTTCTCAATCTCTTAAATAGTCTCAGGTGGTAGCTAGGGGCCACACCCCCGGTACCGAGATCTGCTGAGTCACCCCCAGGATCCAGGAAAATCTAATCTATCTGAATTTTTAAAGTAGTTTAGATTTCTCTTCTGAACTGCTATATTATAAGCAGAGAAGAGCTAACAGCCTGTGCCAGATTCCTTTATCTCAGTGGCTTCTCTGATCCCAGAGCCCTTCCCAATGCAATCAGCACAGTAAGCTAGCATCCAGCGGTCTGTGCTGGCCTCTTTTCTTCCTCCCCTGGGAACTGACCTTTCCTGTTGAAACTCCAGATTCTCTTCAGGTGGTAAGTAGTGCTTCCAGTCCTTGTGGTATCTATCAGTCCAGTGCTATTTCTGAGGCTGATTTATCTAATTGGTTGTGAGGGCGTAAGGGCGTTCATAGAGTCGTGTGTTTCTTCTCCGCCATCTTGGCTCTGCCCCCCAACATTCTTTTCTTTAAAAAAAAATTTGAATTTCAAATTTTCTTTCCTTCCCATTTTCGTTCCACCAACTGAAAAGGCAAGCAATATTGTATCAGTTATAGATGTGTAATCACTCAAGACTGAGTGATTTATTCACCATATTTTTAAATGAAAAAAAAGAACAAATATATAAACTATAATTTAATTTGCACTCAGATTTTATCATTTCTTTCTCTGGAAGTGGATAGCATTTTTTCTTCATAAGTTCTTTGGAACTGGACTGAACAGAGTAGCCAAATCTTTCACAGTTGAACATTATTACAACATTGTTATTACTATGTAAAATGATCTTCCATTTCTCATTTCACTTTTATATTAGTTTTAGGTCTTGTCATGTGTTTTTTTTCCCCTCTAAAATTATTCCCTTTGCTATTTTTCACAGCACAAAAATACTTCACCAAAATCAAATATCAACACTTATTCATCCACCCTTCAATTTATGAGCATCCTTTTAATTTCCAATCTTCTTTCACTGCAAAAAGAGTTTTTTGTACATATAAGTCCTTTTCTGTTAGGATTACAAGGTGATAACAACCGGACCTTTACACTTTTATTTTTCCTTTGATTTTTTTTTTTTTTTCAAATATAGACCTACTACTGTTATAAACTGCTTAAGAAAAAGATCCTAGATTTACCCTTAAGTTTAACATTTAGCCTTAGGTCAAGGAGAGCTCAAAATACCATAGAAACTTAGCATTAGAAGGAAAAATAGGTATTATTTGATATCAACCACACCCAAACAGCAATCATCTGTCATGTTGACATGTGGTCAACCTGTCTTTGCCTCAAATATTATTTTTTAGTAACACTAATCTCATTTTGGAAGCATATTTTTGATTTATGAAACTTAGTATAATGTTTAACCTTTTTCCTTCTTTTTTAATAATGAGTATGTATAGACTGGTCAAAATCTGGTGAGATTGAGACATCAAAGCAGTTAGGAAAAAGAGACTTTTACTGGACAATAAGAACAAAGACACAATCACCTGACAAAGGTATACATTGATAGTATTGGTTCTCTACATGGTCTACCCCACTCATTTTAACATGACCAATTCAAAGTAATTAGTTCTGTTAGTAACAAGAGAATGAATGGGAATGAAGTTCAGTCAGATCTGAAGCCTGTTCTACTCAGTGCTGAATATATATATATATATATATATATATATATATATATATGTGTGTGTGTGTGTGTGTGTGTGTGTGTGTGTGTGTGTGTGTATTCAATGTGTTATAAATAATCCTTAGTTAATTTAATGTCCTAATAAAAATGTCCTATTATAATAATTCCTACATCCTCTCTCAGTCTAAGGACTATACCTTTAATTTGAATGAATAATACTACTGGATTTAGTTAACTACTTAGGCATCAATAAACTGAGAATAGTATGTATTGCCAAAGACAACCCTACTATATTTATTCTACATTTCACATAACTTGTCAGTCTAGTATGTTAATATTTGAGAATCCCAAATCTGCCATCTAATTTACATTATATATCTCACTTTTTTGTTTGACCTCAGGACATTTTAAAGTATTTTGAACATGGAAAGTTCACAATAACTGTTGGATGCTTGATTAATTGATTATTTTATTTAATTTATTAAGTTTAATATTGAGAAAGTATATCAATCTCAGAAATCACTGTGAGGTTACAAATAGTTAGAAATAAGATGCAAAATGAGTGAAAGAGAGGGGGGAATGACTAGGAGTTCTTTTCACCTGTGTCCCTTTCTGGCCATAACTTCAGCAATGTCCTCTTGCATGTTGTTTGACGTTAATTGACATTGATTGATAATGGCTGAGTTGAATGATCCATGGCCTATCACAGTCTTAACAATTTAATTTTGTACCAAAGACATTGTCTTTCATGTTGGGTTTTATTGTAGTACAAATTAAATAGTTCTTTAGTTTTAGAAGAATGATTATAGTAGTAAAAAAAATTCTGTATTGTAGAATTAAATCCTATTACATTATTATTGTGACTATGAGCATTTAAATTTACTTCTCTTAATCTGTATTTCCAAATCAATAAATAAGGGGCTTGGATGAAATGACTTCTAAAAATCTTAACTTCCAGTGTGATGATGGTGGTGATGATGATGATGATGATGATGATGATGATGATGATGATAATGTTTCTATAGTATTTACTATAGCTTAGACACTGTTTAAATATTATGTCATTTGGTCCCCATAATAGCCCTGTGAGATAGGTGTTATTTTTGCCTTTTTATAGTTGAGAAAACTGAAGAAAACAGAACTTGAGTAACTTGCATAGTATATGTCTAAAGTCAGGTTTAAATTTAGATTTTTATGGCTGCAGGTCTGGGATCCTATCCACTATGTGAACTAATTGTGAAATACTTCAACAATTCTAAATTTGCTGTGCTCAAGTCATCAACAGCCAGCAAAATTTCAACTTTTTTTTTTTTTAATTTCAATAGTATTTTATATTTCCAATTACATTTAAGTTACATGTGCAATCATTTTAAACATATTTCCATACCAATCATATTGTGAAAGAAAAATCAGAGCAAAAGGGAAAAATCATATGAAAAAAGTAAAAAACAAAAAAAAAATGATAATAGTATGCTTTAATCTGTATTCAGTCTCATAGTTCTGCCTTTGGATGTGGATGGCATTTTATATCTATAACTTTTTAAATAATAGAATAATGAGTATCTAAGATCTAAATAATCATATCTGGCAAGCCCCTAATTTGACAGATGATTAACAGAGGTTTCAGAAGCCCAGGAAAATACTGGTATACGATTATACATACTCAAAAATGTTACTTTAATATAATCTTCTAGATGACTCTTCATTGAAGAGGTTTGTTTTCTTTTGTTCTTAATTGTTAGTTTTTTTTTTTTTTTTTTTTTTTCTTGCTTTGTTGTTGGTTTTTGCTGGAGAAAATCACTCTCAAGATGTCTGTCTGTGGAGATGTTAGAGAATCTCTTAGAGGAACAGACAAGGCATTAACATGTAATTCTGTATTATATAACAAAGTCGCTATTGTGCCACATAGTTATTATCTACCACTCTCCTCTCTGTCACATTCACCCACAACAAAGAAATCTAACAAAGAAGGAAAGAGGTCCTGCTCTTATTTTATTTTAATTTTTTAACATGATGTTGTATAATCTTTGCATTCCAGCCGAACTGCCCTTAGGTTCTTCTTCAACTTTTCTATTTTGTTTCACCACATTCAGGCTCTTGATTTGGGAGGTGCTGATACTGGAATTTATTATTTTCATACATTTGTCTTATATCTTGTCTCAAAGTTCAATTTCAATTTTTCATTTTTAACAAGATTTGAAGATTTGAATTGAATTCTGCTTAAAGTCCCTTTCCAGTATAACATATATGATCTTGGAATGGACTCTCATTATTCCCTGACTAGATGATGAAAGTAGCTTCTTCATAGATTCTTATCTCTTATGAAAAGTTCTTTCTAATTCATCAAGTTCTTAGTGTTCTGTCATTATTCATATGATAAAGTATTTGTTTGTTTAAATGAAAAACCTATTTGGCTTCCATATTTCCTAGGGGAACCTTAACCGAATCATAGATAAATTGGGCAACCATATATTGCTAGTTATACTTTCCTCTCAGGGTCATAGTTGTATTCTGGTAAATCAGAGGTAAATTCTAAATTTAATTTTCTCAAATACCTAGCAGTGTTCCTCCTCCTATGATTATTAGATCAAAAGAATTTTAGTCAGCTAGCCTAAAGTACTTTTTTAGAAAGAGTTATTTCCTAAGCTAATAGGATAGAAAGTAAGTAGAAAGAGGAAGAAGAGGAAGAATTATAATAATAATAGTAATAATAGTTATAGTAATAATAATAGTGCTTACTATATGCCAGGCACTGCACTAAGCACTTTATAATTCTTATCTTAATTGATTCTCACAACTCCAGAAAGCACATGTTATTCTTGCCATTTTACAGAGAAGGAACCTGAGGCATAAAGAAATTTGATTTTTAAAAATAAGTGCTGAAATATTGATTCAACATATTTACATAATGGTAGTTGCAGGAATTTGCTCTGGAAAGTACGATAAAAAGATTGTATTTGGCCATCTAGGCAAGTGGCCAATTTAGCAGGTTTTCTGCCTTGTTTCCTTTCCATTTGGTATTATTTAAACAGAGAGTAGGAAAGAGGATGAGAAACTCTTTGCAGTGTTACATATATATAAATCTATGCATATAGACATGTCCATCTGTATATGTATACACACACACATATATATCCATATTGGTATATATACATATACATATATAGTACATATTGGTATATATACACATATAATACATCCAGGTATATACACATTCATAGCATTAGGTTTGGCTGTACATTTTTGATAACTGTCTGCTACACATACACACAAACATAATGTAAAATTATGTTGACTAGCAATGTACCCATTGATTAGAAATCTAATGCATGTCCCACAACTTCCAGCAGTTGCTTGGGCAACTGAAGGCCTAGCAGTTACAGACACTGGTATATGACTTCTCTGTACTTTACTGCATGGTAATGAGGAGTTTCCCACTAAAATGAACTGATAGAAGAATGACTAGGAAGGTAAAATGTAAACTCTCTGAATGAAGGAATTTCTTTGCTTCAATAATCATGCTTATCCTTCCAGAGCAGCTGTAATAGCCTAGTGATGATGTGGTTCATATATTCCTGTGATAAAATATGTACAAATTGGGTTTGACTTCCATTTGCAGGTTTCTTAAGAGCTTCTAAAAAGAGACTACTCTTTTGGCTGGTTATTGAGGGGGTGGGGAAGGAAAAAGCTGAATAAAGGACCTGATTAATGAAGTCCCTCAGGTTCAAAGTCCCATATGATGATATGATATTTTCTAGTAAAATAGATGATTGGAGACAGCACTTAAGCTTTTTTTTTCTTTTTTCTTTAGATTCTGTCATATGCATAGTTCAGCTGATCCTATTACAGGATAGACTACAATATAATTTTTAAAATCATATTCACTCCTTCAACAATCTGCCCACTCAATTCTGCAACACCAAGGTCTTTTTTCTGCATAAAGATTTAGCCTTTCATCTTATCCTTTGTCAGCTCTGAATTGCACTATGTCTTACATACAGAATACAGTTTAGAAACACACACATATACACATAACATGCATAGATTTGTATATACATACACATACATATAATTAAGTCTGGATGGATAGAGGCAGCTAAGTTGCTGTAGTGAATAGAGAACCAGCCCTGAATTCAGGAAGTCCAAATGTGGCCTCAAACATTTCAGACTTTCTGTCTGTGTGATTCTGGGCAAAGTCACTTAACCCCAATTGCCTCAGGGGAAAAAAAAAAGTTTGGATGGATAGATCAATGTTTTCTGAATGTGTATGTGTGTGTATAGTCTCAAAACCACTTTCTATCCTTGAAAAAAGGGTGTGATATGGTAGAAATAATATTAGATTCATGTCCAGAGGACTCAGTTCCTTATATTTGACTTTTGTATCATTAAGTGACTTTATATGTTCTGAACCTTGATTTTCTCATCTATTAAATAGAGCTGAAACAAATGCTCTTTGCATTTCTTCCATGTCAAAATTTGATTCATTTCTTTCACTTTTTCTTTTTTCTTTCTTACCTTTCAGTGTCTCAATGTATCTTGATCCAGTAATGTCTCTGTCCCACTGTGACATTTCTTATCTCTATACACCACCCTGTCCCCCTAACCTACAATTTCAATATTATGCCAGCTTCTGCTATTAGATTCTTTGCTTAGCTGATTCTCTTTCATTTCTGACATGTAGATACTAAGTCCTGGGCAACTACCATTATTTGATAATTACAATTTTTTGTATAGATTTGCACACACTCAATGGATAAAAACAGCAATATGCTAATATAATCCCATGTAAATGTAATACAGTAAATGTTCTCAATCAGGTCATTGTTGATTTTTATGATCCTCTTTGACCCTTGTTGATGACCTATGCTATTTACCATGGCAACTGTGATACACTGTTTTCTTCTTTTTCCTCTTTCCTCTAAACCTAACTGTTCAACAGATGACCTAGCCTTCTAGTTCACCAAGAAGATTCCATTCTACTGACATGAACTATGTTAACCTTCTTTTTCCATCTTTCAAAATTACTTAGTGTTATGTACATTCTTTTCCCCAGTACTATTGGTCTTTGTAAAACTAAAAGCAAGCAAACAAAAAACTTTCAAAACACAAATACCAAATTCTTTTATTCTAAATCTTTCACCTTATAGTGTTACCATGGAATCTTATTTCTTGCTTCTCACTACTATAATGCATGTTTTTTTTTTCCTATATCTGATTATTTTATTTCTTTACTATATACTCTTTCATTCCCTTACACTTTGGTTTATGTACAATCATGTCTGCTAAAGTTGCTTTTTCAAAAACATAACAATCATCTTTCTTTTTTTAAATTTTAAAATTAATTTTATAATTATAATTTTTTTGACAGTATATATGCATGGATATTTTTTTACAACATTATCCCTTGTATTCACTTCTTTTCCAAATTGTCCCCTCCTCCCTCTATTCCCTCCCCAAGATGACAGGTAATCCTATACATGTTAAACGTGTTAACGTATATCCTAGATACAATATAGGTGTGTAAAACCAAATTTCTTGTTGCATGCTAAGAATTGGATTCTGAAGGTAAAAGTAACCTGGGTAGAATGACAATAGTGTAAACAGTTTACACTCAATTCCCAGTGTTTCTTCTCTGTCCATCATTGATCAACTGGAAGTGAATTAGATCTTTATGTTGAAGATATCCACTTCAGTCAGAATACATCTTCATACAGTATTATTATTGAAGTGTATAATGATCTCCTGGTTCTGCTCATTTCACTCAGCATCAGTTCATGTAAGTCTCTCGAAGCCTCTCTGCTGGTCATTTCTTACAGAGCAATAATATTCCATAACATTCATATGTCATAATTTACTCAACCATTATCCAATTGATGTGCATCCATTCATTTTCCAGTTTCTAGACACTACAAAAAGGGCTGTCACAAACATTTTGGCACATACAGGTCCCTTTCCCTTCTTTAGTATTTCCTTGGGATATAAACCCAGTAGTAGCACTGCTGGATCAAAGGGTATGCACAGTTTGATAACTTTTTGGGCATAGTTCCAAATTGCTCTCCAGAATGGTTGGATTCTTTCACAACTACACCAATAATGCATCAGTATCCCAGTTTTCTCACATCCCCTGCAACATTCATCATTATTTTTTTTCCTGTCATCTTAGCCAATCTGACAGGTGTGTAGTGATATCTCAGAGTTGTCTTAATTTGCATTTCTCTGATCAATAATGATTTGGAACACTTTCATATGAGCGGAAATAGTTTCAATTTCATCATCTGAAAATTGTCTGTTCATATCCTTTGACCATTTATCAATTGGAGAATGGTAACAATCATCATTCAATGAACAAAGCTAATGACTTCTTTTCAGTTGTCAATTTCTACCTGTGTAGCAGAGTAGAAATAGCACAATTACTGGACTCAGAAATATCTGAATTCAAATCCAGTCTCAGACACTTGCTACTCATTTTACTATTCTCTGCCTATGTTTCTGCCATATGTGAAATGATAATAATAATAATACCCGACTGTGTTGTTGGGAAGATCAAGTAAGGTACCAGTAAAACACTTAGCATAGTTCCTTTTACATAGTAGATTAATAAATGCTTGCTGCTTGCTCTTTCTAAATATTCACTCTTGCCTTGGTTTAAGAAATTCCACTCTTCTGTTTTCCTAGCCATGCTTTCTTTTCCACTAGATCTTCTTCTTCTTCTTCTTCTTCTTCTTCTTCTTCTTCTTCTTCTTCTTCTTCTTCTTCTTCTTCTTCTTCTTCTTCTTCTTCTTCTTCTTCTTCTTCTTCTTCTTCTTCTTCTTCTTCTTCTTCTTCTTCTTCTTCTTCTTCTTCTTCTTCTTCTTCTCTCTCTCTCTCTCTCTCTCTCTCTCTCTCTCTCTCTCTCTCTCTCTCTCTCTCTCTCTCTCTGTCTTTTTATCTCTGTCTTGCATAAGTTTGCCTTTCCCTTTTTTACCCCTTCTCCCTTCTTCATTTCTAAAATGGGTAAAATAAGACGTGAATTGCTGGATACAGGATAGACAAGGCAGTCTAGGAAGATACCCTGAGGGAGAGACAGGTGGCAATATATGCCAGGCAAGTCAAAGCACTAGAACCGCACACACACAATATAGGGAGGGGCTTCTGTGACATGGTCAGACATGTACTTTAGAAAGATCAGACTGATTAGCTATGAGGAAGATGGATAACCATGAGAAAACAATTGAAGTAGGGAAATCAATCACAAGAGATAGAAATAGTTGAGGCATTAAGTGATACAGAACTATACCAGGGTGTAGCTATGTCATAAAAAGAGGGGGGCATATTAAGAGTGAAGTTAGGGATGGTTAGATTCATAGTGAAAAAACCTTTGAGTCAGAAGGAGCTAAGTTCAAATTCAGCCTCAGGTACATAACTAGTTATGGGATCCTGAACAAGTCACTTAATTGCCTCTAAAAATAACAAAAATTAAAATAAAGAGTGATGTTAGAAATAGTACTGATAGAGTAAGACAACTGGCTGGATATGAAGGTGAGAGAGAATGAAGAGTTGAAGAGGACACCTAGTGATAAACATGGTTGATTGGGAGGGTGGTGTTGTCTTCTACTGAAATAAAGGATTGAGGAAGAAGAGAGAATTTAGGGAGGTAATAAGATAAGCAATATTTATCCTAAACTCAACTATTGCAATAGCTTCCCAACTACCTTTATTGCTCCCTTCCTCTATGTGTTGAATTCCAGTCTCCATGAAGTTTTCCACATATTTTCCCTAAATCTACTAAATTTAGGGCCTAGAAAGAGTTTAGGAATTACTTCATTCTTTCAGTTTTATAGATGAGGAACCCAAGTCCCAGATATGTTCAGGTACTTTTTCAAGGTAGAAAAGGTAGAATTAGAATCCAGGTCTTTTGACCTGTTTTGCAAATGCCTATTAGATTTATTATGTAATAATGTATTAACAAAAGAAAAAAGGCTTACTGCTATACCAATAAAACAATCAGATTAGAACACTAAAAAAAAAAAAAAAAATGCAGATCAAGGTCAAACTCATGTGATAAGCAAAGATAAACCAAAAACTTGGGTTTGAATCCTGGCTTTCTTATTTTCTTATTTATTCCCATTGTGACCCAGGACAAATTAGTCTCTTGAACCTTCCTTTCCTTCTTCACAGAATGAGTCAGATGTTTGAAATTAGCCTTAAAGTTCTTTCTAATGCTCAATCTTATGATTCAAAGACAGAATAATATCATAATTCTAAAGCAATTTATTTCTTTTAAATCCTCAAAAATGATTTGTTCAATTTTAAAAGTAGGGAAGGAAGTTGTAGTAATGCAGCAAGCAGTGCAGGGATGAGTGTTAAGGCTTTTCTGTTTTTCCCCAATCTGATTCAAAAGACTGGCAGCCTAGTCTTTGGTGTATGATTCCCTCCTCGTACTTTTCTGAATAGAAGGCAGCTGTGTTAGGATCTACAAAGATCTCACCCTTCTCAAAATTACTGGGTTTGCAATGATTCACTATAGTTATTTTGTTCTTTTCTTTCTAATGCTAATGAGCCCTTTGCTTTAGGCTCAGACCAAAATGATACTAATGAATACTAATGAGTAATGGCTCATGACTTTAAAGTTAGCCTAGGGATTGCAGTAAAAACATTAGATATCATTCTACCCTTTTTTTTTTTTTTTTTTTTTTATCAGCTGCTCCTATATTTCCTTTTTTTTTTTTTTTTTTTCTTACAATTAGGTCTACTAGTCATTTAATTATTAAAAGAGATGTATGGTGGGTGATCTGCCCCAGTTATTTCACAATTACTATTCTTTCTACAGGATACAGGAAATACTTTATTTGTATGGTAGGAAAATGGATTCTGTGGTGTTTCTTATCTCCTCCCCCCTCTAGTGGGCATGTATTTATTTAGAATTCATCTTCTCACTTTGTCATAGGAAGATATGATGACAAGAAGACTAGCAAGAATCCAAGTTATCATTTTATGTAAAGAAAAAAGAGCAAA
Organism: Sminthopsis crassicaudata; assembly: GCF_048593235.1. Lineage (NCBI taxonomy): Eukaryota > Metazoa > Chordata > Mammalia > Dasyuromorphia > Dasyuridae > Sminthopsis > Sminthopsis crassicaudata. The sequence goes on along the minus strand of NC_133618.1, from coordinate 99,115,713 downwards.
GTTTGTAGACCTGTAAAATCAACAATGGCATAATATGCTAATAAAAATACCTGATATTTTTAGGTAGTTTTATAGTTTGATTACTTATATTTTCTCAGTAATCATAGAAAGAACTTCAAACTAGAAGGAAAGAAGCTTGTGTTCTAATGTTGAATTTATTAACAACCAGCTGTATGATTTTCAAAAAGATTTCCTTACTTCCCTTGTTCAGTCAAGATGCTTTCTTCTAGTTATCATGGTTCAAAACTTCTCAGTCATCCATCACACAATTTTCTTTTTATTGAGTTTCCTCCACCAGCACCCTAGATAGTGTATAACCCTTATGTTTCTCTGCAGTAGCTCCCATAGTTGTCCCTTTTTCTTTGTTCATATCAAGACCACATTCATTTTTTAATCTTATCACCTTTCAATTGAATTACTGCAATAACCAACTAATTACCTTTTCCCCCCATTTCAACACAGTGCATAAAACTGCCAAATTGATATTTCTAAAGCAAAATCTTGACCACATCTATTTGATCACTACAGTCTCTTAAATATATTAGATCAAAAAAAAAAAGCATCTACCTAATATTCAAAGATCTTCAGAATATAATTCAATCAATCTTTTCAAGTTTATTCATTTTTATTCTTCCCTCACAAACTTTCTCTTCCTGTCAAATTAGCCTATTACTGTTATTAAACATCTAAAAGTAAAATTAGCAATTTTCTAAATGTTATAAATTTTCTAAAATATTTTCTACATTTTCTAATTTTCTAAAATAAAATTCTTTGTTTTATTTGTTTGTTTGTTTGTTTTCCACAAGTTAAAGAAAAATGGAACTTGACTGAAAAGGCAGGAAAAAGTTATTAAAAACAAATACCACTCAGATTTCTGTTAATTCCCAAACTGAAATTGTTGCTTCCATACTGTGTCCCTATGATGTTTTCATTATCTTGAGAATATGGTCATTTAAATAAGACAAAGTCAAAATCTACAAAATAAAGTTTTTCTCATGTTTTAAAAGAATGCCTTTTCCTTTGATAATATTGCTCAATTCAGTGTTTTTAACAACTCACATTTTAACAACTCACAGTAGCATTAATTACATTTGGTATGATTCTAAATGTGTGTGGATCAACTGTTGAGATGAAGTTTGCTAATAGCCATAGCTGGTGTTTATGTATTGGCACTTTAAAATTCAAATAGCATTCTGAATATATATCTTGCTTTATCCTTCTGATAAAGTACTATTGAAATACATGCTATTATTATCCCCATTATTTCTTATGAGGAAATGAAGGTCAAAAGAGGTTGTATTACTAGTTCATAATCGCACAGATAATAAATGGAACTAGTGGGTATTAAGTTCAAGGCTTTCTGAACCCAAGTCTCATATGCTATCCCCATGAGAGTTTTTTAACTTTATAACTTAAAATGCCCAACAATGTTACATTATCTTCTGCTATTTGTGTAATGTATTCATTGATAATATTATCTACTTTCCTATTTTTGAGCTCTGAGGTTTTTTTGTACACCAAGCCAAGATGAATTGATAAGTGTTGCCTATGTCTTTGCATTAAGATCCATTAAATATTTTAAAGATCCAACAATAACAAAAGAGATGCTGATGAATTGAAATTACCTACTTATCTTCATCATGATTGTGAATCCTCTCCCTCTTGATAGAGATGTTGTGAATAAAATAGTTGTAGACTAGTGTTGTACATTATTAATATATATGTTTTGTTGAAATGTTTCCTTTGAAAGCTTTTCATTGTTACCTGGAAGGGTCTAGTGTGTTATCATTATGAACAGTCAATGGTGCAAAAGATAAAAGATAAAAATAAAACTGAAAAAAAAAGAAGAAAAATATGTGTTCACATAATTCAGAGAAACAAAATCGATACTTCTGAAAAAAAAACCACAACTTTTGGAGGAATGGTTTGATTACTAACTGATTTCAGAAAGAGTCTGAAGATGTACTTTTTTAGTCAATCAAAAGAAATTTCTACAATTACCCGGTTCTTAAAAAAGAAGGAATTGCCTCATTCTACAATCTAATCTGTACTCTGACTCTTTCTTTGCTATCAGGAGCTTGTTTTATTATTAGCTCTCTGGAATCATAGTTGATCATTATGTTGATAAGACATCCTCTTTTTTTCCAGAGTTATTTATACTTACCATATTGTCATCATTGTATGAATTGTTCTACTAGTCTAATCACTTCACTCTATATCTCAGTTCATACAAGTTTTTAGAGGTTTTATTGACATTTCCTTTATCATTTCTTATACCAAAATAACAACTCTATTACATTTATATACCATAACTTAACCAGAAATTTCCAAATCTGTGGACATTCCCTCAAATTCCTATTCTTTGCCACTTCAAAAAGAGGTATACATCTTTAGCATTCATGTCTACATCCTTGGAATTTGCTTTGCTCAGAACTAATCACTCCCATAATCTTACTTCAGTCTAATTCTTCTTTCTAGCCACCTTTACCTCTTTCAGTCCTATTTCCCTGTTGAGTGAAATGTATTTCTATACCTAACTTTGGTGCATGTGTGTAGCCACTGAATTTCCTATAGCTTCTAGATGTACAAGTTAAATGGAAAACACCAAAGGAGAATATGTAACACTAAAAAGACTTGGCAAGGCCACATACCACCACCATCTCTACTTACTACTAGTACTACTGCTGCTGCTACTACTGCTGCAACTACTATGCACTGAAACATTATGTACTCTGATTAACTTCAGGTCTTCAAATTAGCTGGTAACAATTATTACTTTATTTATGACATTTAGGAAATTAAAAATAAAGTGTTTTTCCCCACCCAATCAGTAGTAAAGTAGCCACTGATATCTGTGAGCAGAACAAGTCCAGTATTATTTTGAACTTTTCTCAAAATCTGATCCCAGACAGCTTCATTTTATGTACAGAGTATTTTTTATTTAGGCTTTTAAGGGATATGATAATTTTCATTGCAATGCTACTTCAAACAATAAAACAAACTTGGATCTACTCCCTGCTGGTGAGCAAATTAAACAGGAGTAAGGAAGATGATTGCCCCAGGAAGCCAGCAGAAACCAGAGATTTATGAAGATAAATAAAATATTCACCATCTTTCTTGCCAAAGAGTATCATATAAGTTTGTGAATATGCAAATTTATAAGATGTTCAAAGTTTTTGTTGCCTTTACATCTGTGTATATATATATATATATATATATATTAAAAGGTATGTTTTAAAAATAAAATGCTATTCTTTTATTACCAAACAGTTAATTTACAATCACAGAATTATATAATAAGAGTTATTTTGCCTCCGAGAAGACACTGTAGAATATTAACTGGGAATTGCCTTAAAGTGTCTCCTTTAAAAATAAAATGTGTGATACTATGATATGGTCAAACTGGGTACATAATTTAGACATATAAGGTGAAACCATAAGCAAATTAGACCAAGGAATAGTTTATGTATAAGATCTATGGAAAAAAGAAGAATTTATGACCAAATGAGAAATAGCAAACATTATAAAATGTAAAATGAATGATTTTTATTACATTAAATTAAAAAGGTTTTGCACAAACAAAACCAATACAACCAAGATTATAATGAAAGCATAAAGATAGGAAAACAATTTTATAACCAGTTTCTGATAAAGACTTCATTGTTCAAATACATAATGGGCATCTACTTATTTTTCAATTCTTTTTGCATATGTAGGTCTTTTTCCCTCCTTTGTGATTTCCTTGGGATACAGACCCAATAGTGGCACTGCTGAGTCAAAGAGTAAGCAAAGGTTTATGGCCCTTTGGAAATAGTTCCAAATTGTTTTCTAATATGGTTGGATCATTTCACAACTCCACCAACAGTGCATTAGTGTCCAGTTTTCCCACATCACCTCCAACATTTATCATTATATTTTCCTATCATCTTAGTCAATCCGATGTGAGATGGTACCTCTGAATTGTTTTAATTCTCATTTCTCTAATCAACAGTAATTTATTTTACATTATTGGGATGGCTTGAATTTCATCCCTTGAAAATTGTCCATTTCTCAATTGGGGAAAGACTTGTATTCTTATAAATTTGACAGTTCTTAGAAATGAGATCTTTATCAGAAATACTAATGTAATCCCTCTCCCAGCTCTGTACTTCCCTTTTAATATTGTTTCTGTTGATTTTATTTATGTAGAAACTTTTTTTTAGTTTAATGTAATCAAAGTTGTACAGTTTGCCTTTTATAACATTCTCAAGTTCTTACTTCTAGTCATCAATTTTTCCCTTCTCCAAAGATCTGATAGCCAAATTATCTCTTGCTCTCCTAATTTCCTTATGGTATCACCCTTTGTTCTCAAATCATGTATCCATTTTGACCTTAATATGGTGTGTGAGATGTAGGTCTATGCTGAGTTTTTTATATATTATTTTTCAGTGTTTCCAGCATTTTTTTGTGAAATAGTGAGTTTTTATCTCAGGAGCTAGAATTTGGGAGTTTATCAAATACTAGATTACTGTTGTCATTGATTATTGTGTCATGTATGTTTAACCTATTCCACTGATCCACCACTCTATTTCTTAGACAGTATCAAATGGTTTTAATGACTGTTGTTTTATAATAAGAGTTTTAGGTCTATTACAACCAGGTCACCATCCTTTTTTGTATTTTTTCCACTAATTTCCTTGATATAATTGAGTTTTGTTCTTCCAAATGAATTTTGCTATTATATTTTCTAGCTCTATAAAATGAAATTTTGGCAGTCTGATTAGCACTAAAAAAGTAGACCAATTTAGGTAGAATTGTCATTTCTATTATATTAACTCAGCCTACCCATGAGCAACTGATATTTTTCTAATTGTTTAAATCTGACTTTATTTAAGTGTTTTGTAATTGTGTTTATATAGTTCCTGGGTTTGTCTTGGCAAGAAACACTCAAATATTTTATTTTGTCTATAGTTATTTTAAATGGAACTTCTCTTTCTATGTCTTGATATTGTCAGTAATATATAAAAATGCTGATGATTGGTGTGGGTCTATTTTATATCCTGCAACTTCGCTGAAGCAGTTAATTGTTTCATGTGGGTTCCTATTCAGATTTTCTTACATAATCTTTTTTTTTTTTTTTAACATAATATTCTTAATTAAGGAAAAAATAGTATATCTATAAAGAATTCTAGGCTTGGAATTTAGAAAAGCATAGTTTTAAACCAACCTCAGACATTTACTGTTTCTATCATTCTTGGGAAAATCATTTCTATTTTTTAAAACCTCAATTCAATTTTTTTCTTAAATAGAATAAATGTTAACCTCACAGAATTATGAACTTAATTTGTTACTTAACTTAATTAAAATGCTTTGCAAGCCTTCAAGTGGTATAAAATGTAAGACATTGGAATTTTTGAAAAGGAAAATAAGTCAAGAGTTGTGTCTCCTGTGACAAATTGTTGTATGTGTAAAATATTTCCAAGTCTATGGCTACCTTCAAGATAATAGAATCTTTTTTGAACTGTTTCTTTTCGCCTTTCAGTAAGTGTGACATAGCTTGATTAAAAAAGAAAATATATTTATACACAATAAATTTATGTATTAAATTGGAAAATTCCCATAAAATCGAGCAGACATCTTTCTTGTCTTTCTCCCCTCCCCATCAACTATTCAACATAACTTCAGTGTCAACAGCAAATATCTAAAGACATATGGTACAGATTTTAACAGTTTGTCCTTCTCTGAAAGAAGATAATCGTTACATTTAGATTTTAAATTAAAAATAATTATGACATATTTAATACAAATCTAAGAAACAATCTGTTTTAATTTATTAAAAAAAAACACACACAAATAATTAAATGCTTTCTGGTATAATCAAAAAGCAATCTGTTACTAGTTAGCTCTTTCTTTCCTACCGGTTGTATTCTGTGCTTCTCTATATGCCTCAGAAACCTCTTTATTCTTTAGGTCACTATAACCCTATAACTTACCCCTCAGAAATACTTTGTTTTCTTGGTGCTTTTCCCTCTGTTTTGATAACTTCTTAAAGAAAAACAGTCCCAAATATGAACAATAAAGTCCATAGTGAAACATATTGTTGAAAAACTAAATCATTCTTGTTAACTCCAAAGTGTAATTGACTAGTGGATATAAAGCTGTTAGGGGGTACAGTGAATAGAACAAGAGGCCTAGATTGAGGAAGACTCATCTTTCTGAATGCAGATCTTGTCTCAGACACTTATTAAATGTGAAATTCTGTTATTTAACCCTCTTTGCTTTAGTTTCCTCATCTGTAAAATGAAGATTGGAGAAGGAAAATAACAAACTATTCCAGTATCTTTGCCAAGAAAACCTTAAATGGTGCCACAAAGAGTTGGACATGACTGAAAAGGGAGTAAACAATAACAGAGTAGTCAGACATTCTTTAATCATACTGAATTCTTCACAGATTCACCATTATGATCATTGCAAATTTGCTTAGGACAACACCCAAGAAATTTAATATGACAATATTCAATGAAATTATGTAGAAAGCCTCTAAATAAGAAGTTAAACAACTTTCTCTTTTTAGTTATTTTTTTCTAGGTAATAGAGGAAAATATCGTAGTGTTCTAAAAGAAAAAATATAAGAGATCTTGAGAAGTGTTTAACTTCCTACTTTCTTAGGCAAATATTTAAGACAACACATTACAATTGAGATTCTAATTCTGATTGAAATAGGTAGTTTCCTGCATATACAATGATTCAAAAAAATATAATGGAAAAAGATAATAGTCACAAAATAATTTAAAATGAATAATTCAAAATTACAAAGGTTAAGAGGGACTTCAAAAAAGAGATATAAGAAGAAATATTCATCCCATTCTTATGTGTGTGTGTTTGGGAAGGGGAATCCATAGATGTAGAAAATTATACATTTCATCAAAATATTTCAATATGGATCAGATTCATTAATTTTTCTTTTTTTATTTAGAAATTTCTGTTTTATGGCATGTTGAGTACTCTAAAGACAAAAAAATCAATAAAATCAATCAAAAAATGTAAAATTTAAAAAATTCATTGGATATTCCTTATGCCAATATAAAAACAAGCCTAGTTATACATATATACATATGTGCATGTATAATTATATACAAACATAAACATATATACATGTATATTAATGTATGAGTTGTATACACATATAAGTATATGTGGATATATAACAGATGTGTGTGTATAGATACACTTATTAATAAACATATTTGAACACATATATGTATTGTAAATACACACTTATACACATACAAATAGGAAAGAGCAAATTTTGACTTTAATTGAAAGGGGAAATTCCCTTACTGAAAGTATTCTATACTATTAAAATAACAGATCTGATTAAAACTGCCCCATATTTCTCATATTTCTTACAGCTGGCACTATATAGTCACAAATAGAAGTTGCAGTTACCAAAATAAGAATGATTTTTATTAGTTCATATCATGAAAGTGATCATGTTAGCAATTCACCTGTATCCACAGAAAGCAGCACCATCAGTCATTTCAACTGCAAGCATGGAGGGTAGAAATTTATATATTGGACAGAAGCAGAACCACAGGTACATGTTCAAAATGGAATCCAAAAGCATTTTTAGAAAATGTACATAGGAAGAAGAATATCCAGGAGAAAATGTGCTTTTTCTAATTATAAGTGTAAAAATGGAAATTTATCAGCTAAGGCAGATGAGGAGTCATTTATATCCCTAAAAGGCCCCATCACCAGTGAAGCAAGAAAAAAGTTTGACGTAGCAAATGGTTTGTTTCACCTAGTAAAATGGTATTCAGTCACAATGATAGAGCCTCATCTCTCTCAGCTGTACCCATTTCAGGGTCATTCCACAAAGAAAGAATCTCAAAAATGTAACACTATGATACAGAGTACTTGACTGGTAAAATGTCATTTTTATATTCACGGATGACTTCAGCAAAGACCTAGTTGGAGTAACCGAGGCCAAAAGTATGTAGTTTACAGATACGTAGTAATTCACATAATACCTAAATCTGAAAGCTTTAGGAAAGGCTGTGTTAAAAAATAAAAATCAGTAACCCCATTGTTACACTCTCATATACACTGTCAAATTGTCTTCCCTTCACAGTCTAAAGATACACTTGACTAGGATAGAATTGAAATGTGTCAGCTGGCAAGAATTGGTTTTCCAGAATGAGCTGAACTGATTCTGGGTAAGAAGTTACTGTTTCTTGTGAAAATATGAGAATACACACACACACACCCCCACACACACATACACACATACATAAACATATATACATATATACCTGGTTCTATTCCTTGTGGACAAATGAGAGCAAGTCTCATCCCTCTCATATGAGAATTCTTCAAATATTTTATCACTTCTATTCTCTCTAAGCTTCTCTTCTAAGATAAATAAGTGAATTTCTTTCAATTAGTCTTCATAATATATGGAATCAAACCTTTTTTTCATGCTAGCTGCTTTTCTCTGGGCATTCATGAGGTTATATATGCAATTTAAAAAATAGATCCTAAGATATAATACAGTACAGAAACCTAGAGGGACTATCATCTCTCTATTCCAGGAAGTTATACTTCACTTAATATAACCCAAAGATATATATATATAAACTTAATTGTCACTTCAAACTACTGAACATTATTAAGTTTGTCTATCAATAAAAATCCAAAACTGTTTTTTTCTCAGAATTACTGTGGTCTAACCATCTTCTCTTTAAGCAGCTTATTATTATTATTACTTTATAGTGGGAGTAGTAGCAACAAAGCATATGACTTTACAAAGATTTCTGTTGCACTGCTGCATTTTATTTTATCAGGTTCAGTACAATGTCTTTTTAGAATTTTATTTTCTTGCTTATTGTATTAATTATTCTAAACAGGTTTATGTAAAATGAAAATCTATAAGAATACTATGTAGGTTTTTATCCAAAGTCATTGATAAATGTTAAACAGTATAGATCTAAGATTATATCCCTGGCTGTATTCTCCCGAAGGCTTCCTCCTACAAAAGCAATGAATGATTAGCAACTATTTTCTGTTGTCTGGTCATCCACCTTTGGAGTCCATCTATTCAGATTGCAACATAATCTATATTTCCAGTTTACCACAAAAGTATTATCCAACACTTTATCAACTGATTTGATAAATCTAAGGAAACAATATCCTCAGAATTCTGACCATGTAATGAATGTCCAGGCTAACTTTCTGGAGGTCCTCCAGACGGGCATTGATCTCTGCAGTTTAGTCACCACAAGGATGGTCAGGAATAGAGTCTAAAGTCTTCATTGTCTCCTTCACAGTCTGTCTCCTTCACAGTCCTTTCACTCTGATTGATTGACTGATTCACTCTGTCCCCAGTTCTCTCAGCCCTTAAATATTTTTTATAATTGCATCATTACAGCATACTGATTACCTGTGAACTAAAGAACCAATACATCAGCAAACTAAGTATTAATTATATGTGAACTAAAAAACCATCATCTCATCAATCACACTTAGTTAACACCCTGTTATAAGTATCCTTGTTTTCAAGTATATTTTTCCTGAGTTATGGCCCTCTACATGACCATATGCACTTTTTTTTTTTTTTTTTTTGGTAATCCTGTCTAGAAAGGAAATGAGATTATTCTGGTGTGATGTGCTCCAGATTAATTACTTCTTTCTAATGAACCATTCTAGAATTTTCCTAGGAATGAAAGTCAATTTCATTGACCCATATTTTCAATCTCAATTCTTTTTTTTTTTTAATTGAAAACCAAGAATTATTTTTTTGCCTTTTATTAATACTGTATTTAATTAGTACCTTTCCAAATTAAAAAAAAAAAAAAGAATCTTTCAAATATAATAGATTTGAACTTGGAATTTTAGATTCTCTCTCATTTAAACTTATCTCAAACCAGAATTTCAATTACATCTACTTTAAGTTCATCTTTTGTCTTCATATCACTTTAACATATTTCATATTAAGTCCATTTCAAATCCAACATTAGAGATAAATCTGTGTGATTATTTTGTTTTATTTTATTTAAATTTTTTGAGCTGTACAGGAAGGAAAGAGATCCCAATTTAAAAACCATCAACAGACACATAGAAGTCAGAGCCAAGATAACATAGTAATTGAAAGCAATGTAGCCAAGTTCATCTCCATAAACTCCTCTTAATTCATTTAGAAAATTCACTAGAAAGCCGGTGCAATTCAGAGAAATTCAGAAATACTTCTTAAAGTACAGTTAGGTATAGGGAAATAGAAGTTATCAGCAGTAACAGCATCAAGACTGGTGACAGAGGATAAAGCAACAGCAACAGTAGCTGTAATGGCTGAGACCTCATGTTCAAAGTAGGATCTCATTTACAATGAGGCCCATTGCCTGTAAAAGAAGAACCAACTTGAAAATCTCAGCTATCTTGCTTTCCCAATTGTTGAATATTGATAGGACAAGTCTAAAAACTTCAATTGTATGTCAATCTTACACTTTTTCTTATAATCAAGCTACAATAGCACATGCATTTTCTCCCCCAATAATAGACCCACTGATAAAGAAAGTAGCTTACCATTAATTCAAAAAACACATGAAGTAAAAGGAAGATAGTAGAAAAATTACAGAATTGTCAAAATTGACAAATTCTCAACAAGAACTCTAATTGTATTTCTGAAGTATAGTTATCTGGAAGGATTATGTTTGATATTGATAAGATGAGCAGTGAGTTATCTGTTTCTCAGGTACAACCAATTGAATGTCTACTTTTTTGGGAAAAATTATAATTTTTTTTTTCCTCTGCATGGTCAGAATAATAATTTAAAAAACACAAACACATACTAAAAAAAATCTGTCTTGGAAATTATATGTAGATTAATTATTTGCTTTTAATAAAATGAAAGACTTTTGCTTGCATTCCTTTAAATGAAACATAAAATTCAAACATTATAAAATTTAAAAGGAAAACACCTCATCATATATTTCATTTTTGGGGACATCATGTTAATCTAGCTATCATTGGCCATTAATGGGTCAATGTTATATTGGAGTTTCCAGTGCAATTCCAACTTTCCTGTGAAGTATCCTAGCATCCTTGAGTCTAGGTTGTTTACCATCAATTGAAGTGGATAAGAGTTTATTAAGTTTCTTTTATCTGTCAGAAATTGTGCTGACGTTCCAGGAAAAACAAAAACAAAAACAAAAACAAAAACAAAAACAAAAACAAAAACAAAAACACTAACTTCTCAAAAAACTCCCACTAAGAAAGGAGACACTCTATTCATGACTGTGTGCAAACAAGAAATAAAGTGAATTGAAAATAATCTTAGAGGAATGACACTAAGATTAAGAGAAATCAGAAAAGGCTTCTTCATAGAAGATAATGTTTTAGCTAAAACTTGAAGAAAATCAAAAGTAGAAGTGAGGGTGGAGATCCTTCCAAGAATGAGGACATGCAGTGCAAATACAGTCAGGAGATGAAATATCCTATTCAAGGCAAATCAATGAGACCACTCTTGTTGGATTGCAGAATACATGAAGAGGAATAAATTCAAAAAAAGATATGAATCAGTTGGGTGATATAAATGGTGCTTATATGGCCCTCTCCCTCAAAAATGTTCTTTAGTCCATATTAAAAGGAATGTATTATTTGGGATTTTGTAGGTGATAATCTCATAAAACTATCCTGGTCTAATCAAATGTGGTATTTTATGTTAACTTTTATTCATCAACTTTCAGAGATAATATTGATACACTGAACAGGGGACACTTAAAATGATTGAGGCCTTTTGGTTCTTGCCATATGAGAGTGAGTTGAATAAATGGGATTTTTAGTCCAGAGAAAGGTAGATTTAGTATTTGATGAGTTATCATGTTAAAGAATAATTCAATTATGAAAGGTATAGATGAACAAAACTGGGACTTATAATGTACTGTATCACCATATCAGGATGATGTGGATTTTGAACTTTCTTTCCTTGTCATGAAGAAGTCCATCTGGTTATTATCAAGCATAATTAAGTGCTAGACTGTCCTATTTATGCAGAGTGATTTGTAAAGATGAAACTTTTTTTTTTTTAATCATTCTCCATTGTCTATCCCTCAAATCTCAGGGCATCTCTATCTTTGAGATATTGATTAGCATTTCTTTAGACAAGTCTGAGATCTGGTCTGCCAGGTGCATTCCATCTGGTTCCTTCAAGATCCCTCCCTCTGAGCTACCAAATTCTTCCTGGTACTTCCCTTTCTTCCCTAAGAAACTCCCAAGATTGTTTTTCTCCTATAAAATATTTACTCATTATCAAGTTCTTTCCTAAAAACTTCTCAAGACTAAGCCCACTATGAAGTACTTTCTCTCCCTCATAGTGTTTTCCCTTTGATGTCCTTACTATGGCTAACTATGGATATATATATTATATCTATGAATATAACTTGATATATATATTATATCTATGGATATAACCTGACATCCCATGACATAGTCTCACCTCATGGCACATTCCTTTAATGCATTCTTCCAAATGCCTTTTCTTGATAACCCTATCATTCATATCTGCCATTCCTAGTTTACTTCTTCATTTTGTCTTTAATATCTTCCCTTAAATAAACCTACTTTTTGCCAAAGAAAATGGCTATTGTGAATCTGTTACATGTTTATTTCAAACTAGGAATTGCTACTCTGACTTCATCAAGGATCCATGAAGATTGTAATACTGAACTGACATAAAATGAATGAGATGCAGAAGGGATAAATTTCCAGTTTTACACAAGTATTTTTTAAAATCACAAGTTCACCAAAGAAGTATTTTTGCCATAAAAAAAAAAAATTGATATGAATCAGTTGGGTGATATAAATGGTGCTTATATGGCCCTCTCCCTCAAAAATGTTCTTTAGTCCATATTAAAAGGAACGTATTATTTGGGATTTTTGTAGGTGATAATCTCATAAAACTATCCTGGTCTAATCAAATGTGGTATTTTATGTTAACTTTTATTCATCAACTTTCAGAGATAATATTGATACACTGAACAGGGGACACTTAAAATGATTGAGGCCTTTTTGGTTCTTGCCATATGAGAGTGAGTTGAATAAATGGGATTTTTAGTCCAGAGAAAGGTAGACTTAGTATTTGATGAGTTATCATGTTAAAGAATAATTCAATTTAATATTCCTGTCTCAATTTGGAAGAACAAAGAGAAATACATGGGAATTTCAAGGAGATAGATTTCAGTTTGACATTAGGAAAATTTCAAAACAATTAAGGACACTTGGGGTGAAAAGAAGTAACTTTCTTCTCAATTATGGTTTTTATAGAAATTCTGACTAATCACTTGCTTATTATGTGTGAGAGGGTGGAGCAGTATTTTTGTTTAGGCATAATTTTGTATTAGATAGTCTTTATAATCTCTTCTAACTTTGAAATTCTGTGATTACTTTTTTTTTCCAGTTCAGTCTATTCAAAGCCTCAAAAACACTGACTTAAAACTTTTTGTATTAGCTTTATCACATTCTCACATATGAATGATATAATAGAAATATCTAGTCATTAGATCCTCTGTTCATTAATGGTTCAGTAATAGATTTAATAACATTACATTCTATAACACTTGAGTTCCAATCACTAGTTAGTATATTGATCAAAAAACAATGTAAATTAGAAGACCTTGTCTCCTTCTCCCAATTGAAAATCATTATTTTTCATAAGAACAGTGGTCAACATGATCCCATATTTTGCTTTGCCTTTGTCCCCTTTCTATATTCAAAAAACTGTTGTAGTCTGCACAGCTATTTCTAATTTATATCTCTGTATGTATAAAAACACACACATATTTATGTGTACATATTTATGTTAGAATCCTCCATTATGTGTGTACAATGCATGCGTATATATAGACAGCCATATATTATACACACACACACACACACATATATATGTTGGAATCCTCCATCTGTGTATATGTGTTTTACAACATACATATATGTTTATGTGCATATATGTATATTAAAATCCCTTATTTATATTTCAAATGATTCCCCTATCCCAAATAACTTAGAATTTTGCTCTCATTTTGCCATTTCTTTACTTTAAAAATTCAAGACATAGAATATTGATCTTTATAGTTAATTGATAGTTGAAAACATATCCTAAAACTTGAAATCACTTAAGGATTTTATTGAATTATTTGAAAAAAGGAGAGAGCCAGAAACAAGATGTAGATCCCTTGTTGATTCCTTTGGAGGCAACAATATATAGAATTAAAACAAAGATAAAAAAGATTTTTAGCTGATTGACCAAAGGTAGAAAACAGGACAGTTTGATATGTATATCACTTGTAATTATGAACTTTCAAATTTAGGTAACCCAAAACACAAACTTTGGAAGAACCCAAAACAAAACTTAAGTGATGTCAAGAATTCCCTGCAGGCACTTGAATTCCCTTCTGTGTCACAGAAGTCAGTTAGAACTCTACCTTTATCATCTGATAAGACAATTTTCTAGTCACATAAAGCCAGTTTCAAACTAATCATCAATATATAAATTACAGTAATAAATTATGTAATATTTTCCCTTACCTTAAGAAGACCATAAAGTTTTAGGATAAAAGTCATTTTTTTCTAGTTTTTTTCTAAACATTGAGGAACTGCCCACATGCTGTAGAATTGTTATCTCATTAGCACTTAGTAAGAACCTAACATCTAACTCCTGTGTGTGTGTGTGTGTGTGTGTGTGTGTGTGTGTGTGTGAGACTAGGGCCAAATAGTAAAACCTCCTTACAATATAATTTTAATTACAAAGAGGAAAACATAATGGAGGTATAAGTCCATTAACATAAACCTTTTCATGTGTTTTCAAGCCAGACATGATACAATTTCAGCAAATAAATAATTTAAATGGATAGCATTCCCCTTTCTACCTCCACCTCAGGTACATTTAAGTTCATTACCTAATTCATTTTTACGTATTAGTGAAAGGAAAGAAAAATGGAGGAAAGACTAGAGTAAGCCTAGAAGGTCATAAGAAAGGTTTTTTTTGGGGGGAGAGTAATAAAGCATGCTCCAAAATAACATTAAGTGCAAGACAAAAGAAAATAGTGCACTTCTTTGTATCCCTCCTTAGTGCTGAGAAATCTAGTAAGTAGCCAGAAACAACTGTTGAGTTGGCTAAAACTAAGAGAGAGAGTCAAAAGTAACTGTCATTGAATTTAATTTAGTTCCTTCCTTCATCACCACACCCCCCCCCCCAACAGATTTAGATAGTCAAACATGAAGGGATTTAGGCATCTAAATTAAGCATTCTCCTTCAAAATATCACCACTGAACAGGGGACCCATAAAATTTTAATCTTTTTATTTTAGATGAGATTACAATACAAATACAGGAAAGCAGCATGGCCACACAGACTCTGGAATAAGAGGATCTTAAGTTAAATTCTTGCCTGGAAATACAATGTTTGTGTCCTTGAACAAATCATTTGACTTCCTACAGCCTCAGTTGCTTCATTTATAAAGTAAAAGGGATTAAAAGAATTCAAATCTGGTTAATCCTGATGTAAACTGTGATGTTTGGGGGAGAAACCTTAAAGATCTTGGACCTTTCCCTACCTCTAGGAAGGGCTCCATCCTCCTGTTCATAAAGAAAACCCCCATAGTGATCTCTACCTACAATTCAGTTGGAAATCTTGGCCTGCAGCATAATCACCACTCTTTATTGAATTGAAAATTAGCCTTTAATTGATCCTTAGCCCCAAGCCTCTGAAGATTGATAAAGGATGGCTCTGAATCACAAATTTCTGCCAATTCCTTTTGGAAGAGCCCATTGAATTTTTCTCAGTGTAAATCTATCTTTGCTAAAACAAACCATTGCAAAAAAATCCTAACAGAATTTTGCCCACTGAGAAAGTTATTTTCTCAGTGTAATAAACCCACTTTTTGCCACAAATCTTGCCTCATTCATTTGGAATTGTGAATTCTTTCACAAAGCCTGTGACACCAGCCAAGGGACTCCATTGCTGTCAGGGGATCTCTCACCCTTATTTCTCACATTTCGACAATCCTGTATAATTACATTTAGGGGAAAAAAGTTCCTATGGAGAATTTAGCAAGCTACATTCATTTTATATGTCAAAGATTTAATGAGGGAAAGGAAAGGGAGAACCCCATTTCTCGGTGCATAGATGATCCTATGAGGCGCAGTGTCCCCTGTAAATGAATTCACAGGCCTGAAAACCTAGATTGATAAATAAAAGGTTTATTGTAGGAATTTGGAAGTAAATCTCAGTTAGAAAGATGCCAGCTGGGGCCAGAGGTGGCTGCTGGGCGGGCAGGAACCCTTACATGGCTGGAAGGATACCATGTGTTGGCTGGGAGGGCTTGGAGAGACTTATATCAACTGATGCTGAGTGAAACGAGTAGAACTAGGGGATCATTATACACTTCAACAATGATACTGTATGAGGATGTATTCTGATGGAAGTGGATATCTTCAACATAGAGAAGTGCTAATCCAATTCCAATTGACCAATGATGGACAGAATCAGCTACATCCAGAAAAGGGACACTGGGAAATGAGTGTAAACTGAGAGCATTGTTTTTTTTGTTTGTTTATTTTGTTTGTTTGTTTTGTTTTGTTTTGTTTCTCTTCCCAGATTATTTTTACCTTGTGAATACAATCCTTCCTTTGCAACAACAACAACAAAATTTGGTTCTGCACATACATATTGTACCTAAGATATACTATAAGATATTTAATATGTATGAGAATGCCTGTCATCTAGGGGAGGGGGTGGAGGGAAGGAGGGGAAAAACTCGGAACAGAAGGGAGTACAAGGGATAATGTTGTAAAAAAAAAAAAAACAACCAAAAAAAACCAAAAAAAAAAAAAAAAAAACTACCTATACATATGTACTGTCAAAGAAAATGTTATAATCATAAAAATTAATAAAAAAAAAAAGGAAAAAAAAACAATTGAGGTAATTCAAGAACATTTTAATAGTTTTGTGATGGGAAGAGCCATCTGCCTCTATAGAAAGAACTAAGGAATCTGAATAGATCCAAGTATAATATTTTCACCTTTTTTTTTGGTTGTTGTTTATTTGCTTGATTTTTTCCCCCTTTCTTATGTTCTTTTCTTCTCCTTTGTTCTTGTTTAGCATCATGAATATGGAATTATATTTATAAGAATTGAATATGTTTAACCTATATTGGATTGCTTGCTGTCTATGGAAGAGGGTAGGAGAGAAGGAGGGAAAACATTTAGAACACAAAGTTTCAAAAAGATGAGTGTTGAAAACTATCTTTTCATGTTTTTGGAAAATTTGGAAAAGCTATTAAAAAAGATGGAAATGTCTGATTGCCTCATCATTAAAACCTTGAAAATTCTTTTAAATTGATTTTTGAATTGTTGAACTACTCTAGACCAAATCATAGTCTATTGTTTTATTCTGAGACTTCTCTCACATGTGGCATATTCAAGAATATGAAAAAGAAGAAGAACAAAACTCAGAAGATGGTAATTTTATGAAAACTACAAGACTAAAATAATATGTAAGACTGATAGAGGAATGCTGAAACTCTCCTTGACTGTTGGGGTGAGCCCTGAAACTCCCCTTGGGGCAGTTAAGTGGTTTCATTAAGATTGAGTCCAAGACCACTCCTATTTAGCTCAAACTTAAATGGTCTCATTTAGCTGGAGATCTGGACCTGATATTTCTATTGAGCTGAAAATTGGCTCAGACCATTCCCAATAAGTCTCATTTAACCAGAAATCTAGGCCTGAGGGCAATGACAACATTGTATTCAATTGAAACTTCAGTCCCAGATTTCCTATTTAAGGGGCAATTTGGGTCTCATTTCTTTGCAGAGGTCTAAAGTAGAAATCATGCCATATTAAGAGACCTATCTCCCTTTGGTACAGCTGCCTACCAGGATCCCTGCCAGCTGAGAAGCCATTCTCTTCTCAGCATTAACCATTCTTCATCTCTATGCCAGGATTTCCCTACACCCCTTGTTTATCTCTCTGCCAGGACTTTGTCACTCAGAAGTTGGTCTTCCTAGCAAAAGCTGACTTCTCATCCAACAATAAACTTTCTTTTTGCCAGCCTAACTTTTTGGGTACATGAATTCTTTCATGTTGAACCTCTGCACCAACCAGGAGGGGTTCCTACAACTCTCTGCACTGTCACTAATCTCATCAAAACTATGTAGAATTATGCTAATAGTTCAATCTGACAGGTGGGTGAGCATTAGTGGTATTTGGTCCCCTCTCTCCTAAGTATACCCACTGTGAACATACCATACAACCTCTTAAATTATATCCTACAGATGAAAAAATCTAAACTGTTAAGTCATATGTGGGTTGCAACACTATATTATTGACTTGTTTCCCCAAAGTAGGATCCCAATACACTAACAAAATCAAGATATTTTTACATATCTTCAAACTAACAATGCATCTTTACAATATCTAGTTTATTAAAAATTGACTATTTATACTAGTCTGATCAAATATTATCTTCATTTGTACTCTGTTAACACATTTAATTGTTTCTAGCCTTCAAATCCTATATATTCACTAACCTATAACTTTATACAGATCAATAGTAAAAAGGAAGAAATGCAAATATGACAAATGTTTTATTCATCATTTATCACATTATATACATAGTTGATTACATTGTTAAGTTCCCTTTTAAAATAGTTCATCAGGGTAGCTAGGTAGACAGTGGATAGAGCATCATCCTTGAAGTCAATAGAACCTGAGTGCAAATCTGGACTCAGACACTCAAGATTTCCTAGCTGTATGATCCTGGGTAAGTCACTTAATTCCAACTACCTCAGCAAAAAAAAAAAAAAAAAAAAAAAAATTTCTAAAAGCAAAGGCCAAATGATGAAAGTTACAAATACAAGCATAATCTTTATATGCAGACAAATATTCATATACCTTTTTAAAAATATATATTTTTGGAGTTTTATTGATAAGCATATATTCCTACAATATTCTTTAATTAAATGTATGACATGTCATTTTTTGAATTAAATTTAATTCACATGAGATGAATCACCAATAATGATCGTAATCTGCTTGTTTTCAACAGAACCTTTTTTTTTTTTTAATAGAAATATTCTCTTCATAGATACAAAGAGAAATTCCATTCCAAACAAATGTTGAGAGTATAAAGTATTTGGGAATCCATCTACCAAAGATAAGTCAGGAATTATATGAGAAAAATTACAAAACACTTGCCACAAAAATAAAATCAGATTTAAATAATTGGAAAGACATTCAGTGTTCTTGGATAGGCCGAGCGAATATAATAAAGATGACAATACTCCCCAAACTAATCTATTTATTTAGTGCTATACCAATCAGACTCCCAAGAAACTATTTCAATGACCTAGAAAAAATAACAACAAAATTCATATGGAAGAATAAAAGGTCGAGAATTGCAAGGGAACTAATGAAAAAAAACTCAGAGGAAGGTGGTCTAAGTGTACCTGATCTAAAGCTATATTATATAGCAGCAGTCACCAAAACCATTTGGTATTGGCTAAGAAATAGACCGGTAGATCAGTGGAACAGATTAGATACAAAGGACAAAAAAGGGTACATATATAGCAACCTAATCTTTGACAAACCCAAAGATACCAACATTAGGGATAAAAATTCATTATTCGGAAAAAACTGTTGGGAGAACTGGAAATTAGTATGGCAGAAATTAGATATGGATCCACACTTAACACCATATACCAAGATAAGATCAAAATGGGTCCATGATTTAGGCATAAAGAGGGAGATAATAAATAGATTAGAGGAACAGAGGATAATCTACCTCTCAGACTTGTGGAGGAGGAAGGAATTTATGACCAGAGGAGAACTAGAGATCATTATTGATCATAAAATAGAAGATTTTGATTACATCAAACTAAAAAGTTTCTGTACAAATAACACTAATGCAAACAAGATTAGAAGGGAAGTAACAAATTGGGAAAATATTTTTAAAAACAAAGGTTCTGACAAAGGTCTCATTTCCAAAATATATAGAGAACTGACCATAATTTATAAGAAACCGAACCATTCTCCAATTGATAAATGGTCAAAGGATATGAACAGACAATTCTCAGATGAAGAAATTGAAACTATATCCACTCACATGAAAGAGTGTTCCAAATCACTACTGATCAGAGAAATGCAAATTAAGACCACTCTGAGATACCACTACACACCTGTCAGATTGACTAAGATGACAGGAACAAATAATGATGAATGTTGGAGGTGATGTGGGAAAACTGGGACACTGATATATTGTTGGTGGAGTTGTGAAAGAATCCAGCCATTCTGGAGAGCAATCTGGAACTATGCCCAAAAAGTTATCAAACTGTGCATACCCTTTGACCCAGCAGCGCTACTACTGGGCTTATATCCCAAAGAAATACTAAAGAGCGGAAAGAGACATATATGTGCCAAAATGTTTGTGGCAGCTCTTTTTGTTGTAGCTAGAAACTGGAAGATGAATGGATGTCGATCAGTTGGAGAATGGTTGAGTAAATTGTGGTATATGAAGGTTATGGAATATTATTGCTCTGTAAGAAATGACCAGCAGGAGGAATACAGAGAGGCCTGGAGAGACTTAAATCAACTGATGCTGAGTGAAATGAGCAGAACCAGAAGATCACTATACACTTCAACAACAATACTGTATGAGGATGTATTCTGATGGAAGTGGAAATCTTCAACATAAAGAAAAACCAACTCACTTCCAGTTGATCAATGATGGACAGAGGTAGCTACACCCAGAGAAGAAACACTGGGAAGTGAATGTAAATTGTTAGCACTAATATCTGTCTGCCCAGGTTGCATGTACCTTCGGAATCTAATGTTTATTGTGCAACAAGAAAATGATATTCACACACATGTATTGTACCTAGACTATATTGTAACACATGTAAAATGTATGGGATTGCCTGTCATCGGGGGGAGGGAATAGAAGGAGGGGGGTATAATTTGGAAAAATGAATACAAGGGATAATATTATAATATATATATATATATATATATATATATATATATATATATATATAATAAAAAATTATTAAGTTAAAAAAAAAAGAAATTTAAAAAAAATTTTTTTTTACTAGTGAACATTAAAGGAAGGACTCATCTCACTGCCAATGAATGGGTGACATTTTTAGGCTGTCATTAACTACAAAAAGAACAAACATGTGAATGGTGAGTGACCTTTAAAATGTTTTCCAGAGAAAACCCATACTTCCCTTTTTAAAGAAAAAAATAAAGCTAGATTAGAAAAATGAAAAAAAAAAAAAAAAGAAAAAGAAATATTCTCTTCATGATAAGAGATGGCTGAAAATCATGGAGAATATCACCTCAGCATTAGGAAAAAATAAAATATTTTAAGTGACTAAAATGAGACTGATAAGATATATGGCAACTTTAATATAATTTGAAACAAAATTAATAATCTGTACAGCTATACAACTGGATCAGATTGTCTTCTATAACATTACTTCCTCAATGACTGTTGTACCTCTATATCACAATTGCTGCTATACTTCTATACCTCAACTGAATTTACTCTATGGTTTTTGTTCAGTTATTTCAGTCATGTCTAAATCTTCACAACCCTGTTTGGCATACCTTGCCAAAGAAAAAGGAGAGGTTTGCCATTTCCTCCTTGGAAACTGAAGTGATCAGGGTTAAATGACTTTCCCAGGGTTACGTATCTAGAGTTTGAAGCTAGATTTAAAATTTAGGTCCATTGCCCTATCTACTACAGTTTACCCTATTGGAGGAATTATCAAGTTGATATGTTTGTCAAGACAAATGATAGAGAACACATACAATAAGAAAAGAAGTGAGACTGTACCAAGATGTAGGAATAACAAAATAGCCCAAGTCTTTCACTGGAATTCATGAAATAATTAAAAAAAAAAAAAAAAAAAAAAAAAAAAAAGATGAATATAAGGTCTCTAGTTCATTGGGTAAAATTTACTCATTAAACATATGAAGATCACACAATATAGGAAGTAGAAAGGTTGTGATTTGTAGATATATAAGGAATTTCCATATATCCCTTAAATATTAAAGAAAAGATATCAATTATGTTTTTTGTTTTCTGGGTGGGAATATTGAAGGAGGTAAATGTTGGATATCTGACATAAAGAAAGTACAGTACAATTGAGATAGAGGTAAATGCTATCTGTACAGACATTCTACCCAATGCATAAATGCATAAAATAGTTCTAAACAGTGAAATTTAATTTATAGCAGTTCTTTTTTATTGGTTACAAATAATTGGAAATTGAGAAAATGCTCATAAATTGGGAAATGACTGAATGACTGTGGTATAAGATTATGACAAAATATTATTAAGCTATAAGAAATCATGAGCAGGATATTTTCAGAAAAACAAGAAGAAACTAAAAAACAAAACAAAAAACAAGAAACCTTGGAAATCATCTGATGAAAAATGAATATTATATATATATATATATATATATATATATATATATAAATACACATACACACTATACACAGTAACAGTAATATTGAAATAGTCATCAACTATGAAAGATTTATCTATTCTAAACAATGCAAAAATCTAAGACAATTCTAAAGAGCCAATGATTAAAAAATGCTTCTCACTTCCAGAGAGGAAACTGATAAGTTCTGAGTACAGATTAAATTATATATACATATACATATACATATACATATACATATACATATACATATACATATACATATATATACATACACATATACATATATACATATATATATATATATATATATATAGTCTTTTTTTGTGTGTGTGTGTGTTTTTGCAATGCAGCTAATATGGAAATATGTTTTCCCATAACTTCATATGTATAATCAACATTATATTGCTTCCATTCTCAGGGCATGGATGGAGGGAAGAAGAGAATTTAGAATCCAAAATTTAAAAAAAAAAGTTAACATTTTATATGTAATTGAGAAATATTCGACAAAACAAAATATACATTTTTGAAAAGAAATAATAAGGGCAGGAGAGAGATAAAACAATAAAATGCATACTTGTAAAGAATTAAACTCTATGACATTTTATTTATTTTAAATGATAGCATTTTTCAAAAAATATACAAAGATAGTTTTCAACATTTACTCTTGCAAAACTTCGTTTCAAATGTTTCTCCTTTCCTTCTCCACCCCTTTTGCTAGACAGCAAGTAATCCAATATATGTTAAACATGTGCAATTTTTCTAAAAATATTTCCACATTTATTATGTTGCACAAGAAAAGTTATATAAAAAAGGAAAAAGAAAAATAAAAATAAAAAAAAGAAGCAAACAGCAAGAAAAAGGTGAAAATACTACATTCGTTCTACATTTAGTCCCATAGTACTTTCTCCAGATGAAGATGGCTATCTCTATCATCAGACTGCTGGAATTGGCTTGAATCACCTCATTGTTAAAAACAGCAAAGTCTATCAAAGCTGATCATTACATAATCTTGTTGCTGTGTACAATGTTCTCTTGGTTGTACTCACTTCATGTAACCTCAGTTCATGTAAGTCTCTCCTTGCCTATCTGAAATCATCCTCCTGATCATTTCTTATACAACAATAGTATTCCAATTCATCAATATACTATTACTTATTCACCCATTCCCCAACTGACAGGAATTCACTCACTGTTCAGTTCCTTGATGCTACAAGGGTTGCTAAAACATTTTATTTTATTTTTTTAAATTTTATTTATAAATTTTTTTGACAGTATATATGCATGAGTAATTTTTTTTTTTTATATAACATTATCCCTTGTATTCATTTTTCCAAATTATCCCCTCCCTCCCTCTACTCCCTCCCCTTGATGACAGGCAATCCCATACATTTTACATGTGTTACAATATACAACCTAGATACAATATATGTGTGTAAATCCAATTTTCTTGTTGCACGTTAAGTATTAGATTCCGAAGGTATAAGTAACCTAGGTAGATAGACAGTAGTGCTAACAATTTACATTCATTTCCCAGTGTTCCTTCTCTGGGTGTAGTTGTTTCTGTCCATCATTGATCAACCGGAAGCGAGTTGGATCTTCTTTATGTTGAAGATATCCACTTTCATCAGAATACATCTTCATACAACATTGAAGTGTACAGCGATCATCTGGTTCTATTCATTTCACTCAGCATCAGTTGATGTAAGTCTCTCCAAGCCTCTCTATATTCCTCCTGCTGGTCATTTCTTACAGAGCAATAATATTCCATAACCTTCATATACCATAATTTACCCAACCATTCTCCAATTGGTGGACATCCATTCATCTTCCAGTTTCTAGCTACTACAAAAAGAGCTGCCACAAACTTTTGGCACATACAGGTCCCTTTCCCCTCTTTAGTATTTCTTTGGGATATAAGCCCAATAGCAGCAATGCTGGATCAAATGGTATGCACAGTTTGATAACTTTTGGGGCATAGTTCCAAATTGCTCTCCAGAATAGTTGGATTCTTTTACAACTCCACCAACAATGTATATCAGTGTCCCAGTTTTCCCACATCCCCTCCAACATTCATCATTATTTGTTCCTGCCATCTTCGCCAGGACAGGTGTGTAATGGTATCTCAGAGTTGTCTTAATTTGCATTTCTTGGATCAGTAGTGATTTGGAACACTCTTTCATATGAGTGGATATAGTTTCAATTTCTTCCTCTGAGAATTGTCTGTTCATATCCTTTGACCTGTTTTTAATAACTAATACTACATGTAACATTTTGCTTTTAAATAGAAGTGTTTTTTTTTTTTTTAATGCCCTATATAGGAAAATAATACATCTAACTATTAAGAATTTTAACACTATTAGAGCAATAAGAAGATTCCTCCATAAACATAAAGCATGGAAGTGAATTTATTATCTGAGATAATCTCAAAAGAAAAAGAAAAGGTACAAAAATGGAATTTACTAGGAGAAGGTGAAAGGAAAAGGATAAATGGAAAATCACCTCATAAAACAGGTCCACATTGAAATGAAGGAAAAATTGGGAGAACAGTAGGCAATCCTTCATTAAAATTGTTTCAAGGAAGGAAGGACAACCTGGAACTTCTACTCTCTAGGGTATTTCTAATTATGAGATTATTAGCTCTTAAATTAAAGGGATCTGACATAATGGATTATTCCAGCTTCCTTCATTTTCTAAGCTACAAAAGAAATATTTTTCACCCACTAAGACTCCTCTGTTTAATGATCACATTTCTAGAAAGAGGATCCACAAATATGGAGCCCAAAGCATCTCTTCCTTCCATTTATAGAATGTCCTTTGGAGCCTCCTATAAATTAAAGATTCTTAAATTGTGAATATGGAAAATTATATGGAATAGTGGAGGTTGAAAAATATTTGGCAGCATTACAAGGTATTAAATATTCCATTAAAATTTAATTTTTTATGTAAAAATAAACAAACACATCTATCTCACTTCAGTTTTTGATTAGATTAAAAGACCCCTAAAGTCCCATTGCTTAATGTCCTGGTACAATTTTATAAGTGTTAAGGCTCAGAAGGGATCCCAAAAAGTTAAGGTCTCAAAAGAAGTTGCAGGCTTAAACCCTTATCCAAGTCAAGGAGCAAAGTATATTGTAATTGTAACACCAATTGAAGGGGGATAAATTAAAAAAAAAAAAAAATTAGCAAAGAACCAGGAGCAAGGAAATGTATTTATCCAGTTCTTCATGTCATTGATATGCTAATTTTATGGCCTGGACCTAAAACTGAAGAGTAGTTTCAGGAATTTGGTTATCTCTGACCAGCAGATTTAGGACTATCCTAAAGCCAGAGACTTTAGAATCATTTATACAGATGGTCAGAACAATAGCACTCTAAGTTTAGAGAGTTTCAGGATCACTAATATATCTTCTCTAAAGCCTAAGTGAAGAAATGTATGCTTTTGGGATGACCAAAAATTACTTTCTAATCAACCCCCTGTTTCTGGAGCCATATTCAGAACTTGCTCCTACAGTGTCATCATCCTCTGCTAACTCTGAAGAGTGACAATCAGGTCTGTAATGGCTTCCCTTCTTCCCAGTGTTAGTGCCCGAAAATTAGCATTTTCCCAAGTTACTACCACCCCATCACCCTACTCAAGTTTCAGCAGTTGCCCAGCCAACACTTTGTATAGTAGTATGGTGTGGAAGATTCATAGCTAATGTCTGAAGCCATTCTAAGTGAAGCTCTTCCCAGAAGGTGAAATGTAATTGCCCCAGAGACAAACTAGAAATAGAATGTAGCAGGGCTTAGGAGATGGGGTGAGTATGTAAATAAATCCAATCTATCAAATATATTTATTTTAGGAATTTCACTCTCCTGACCTTAGCAAGTCTTCATTTGTGAGCTGGCTATTAAGGGAAATTCATCTTTACAAGGCCAAATACAAGCAACCTTTATCTCATCACCCAAAAAGAAACAAAGGGAAGGCTCTTACACATCTCATCCACTCTATTAAAAAAAATCAAATAATTCCCTCAGGATAAAGAAAATTAAAGCAGAGAGTCTTTCAACACAGGCTTCATCATGACACACTTTCAGGAGCCAGTGTTTCAGACTATCCAGGGTTCAGTTTAAAGTTCTCTAAGCAACCAGTATTACCTCACTTAGGCAGAGAGGATCCATCCATATCTTTTTTTTTTTTCCCCCTCTGGGCAGAGAGTCATTAGATTTCTTGGTAGAGCAATGATAGAATAAACCTGGAGTTTTGTAACCACAAGTGGGAATTCTTTGATCTTTGCCTTAAGTTTGTTTATCTTCTCCAGTTTCAAGACCTCTCTCCACAGTAAATAGGGCCTCAGGGTCAGATACTATTAGATGGGTTACTAGTTGGATCTCCCATTTCTTTACTCTAGTCCATCACTCTCTAGACCTGTTAGGAAAGCCCTCTTCATGTTAGCTATTATCTCTATTAGCTGCTTTTCAGCTCTAGTTGAAGGGTCTCTGAAAGCCCCAAAATCTAATTCTAGTTGCTGAATACACAAATCCAGTTTACTTTCAGTCTGATGGTTCTGTCAGTTCAGCTTATGTAAGACAGTCAAGTACATCCAGGGTATGTTGGTTTTGCTTTCCTTATCCTTTATCCTCCTGGATATCCTTTAGCCTCCTGGAGCACCCATTAAGCTAATCCCTCTGCCTGATCTATAGCATGTTGTTGATCCCACAAGGAGGACTTGAGAGCCAAATAGTGTCACTTCGTATATTCACACTACTTTCCTTCTCTTCTGAATTTTTGGAACTCTTCCTCTACTTAGTCATCTTGTAAGCCATGAATCTCACTCTCACTGCCAGGAGTACACCATATATTATAGCCACAGCTCTAAAGCCAGAACTCTTTTACTTCAGGTTCGATGTTGGGACTAAATGAGGCACTCACAAGGCAATCAACATAAACAAAAGAGTTGATTTACTTTGCCCTCACATAGCAAGGAAATACCATTTGGATAGAGTGGGCATCCTCATCACCATCTGGAAATGCATCTGGTCCATCAACCATCAATGAATATCCATTTGCATAATATCAGCCTTTCAGAAAACCTGAGAGGCCACTTCTCACCTTTTACAGAGACTATTTAAACAGTCTACTAATTAGTTTCCTTACTTTAACCTTTTAATGCAACTATCTATCTTCTTCTCAATAGTTAAAGAGATATTTGAATAGGCAGCACTTTGATCATTTATCCCAACTTATTACTGCTCATTAAAATCCAGTGTCTCCCTATTACTTCTAGTTTCAAATATAAATCCTTCCATTTGAAGTCTTATTATTATTATTTTTTAACATAACTTTTTCTTTTCTACCTTTCTTACACTTACTTCCTTCTGGACAGGCTGAAATTCAGCTATATTAGCCTGCCTACCTATAAGTGCCTTGCATATAACATTCCCTCTCTTCTTATTTTGCTTTTGCATTGGTTTGTTTTTGTACTGGCTATCCATATTGTAATACCAAAGAAATTGATACAATGCTATGTAAAGTGGTCAGAGCTTCAGGGTTTATCCTGACTCAATTCTCCCAGACCTCATGACAAAAAAGATTTGGGTGGCCATAATAATTTTACTCAGGCATAACACTATCACTACTATAGTTTTCTTCTTTGAGATTACCTTTGATCTATTATATTTGAATTTTTATGTGCATAGTTATTTATGTTCAGATTCCCCTTTTAGCGTATGAGCTTTTGCAGGGTTTGAGTTTTATTTATTTATTTATTTATTTATTTAACTCTTTCTTTTATGCCCAGTCCTTAGCATAGTTCCAGGAACAGGACATTCACTCATTATATGATTTTTTTTAAATGTTATTGGCTGATTATTGCTTCTTACCCTATAATATCTATTGCATCTATATTTGTTTCTATTTCCACAACAATTGTTCTAGTTCAGACTCTAATCACTTCTTCCTGGAAATATTATGGTAGCTTTCTATGGGTCTCCCTTTTGCATATCTTTCTTATTTCTTAACTGTTCTCTCCTTAGTTATCAAGTTAATCTCATTCCCCAGGTCAGTGAATCTCCAATACCAACAGATGAAATAAAATGCTCCTTTGTCTGGCTTTAACCTACCTTTCTGTCATTTATTTCACATTACTACTCTTCAATCACTCTGTGTTCCACACTAACTAGACTCTAAGTCATTCCTTAGACTCAATAGTCAATCTCCTGACACCCTTCGTTTATACAAAATGAATATCATGGCTGATTTTAGTCCATTCTAATCAATTGTTCTTAGAATCATTGAATTCCTTCAAAGTGTACTCAGGTATATTATTTCCTCTGTTAAGTCTTCCCTGATCTTCTTCAGTTAGTTTTCTTTCTTAATTTCAATTTTCCTGATATAATGCATTCTGGTTATGTGGTGTATTTCCCAATAAAGTAAAATGTTTTAGAAGGCAAGGATTGTTTAGATTTTGTATTCATAATCTGAATATGAAACATAGGGGAAATATTTATTTTAAAGGTATCATCTAGATTCCTTACCTACAAATATTGGCTTATGTGTTCTTTTTCTCTTTCTCTATCTCTACATCTCTTCTCTGATAGTGTGCATTTCTGTTGGTAGATCTACTTTTTATCTGGCTGTTTACCTGCCTGCCTGCCTACCCACCTTCTGTTTGCCTCTGCTTATCTGCCTGAATGCTTGTTTGTCTGTCTCTGAGTCTGTTTCTTGTCTGTCTCTCCATCTATATTTCCCTTTCCCCTCAGGTCTCTCTGTCTGTTTCCCTTTCTCTCTCCCTCCTTATTTCTCTCACTCTCTCTTTCCCCAATCCATCTTTTTCTGAACAACCACTATTTACCATTAATTTGCCTAAATGTACTTTCTGAAATTAATGTGCACACTTTCTTTGATTGAATATTTTTGAATTATTTAAAAATTGAACAATTCTATGTAAGAAACACTCAAACTATGGAGTCTGAATTCTGTTGAAAATTTTCCCTTGGCCAAGCACAATTTTTTTTTGGAGGAGGGAAGTATTTTATTTTATTTTCCAATTATATATAAAAATAGTTTTCCACATTCATTTTTTATAAGCTTTTGAGTTTCATTTTTTTCCTCCATTCCTCTTTTCCTCCTCCCACCACAGGATAGCAATCTGATATAAGTTATACATCTGTAATCATGTAAATATATTTACACTTTAATCATGTTTGGAAAGAAGTAGAAAAAAAGGGGAAAAAGCCATAAAAGGATAGAGTGAAAATAGTATGCTTTAAAATGCATTTAGACTATAAAATTCTTTGTCTGTGTATGGATAGTACTTTCCATCATGAATCTTTTGCAACTATCTTTGAACTATCATTGTGCTACTTTTCAGTAGCTCAATCTATTATAGTTGATCACTGCACAATATTGGCATTATTATATACAATGTTCTCCTGTTTTTGTTCATTTTACTCAGCAGCAATTCATGTAAATTCCCAGATTTTTTTGAAATCTTTTTTGAAATCCTATATCACAATAGTATTCTATTCAATTCATGTATCACAACTTGTTGATCCATTCCCCAATTGATGGGATTCTCTCAATTTCTAATTCTTTGCCACCACAAAATAGTTGGTATTAATATTTTTGTGTATTTAGGTCCTTTTTTTTACAGTCTCTTTGGGATGCAGACTTAAAAGTGTATTGCTGGATCAAAATATATGTACTGATTAATTGCCTTTTTTGGCATAGTTCCATATTGATATCCAGAATGGTTGGATCACTTCACAATTCTACCAATAATGCATTAATGTCCTGATTTTCCCCACATCTTCTCCAATGTTTATCATTTTACTTTTTTAATATATTAGCCAATCAATCTGATAGGTGTGAAGTGTACCCCAGAGTTGTTTTATTTTTTCTTCTCTAATCAATAGTAATTACACTTTTTTTCTATATATTTATAGATTGCTCTAATTCCCTCATCTGAAAATTGTCCTTTAATATTATTTGAGCATTTGTCAATTGGGAAATGACTTTCATTCTTATAAACTTGCCTCAATCCCATCAATTGGAGAATGGCTGAATAAATTTTGATATATGAAGGTAATGGAATATTATTGTTTTATAAAAAATGAGGAACAACCAGATTTTATAAAGTTCTGGAAAGATTTACATGAATTGATGCTGAGTGAAACAAGCAGAAGCAGGAATACACTGTATGCAGTAACAGCAAGATTGTATGATGACCAACTATGAAAGACTTGTTCCTTCTCCATGGTTCCATGCTCCAAGATAATCCCAATAAACTTTAGATAGAAAACACCATCTGTGTCCAGAAAAAGAACTATAGAGATGAATGTAAATTAAAACATGCTATGTTCACTTTTTTTCTATTTTTTTCCTCTATAGTCATGATTCATAAAGAAATGTGTATCTTTAAAGTTAATATGTATGTATAAGCAGAAAAAATAAAACAATAAAAAAGACAAAAGAAAATGTGAATAGGGAAATTTCATGCATTTTCTTTTTTCTTTAACAATAACTTTTTTGGGAACTATTAATCATTTGAATGCACTTAAAACCAGGTGGTAATTTTAATACATGCAGAGGAAAAATACTTTTAATAAATTACAATAATAAAAATATAAAAAAATATTTGATGACGTTCAGCACTGATTTATGCTAAAAATTTAGGAAACGTCTTTGAAGAAATACCTCACTGATTTATGTTTAAATCTTTATGCAACATAGGCTTATGAAAATATTACTTAACAAACATTAATAGGAAACAAATAACTAAATGTCAAAGTTATCATATGCAAAAGAGAAACAATAGTAGTTTTATCAAGATATTCTGGAGTAAGCAGAATACATACTATGTATAAAATAGTTATTTTATTTGATATACTTCTAGAAAATGTTATGGGTAGAAATAATATATATGTGTGTTTGTGTGTCCATGTGTATGAAAGAGAGACATCAGCAAAAAGGAATTAAAGCTATCTTTACTTGATTCTCTGTTATTTTAATGCAAATATCTTAGAGAACTAACAAAGGATGGGGAAAGAATACACATTTATTAAGTTGACTACAATATGCCAAGCAATGAGCTAAGTGTTTTTCAAATATTATCTCATTTGATCCTTGCAACAATCCTAGGAAAAAAAGTTAGAAAATGAGTGGCTTCATCAAAGTATCAGAATACAAAAGAAACCCAAAACAGTCACGACATTTCTTTTTAACAAAACCAAAATTAAATAAAAAATAATGTAAATGTAAACCTCATCTAAAAGAGCCATAAAAGTATATATATATAAACCGCTCTACCAAGGCACATTCAAAATCTATGTAGATATAATTCCAAAGAACAGCTTAACTCAGAGTGATTTTTAGTTTGTATAGCTAGGCCTTACAAATATGAACTTAAATATTACCTAAATAAATTTATAAATTTGTTATCCTGCAAAGCAAAGTGCTGAGCTGATATTTTATACCCGACAACAAAATTCATTTGAATGGCTAAAAAGGAAGGAAAAGAGTTGAGAAGACTTACGGATGGATCTAATCTTTTCAGGGAACGATTTGAAACTGTGCCCAGAGGGTTATCAAACAGCACATATCCTTTGATCTAGCAGTTTCACTTCTGGATTTATATCCCAAAGAGATTTAAAAAAGAGGGGGAAATACCTATGTGTGCACAAATATTTGTAGTAATTCTTTTTGTGGTGGTAAGGAATTGGAGATTGAGGGGATGTCTATCACTTGGGGAGTGTCTGAATACATTTTGGCATATAAATGTAATGGACTATTATTGTTCTACAAGAAATGATGAGAAGGCTTTTTTCAGAAAAAGTGGGAAAGACTTACATGAATTGATGCTAAATGAAGTGAGCAGAACCAGGAGAATATTGTACACAGAAGCAGCAAGATTATGTGATAATCAACCATGAAATACTTAGCTCTGAGTTAAGATAATTCCATAAACTAGGAATGGAAAATAGCATCTGCATACAGAGAGAGAATAATGGAGACTGAATGTGGAATGAAGTATGCTATTTTCATCTCCTTTTTTTTGTGGGAGGGGGAGTTGGTTTTCTCTTGTGTTTTTTTTTTTTTTTTCTTTTCATCTTATTTTTCTTGAACCACATGAAAAATATGTTTCTAAAGCTTGTACATGCTTAACATATGTCTGATTGCTTGCTATCTAGGGGAGGGGAAGTGGAAGAGGAAGGGAAAATAAAACTTAAAATACAAAATCTTACTGAAATGAATGTTGAAAACTATCATTATATTTATTTGGAAAAAAACATATTGTAGAGAAAAATTTTTCTTAGAGAGCTCATTAATAAATTGTTCAATTTCTTTGCCAATACTGGATTATTTAATTATTGCATTTAAAAAAAATCTATTTAAGCAATTTATATATTTTTGTAAATATTCATTTATTTTACTTAGGTTGTCATCTGTTGACATATAGTAGGGGAAAATGTCACATATAAATACTAAACATATATATGCACCAAATGGAATAACATTAAATTTTTTAAAGGAAGAATTAATTATGAGAGGAGATAGTAAAATTATAATAGTGAAAATCCTCAACTTTATCCTCTCTTAAATAGATCTAATCTTAAAATAAATTAGAAAAAAGCCAAAGAAATGAATAGGATTTTAGAAAATTTAGATATGATAGATTTTTGGAAAAAAAAAAAAAACTGAATGGAATAGAATAAAGCGTTTTAACAGCTGTACATAAGAAATTCACCAAAATTGATTGTATTAGAGCATAAAAATCTCATGACTAATTGCCTAAAAGCAGTAGTATTGGGTCCATTTCAGATCATGATACAATAAAATTATATTATGTAATTAGAAAATAACCTAAACCTAAAGAATGTCAAAAAGAAATCATAAAAACAGTTTAGTTATTTCATAAAAGAGAATGATGAGACAGAATTCCAAAATTTATGGTAGACATCCAAAGTAATACTTAGGGGAAATGTTATATCTCCTTACAGAGCAATTGTTTGGAGTATTCTTAAATAATTATATTCCAGTATAACTGACAATCTAAGAAAATGGATGAATATTTACAAAAAATACAAATTGCCTAGATTAACAAAAGAAAAATAGAATTTATAATAAATTAAATAATTATAGAGACTATAGTCAAGCATAGTTCAACTTTAAGGAACTCTTGCAAAGTTAAGCAAGCAGAATCAGAAAATTATATATGTATTGATAATAAATATATAAGTATGGGGAATAACAGCAAAATATAAAATATATTTTATGTCATGAACAAAGCTAATCATTGAGTTTGATTATAAAGTATACTTTAAGTCCTTAATATGTGCTGGTTTCATAATTGATACAATACCAGGCCTTAAGTCGGAAAAACCTGGGTTCAAATTTGAATTCATATATTTCCTAACTGTGTGATGTTGGGCAAATCGCAAACTGCTTCCTCATCTATAAAATGAGTTGAAGAAAGCAAGAGCAAGCTATTCAACTTTACCAAGAAAACCCCAAATGGAATCATGAAGACTCAAACATAACTAAAACAGATAAATATGTGTAGGGAGATTGAACTAGGTGATGGAGATATAAATATAAAAAATGAAACAATTTTAATTCTCAAGGAACTTATTTTCTTATTTTTTTTTATAGACATCTCTTTAATTTCCAATTCTTTGCTTCCACAAAAAGAATTGCTATAAATATTTTTTACATATGGTCCTTCCCCTTTTTCTTTTCTTTCTTTTTTTTTTAATAGCTTTTTATTTATAAGATATATGCATAGGTAACTTTTCAGCATTGACAATTACAAAACCTTTTGTTCCAACTTTCCCCTCCTTCCCCCCACTCCTTCTCCCGATGGCAGGTTGACCAATACATGTTAATATGTTAAAGTATAAGTTAAATACAACATATGTATACATATCCAAACAATTATTTTGCTATACAAAAATAATCAGACCTTGAAATATTGTACACTTAGCCTGTGAAGGAAATAAAAAATGCAAGCAGACAAAAATAGAGGGATTGGTAATTCTATGTAGTGGTTCATAGTCATCTCCTAGAGTTCTTTCCCTGAGTGTAGGTGATTCAGTTCAATACTGCTCTATTGAAATTGATTTGCTTCTTCTCATTGTTGAAGAGGGCCATGTTCATCAGAATTGATTGTCATATAGTATTGTTGTTGAAGTGTATGTAATGATCTTCTGATCCTGCTCTTTTCACTTAGCATCAGTTCATGTAAGCCTATCCAGGCCTTTCTGAAATCATCTTGCTGGTCATTTCTTACAAAACAATAATATCCCATAATATTCATATACCACAATTTATTCAGCCATTCTCCAATTGAAGGGCATCCACTGTGTTTCCAGTTTCTGGCCACTACAAAGAGGGCTGCCACAAACATTCTTGCATATACAGGTCCCGTTCCCTTCTGTAAAATATCTTTGGGATATAAGCCCAGGCGTAACACTGCTGGATCAAAGGGTATGCATAGTTTGATAACTTTTTTAGTATAGTTCCAAATCATTCTCCAGAATGGCTGAATGTATTCACAATTGCACCAACAATGTATCGGTGTCCCAGTTTTCCCACATCCCCTCCAACATTCTGCATTATCTTTCCCTGTCATTCTAGCCAATCTGACAGGTATGTAGTGTATTTCAGATTTGTCTTAATTTGTATTTCTCTGATTAATAATGACTTGGAACATCTTTTCATAAAGGCTAGAAATAGTTTCAATTTCTTCATCTGAGAATTGTCTGTTCATATCCTTTGACTATTTATCAATTGGAGAATGATTTGATTTCTTATAAATTAGAATCAATTCTGTATATATTTTGGAAATGAGGTCTTTGTCAGAACCTTTGACTATAAAAATGCTTTCCCAGTTTATTGTTTCCCTTCTAATCTTGTCTGCATTAATTTTCTTTCTACAAAAAAAATTTTCAATTTGATATAATCAAAATTTTCTATTTTGTGATCAATAATGATCTCTTAATTCTTCTTTGGTCATAAATTCCTTTCTCTTCCACAGGTTTGAGAGTTAAACTATCCTATGTTCTTCTAATTCATTTATAATCTCATTCTTTATGCTTAGGTCATGAACCCATTTTGACCTTATCTGGGTATACTGTGTTAAGTGTGGGCCAATGACTAGTTTTTGCCATACTAATTTCCAATTCTCCCAGCAATTTTTGTCAAACCTTGAATTCTTATCCCAAAATAGCTGGCATCTTTGAGTTTGTCAAAAACTAGATTATTAAATTTATTACCTGTTTTGTCCTTTGAACCTAACCTATTCCACTGATCAGCTAGTCTATATTTTAGTCAATAACAAATGGTTTTGGTAACAGCTGCTTTATAATATAATTTTAGATCTGGTCCAGCTAGGCCACCTTCATTTGATTTTTTTTTCCATTAATTGCCTTGAAATTCTTGACTTTTTGTTTTTCCAATGAACTTTGTTGTTATCTTTTCTAGGTCATTAAAATAGTTTTTTGGGAGTCCGATTGGTATAGCACTAAATAAATAGATTAATTTAGGTAACATTGTCATCTTTATTATATTTGCTCACCCAATCCAAGAGCATTTAATATTTTTCCAATTGGTTAGATCTGACTTTATTTGTGTGGAAAGTATTTTGTAGTTTTGCTCAAATAGTTTCTGATTTTCCCTTGGCAGATAGATTCCTAAATGTTTTATACTATCAGTAGTTACTTTATATGGAATTTCTCTTTGTAACTCTAACTGTTGGATTTTGTTAATGATATATAAGAATGCTGAAGACTTTTATGGGTTTATTTTGTATCCTGCAACTTTGCTAAAGGTATGGATTATTTCTAATAGCTTTTTAGTTGAATCTCTGGGGTTGTCTAAGTATATCATCCTATCATCAGCAAAGAGTGATAATTTGGTTTCCTCATTACCTACTCTAATTCCTTTAATTTCTTTCTCAACTCTTATTGCAAAGCTAGCATTTCTAATACAATATTGAATAGTAATGGTGATAATGGGCCACCTTGTTTCACTCCTGATCTTATTGGGAATGGTTTCAGTTTATCCCCATTACAAATGATGTTTACTGATGGTTTTAAATAGGTGCTACTGATTATTTTAAGGAAAAGTCCATTTATTACTACACTGTCAAGTGTTTTTAATAGGAATGGATGTAGGATTTTATCAAATCCTTTTTCTGCATCTATTGAGATGATCATATGGTTTTTGCTAATTTAGTTATTAATATGGTTAACTAAACTAATAGTTTTCCTAATATTGAACCATCCCTACATTCCTGGTATAAATCTTATTTGATCATCATGTATTATGCTGGGGATGATTTTCTGTAGTCTTTTTGCTAATATCTTATTTTAAATTTTAGCATCAATATTCATTAGGGAAATTGGTCTATAGTTTTCTTTCTCTGTTTTCAACCTACCTGGTTTAGGTATCAGTAGCATATCTGTTATAAAAAGAATTTGGTAAGACTCCTTCATTTCCTATTTTTTTTTCAAATAGTTTATATAGCATTGGGGCTAATTGTTCTTTAAATGTTTGGTAGAATTCACATGTGAATCCATCTAGTCCTGGGGATTTTTTCTTAGGGAGTTGATTAATAGCTTGTTCTATTTCTTTTTCTGAAATGGGACTATTCAAGCAATTTACTTCCTCCTCTGTTAATCTGGGAAGCCTATATTTTTGGAGTTAGTCATCCATTTCACTTAGGTTATCAAATTCATTGGCATAAAGTTAGGCAAAATAACTCCTTATCATTGCTCTAATTTCCTCTTCTTTGGTGGAAAGTTCCCCCTTTACATTTTTAAGAATAACAATTTGATTTTCCTCTTTTCTTTTTCTGATCTTCTTTTTTCTGATTTACCAAAAGTTTATTTTATTGTTTTTTTTTTTTTCATAAAACCAACTCTTAGTTTTATTTATTAATTCAATAGTTGTTGTTGTTGTTGTTGTTGTTGTTTTACTTTCAATATTATTAATTTCTCCTTTTCATTTTAGTATTTCAAGTTTGGTTTTTGGTTGGGGGTTTTTAATTTGGTCTTTTCCTAGCTTTTTAAGTTGCAAGCCCAATTAATTGATCTTCTTTTTCTCTATTTTATTCAAGTAAGTCTCTAAAGATATAAAATTTCACCTTATTACTGCTTTGGCTGCATCCCACAAATTTTGGTATGATGTCTCATCATTGTCATTATTTTGAGTGAAATTATTAATTGTATCTGTTTCCAATTACTTTTTGGTCTATTTACCCCTAAATTTTTGTTGAATGTAGTTTTTATTGGATCATGATCTGAAAAGAACCATTTACTATTTCTGCCTTCTATCATTTAATTTTGAGGTCTTTATGTCTTAATATATGGTCAATTTTTGTTTAGGTTCCATGAACTGCTGAGAAGAATGAAGGAACTCATTTTCTAAGAAATAAAAATAATAAAATTCACTTTCTTTGCAGTTAGAGAATGAAGGATATAGAATATTAAGTACAGATTATATCTGTAAAACTACGTTGATATCTGTGCAACTTTTCTCCCAATTGTTAAAATAGTTTTAAAACCTACTTTTTAAAAAAAAATATCTTTGAGTTCCAAATTTAATGGTTTCCTTTTTCACTCCTTAAAATGGTAAGCAATAAGATATGGGTAATTCATATGCAATCATATAAAATATTTCATTATAATGTTTTATTATATTAATCATTTTGTATAAGAACTTTTGAATTTGAAAAGTAAAATACTATGCTTCAGTATGTATTCTAACAATGTAAATTATTTCTCTAGAAGAGGATATTTTACTTCAGTATTAGTCTTTTGGGAATCTCTTTCACTCTATTCCTTAGAATAGCTAAATCTTTCACAGTTCTTCATTATACAATATTGCTGTTACTGTGTACATTGTTCTCCTGGTTTTGTTCACTTTACTTTGCAACAATTCATGTAAGTTTTTTTAAGTTGTTTTCTGAAATCATTCTGATTTTCCTTTTGTATAGTAAAATTGTATTCCATCAAAACCATATACCACAGTTTATTTAGCTAATCCCCAATTGATGCTCATCCCTTCAATTTCCAATTCTTAGCTATCACAAAAAGAACTGCTATAAATATTTTTGCATAAATAGGTCTGTTTCCATTGTGTGAGTGTATGTGTGTGTGTGCCTTTCCATATTGAAAGAGATAGATATACAGACAGACAGAGGGACCAAGAAAGAAAGATTTTATATATTACACATGTATAAGTAATTTCTGTATTAAAGGGCATACGCAGTCTTTTAGGTATAGTTCCACATTG
Organism: Sminthopsis crassicaudata; assembly: GCF_048593235.1. Lineage (NCBI taxonomy): Eukaryota > Metazoa > Chordata > Mammalia > Dasyuromorphia > Dasyuridae > Sminthopsis > Sminthopsis crassicaudata. The sequence continues at coordinate 99,076,953 of NC_133618.1, read as the reverse complement.
CACTCCTGAATGAGGAGTTCACAACTCTACCAACAATGGATTAGTGTATCAGTTTTCTAAGGTCCCCTCCAATCGTTATTCTTTTCCTTTTCTGTTTTATAAGTCAGTCTGGTAAGGATTACTTAAATTTGTATTCCTCAAATCATTAGTGATTCAGAACATTTTTATATGACTGTAGCTAACTTTGATTTCTTAATTTGAAAAGCTTGTTCATGTCCTTTGACCATTTATCAATGGGGGAATGACTAGTAATTTAATAATATTGACTCATTTCTCTCTATATTTGAGAAATGAGACTTTTATCAGAGGTATTTGTTGAAAAAATTTCCCATGCTCTTTCAGTGTCAGATGTTTCTTAGGTCTTCTCCTTTGTTTTGAGGTTTTTCTCTTTTTCTGTCCCTCTTAAAGTACTCATTAGCACCCATTTGATTCCTTCTCCGTCTGTAGAGATACAAGCAAACCCTCCCCCCAAGCAGTTAAACTATCTGGTCCCTTCTATTCATCACTTTTGAGATCTCTTCTCATCATTCTGATCTCCAATGGAAGCCTTTATTGCATTTTGTACATAGGGTTTTGGGTCTTGTCTCACCCTGTTTGCTCACTCTGTCTCTATGCCAACATTGAGCTTTCAAATGTCCTACTTTACCACATTGAAAGCATTGAAGACATTCTCTGGAACTGCCTTGCCAAAAGGGACTCTGTTGTCCCATGTTCTGCATCATAGCCTGAGTATAAAAGGCATTTGTGTCCACTGTGGCAGAGTGTCTTATGGTCTTCTCTAAAGGAGCATCCTTGTGTAATCCTAGTATTATTCTTCTACAAACTGTAGTAGCATTTTCCTTAGCAAGTCGTTTTATCATTATTCCTGTTGTTGCATTTTCACCAATAGATCTTATGACAGCAGTCTGAAGATATCCCACATTTTTAGCAAAGGGTTCATTTGAACCTTTCTCTATTTTTGTGAAGGCTTCCTCTCTATCTTGTCTTCCTAGGAGGGTGCCCCATGTTTTGATAGCAGCATCAGCAGCATCAATTTGCTCATATGTTATCAAAGGGTAAATAATCTATGCTAAAGCATCTGCATTCTAACCTTTACCTGCTAATTGATCAAAGGCAACTTGTATATTAACTCCAGTTTGCCTATTTCTTTCATCCTGTATTCTACATAGTTCACTATAATTAGAAAGCCACAACAAGTTTTGTTCAGGTTCTAAACATGTCCTTGTTGTAGATTTCCAATCATTAGGGGTTAAAATTTCATAAGTTAAATTGTCTAATATCATCTTAATATAATACTATATAGCCCCTTAAAGAGTGTAAGCCTTTTTTTTTTTTCTTTTGTCTTTTTGTGGCTGGGGTTAAGTGACTTGCCCAGGATCACACAGCTAGGAAGTGCTAAGTGTCTGAGACCAGATTTGAACTCGGGTCCTCCTGAATTCAAGGCTGGTGCTCTATCCACTTCAACACCTAGTTGCCCCATTTAAAAAATTCTATTTATTTATATATTTATTTATTCATTCATTCATTCATTCATTCATTTATTTATTCATTCACTCATCCATTCATTCATTCATTCATTTACTTATTTATTTATTTACTTATTCATACATCTATTTATTTATTTGTTTATTTTCTGAGGCTGGGGTTAAGTGACTTGCCCAGGGTCACCCAGCTAGGAAGTGTTAAGTGTCTGAGACCAGATTTGAACTCAGGTCCTTCTGAATTCAAGGCTAGTGCTCTATCCACTGTGCTACCAAGCTGCCGAGTGCAAGCCTTTTCAGATCTTTGATAATTTCCAGATCAAAAGGAATATATCTTCTCCTTTCTTAACCTGAAGAGTCAAACTCTTGAATAACAGGGTATGCTTTTGTACTTATATAAGATATATCCTGTCCTTCTTTTTTAGCTTTAATTAATGCCTTTTTTAATTGTGTCATAGAGAGTGGACAAAGCTGCTTCATGGGTGGTACTGATGATGTTACTGCCCTTCCCCCTCCTCCTTCTTCTCTATCCATGAAGGGTTAATTGAAGGGGAGTAAGTCAGGGGATGTGTAATGCCCTAATGGCTCCTGCTGTGAAGCACCACATTCCTTAATTTCTTCAGCATTGTACTTAATTCCTTTTTTGTCTAATTCTTCAGACTTTTAATCTAATTTGTTAGTATCACCCTTCTGCTCTTTATTCTTTTTCCTAATTCTAAAACTTATGTAATTCATAAAGCCATTGTATTATTATATATACACATTGTATTGTTATATATGTATATATATATTGTATTGTTTTATTTATATATATATACATTATACATTATATATATATAAACATTAAACATTTTATATGTATATATATATATATATATATATAATGTTTCTTTAGGAATTGAATCAGAACCATTATCATTGTAATATTCACTTAGTTGATCACCTACTAGTTTCCCCTTCTCTGGCTCTAATTCTTCTTCTTTAGTGAACTAAGGAGATGTGTATTTTAATGTTTCTAAGAGTTCAATGATCTGTTCCCAAGTTACAATCAAATCTTTGTTTTTTATTAGTCTAACTATGCTTTCTACACACTTTCCTTGTAGTGGAGAAGTCTGTTTTCTAAACATTTGTCCCATTTCTGCTGAAACACTAGTTTAGCCCTTAACAAAGTTTACTTCTTATCTGTTTTTGTACTCACCCTAATTTCTAGGTCATGGAGACTTTTCCACTGAACTCAGGATCATGTCAGTCTGGACTGCTGAGTGTAAATCCTTAGTCCCACATTTGGGCACCAAAATATAATGTTTTGGTTAGCTTTCCAGAGGTCTTTGGACAAGCTTTTGTTTTAGGAGAGTAATCACCATGAGAATAGCCAGGTGATAAAATCCAAAAGTCTTTATTGTCTCCTTCACAGTCTCTCTTCTTGCCTGGGACTCTGGCTAGCTTTTTGGAGGCCCTTCTGATGGGCCCTAGTCTCAGTGGAGAAATTCAGGAGGACAGGCCAGCCACCACGAGACTAATAAAGGTGATGTGTCTCATCCAATCCTTGTTGGCTCTTATATACTCTATTATAATTACATCATCATAGGCATCAATCTTGTGGAACAGGTGCTAATCTTGTAGAACTATGTTAAATACTAATCATCATGCTAAACTAGATAATCATTATATTATTCCATTGAGTTAACACCTTCTTTCAAGTATGCTTCTCCAGAATTGTGGCTTTCTACAATTCACTAGGAATAGATGACCATCTTATGATCACTTATTTCACTAATTGTGATAGCTTGTACCATTTACTATTGCCCAAACTAAGGAAAAACCTGTCGATTTTATGTGGAGATATTCCTTGCTTCCTCCAACTTGTGTCCTGCTGACTTTTTTTTTTTTTTTCACTTATTCAGTGGAATTATTCTGTATTTTGTTCCTGAAATGACGGGACCTCTAATTCTATAAAAAAAAAAAAAAGTCCTGTAGGTGGCATCTCAGATCATGAGGAATATCTGAGGTCAACTTCATTAGAGGGGACCATGGATCTTTTAATAAAATGCCATTGGCTCACACCTCTGCCTCAGTATCTCTTATTGCAGGTGGGATAATTTTAATCTCCACAATACTAACCAGCAGTGATTCAAAGGTAGACATTTAATTCATGGAGGACTCCTGAGACAATTCTCAAAATAATTCTTATTAATTTTGCATGTACTACTTATTGTAGTTAGGAATTGCCCCAAAGAAATTGTCATGCTAGAAGTAAAATAAAAATATTTTAAAATAATAATAATAACAAAAATTAAAAAAAATAAAATAAAAAGAGAAGAAAAGAGAAGAAAATGATTTTGAGAAAGAAGGGACCAAGACTAACATGAAATTAAATGAACTAGAGTATGTGAATAATCTAAGTCAAGCAACAATATTGAATAGCTGGGTGATTGGATTGTGGCTCCTTAAAATCCTTTAACCATATATAGAATTGTTTCTAAAGCCTAATGAAGATAAACTTCAAATTTATATTCAAAGAGTTTCCAGGTGGCAAGGATATAAGGGGATCAAAATAGTTAACTTTATATATTGTTTTAATGTTTAACAAATTCTAATTCAATGACTATCTAAATCGATTTCAGGCCATGATTCCCTGGAATCCTTTGAGGACTAAACCCCAGCAACTAATGCTTCTATCTCAAGAATCTTCTTTTGTAATTTATGAAATCATCACTTACATCTGCATTTGAAGAAGCACTCATTCTTACTCCAAAATTGTTTTACCCAACAATCCCTATATTTACTATGGACCATGACTTGTTTTGGTATACACCCCATTCTTTCCCCCTCCTTTTTATCTAGTAACATTTCTTCTTCTTCTTCTTCTTCTTTTTTTTTTTTTTTTTGTTTGTTTCTTTGTATTTGTTTTTCCTCAATTAGTATACAAGTTTTTGAGGAGAGAAAGACTGCCTTTCTTTCATTCGTATTTATTTTACCCAGTACCTGGCACATTATAAGAACTTAACAAATTCTCTTTCTTTGTGTTTCTCAGTGTCTCTGTCTTTTTCTATGTCTCTTCTCTCTCCGTCTTTGTCTTTCTTGTCTCTCTCATTCTCTCTCCATCTCTTTCTTTCTGATTGTCTCTGTCTCTGTCTCTCTCTTTCTCTCAATATGTATGCGAGGAGATGAAAATGAAAACTATGTGAGGAGATGAAAATTAAAAACAGTTCTGCCCTCAAGAAACTAATATTCTTGGTGATACATGTAAACACATAAACATATGCTCATAGAGAGGGATTCATGTGTCACTTGAAGCTTGGGCACTTTACAATATATCATTTTGCTTCTTAAAGAAATGCTAACTATGGACAGGAATTTAAGCCTATCATTACAATCATTATTCAATTTGTAAACATTCCATGTTTTAAAAACTATCTTCAAGTGAACACCAATCTATTGGGTATTTGCTCTTTGCCTAAAATAACATTAATTGCTCTGTGATGGATGAAAAGAGCATGGAGGTTTAGTCTTTGTTTTAGCTCTGATGAGTAGGGGAAAAGATACCAAAGGTATGTAGTTTTATTCTTGAGCTGAATAGGACATGATAATGTCAACAAAAGAGAAAGTACAACTGTTTAAAGCTGATTTTGCCTCTGTTTTCTCTGGCAAGATTGACATAATAAGAATTCAAAAAGATCTGGATAAAGCTAAAATATTGATTTTAATCTAAAAAGATAAAATTATATGGAAGAAAATGTTATCTTAAATTGACTATTAAAAATACAAAAGAAAACAATCTTATCAATACAAGTAGGACAAATCATGCTTAGACAATAATTGTCATGAAAAAAATATAGAGATATTTTTTAAGCCATTAGCCATGGTGCTCAAAAAGTCTTAACACAGCTTGAATCTGTAATTACTGAATCTAATGATCTTTTCTCATTCTTTTTAAATTCTCCTCAGCCTTTGGTACTGTTAATCACCCTATTCTCCTTGATATTCTTTTGTTTTTAACTTTTGGAGATACTATGCTTTCCAAGTTCTTCTCCTACTTATCTGACTCCTGCTTCTCATTTTCCTTTCTAGGTCATTATCCAAGCAGCTCTCTAGGGCAGTGGATATAGCATTGGATGCAGAAATCTGAATTTCAAATTGGCCTTAGATACTAGCTATGTTACCTGAGGCAAGTCACTTAATCCCTATTTGCCTCAGTTTCTCATCTACAAAATAAGGGCACAGAAGGAAATGGCTGTTAACTCCATTAAGTATCTTTATCAAGAAAACTCCATGGATTGAACATCCATGGGATCAAGAAGAGTTATACAAGATTGAACAAGAGCAACAAATTCCAGTCATACCTAACTGTGGGTGTGCTAGGACTCTGTCATGGGCCCTAATCTTTTTTCTTTCTACAACTTTTTTTTTTTTTTTTTATTTTATCAGTTCCCATAGTTTCAATTATATTTTCTATACTGATGCTTCTCAAGAACAATTTTCTAGCCTTAACTTTTCTGTGGGATATCCTGTCTCATATCTCCAACTGTCTAGTAAGTATCTCAAAGTGAATTTCCTATAGTCACCTTCAATTCAACATATTAAAAAAATACATTAATTGTCTTTTTCCTTAACCATTTCTCCCTTTGAAACTTTTCTATTAGCATCAAGGGTACCATCACCTTCCCAGTGTCTCAGAATTGTAATCTAGACATCACCTTTGATTCCTCACTATCTCTCACTCTTCTCCATATCTCAAATAAAATTTGTTGTTGAAATTAATTGATTATTATCTTTGTAACTTCTCTCAATGTGTATCTTCTCCTCTAATACTAAAAATGCCTTGTAATAAGACTTTATCTTCTTGTATCTGAACTATTATCACAACCAGTTGGTAGGTCTGCCCATCACAAGTTCTCTCCATTCCAAGCCATTCTTCACCCAGATGCCAAAATGATTTTGCTAAAGCTTGGATGAAACTATGATACCTCAGGACTCCATAAATTCTACTGATTCTCTAACACTTCCAGGGACATTTATGAAATGCTCCGTTTGGTATTAAAGACCCATTATAACCTATCTCCTCCTTCCTTGTTTCCAACTCTTTTACACCTTTTCTTCTTCCCCTTAAGATATTGTTCAGTCCAGTGACTCTAGAATCCTTGAAGTCTGTCAAGCACCACACTCCTGTCCCCTAAGTCCAAGCATTCTTATTGGTTCATTCCCATGTATTTAATATTTTCCCTCCTCTTCTCTGCCTCATGAATTTCCTGACTTGATTTTCTTATTTAGTCATTCAAGTTGTATCTAATTTGAAGTTTTCTTGGAAAATATGATAGAATGGCTTACATTTTCTGAGCTCATTTTACAAATAAGGAAATTGAGGCTAGGGAGAGTTAATTAAATTGCCCAAAATCATATGGATAGTAAGTAACTGAGGATGGTTTAAAGTCAGGAATATGAATTTTTTTGACTTTGGGCCCAATGCTTTTTCCATTGTACAAGCTAAATTTCATCTAAAATAATACTTTCTATACAGAGTTTTTCCACAATTCCTCTTAATTCTGGCACATTTTTTTTTTCTATTAATTAGTTCCTATTTATTCTGTAAATAGATAGTTCATAAAATCTATTTGCATGTTGTCCTCCCATTCCATTAGATTTTGAATTTCTCAAGATTGGGGACTATAATTGAGTTTCTGTTTCATTTTATTTTTACTTTGTATCCCCAGGACTAAATACAGTGCCCAATACATACAAGGAGCTAATTAAAAGTTCATTGACCCACTTCCATGGATACACACCAAAGAATCCATGATCATTTCCCCAGGAATTTACATTATCTAATGTGAGAAAAAAGACATGTATCAATCTAAGGCAGCACATACTAAGTGCTAAATGAATAAAACTGAGTGATGAACCCAGAAGTTCAAAGCAGGGAACAATTTTTGAGAGCGAGACTCTAGTTAGATAAGGTTATATGGAAGTATTGGGACCTAAGATGAGTCTTTGCAAAATCCATCCTAAGACAATCTAACATTTATTTAGAGTTTGGTATTTCAAAGGCACCATAATATGACCTGAATTTAAATACAAATATATTTCTATATACATATAGTGTGTGTGTGTGTGTGTGTGTGTGTGTGTGTGTGTGTGTGTGTGTGTGTGTGTATGTGTGTGTGTATGTATGGAAAACATTTCTGGCAAATAACTAGATTAGATGATTTTTTAAAATGATTACTAAATAGCTAGATAAAGAAGCTATGTTTACAAAAAACCTCCATGATTTAGTCTAGAAGGGAGTTTGCTATATTAATAGTTCCTTTTCTAAATAGAATTATTAAATTAATTAAAGAGAATATTGTTGATTATATTTGCTTAGATTTTAGCAAATTATTTGAAAATGTGTTTCATGCTACTTTTCTGGTAAAAAACTGAGAAACATGAGCTAGACAATATTATAATTAGATGCAGCTGGAAGTGGGTTAAGAGCCATTCTCACAGTTTGACTTACGTTTTGGCCAAAGGTCTCATATAGGATACCTGGGGTCCATCTGCTTGATACTAATCTATTTAATAGTTTTATGAATATCTTTTTTTAATGATTTTTATTATATATTTTTATATAATATTATCCCTTGTATTCATTTTTTCCAAATTATCACCCCCCTCCCTCTACTCCCTCCCCCCAATGACAGGCAATCCCATACATTTTACATGTGTTACATTATAACCTAGATACAAAACATGTGTGTAAATACCATTTTCTTGTTGCACAATAAGCATTAGATTCCGAAGGTACATGTAACCTGGGAAGACAGATATTAGTGCCAACAATTTACATTTACTTCCCAGTGTTTCTTCTCTGGGTGTAGTTGTTTCTGTCCATCATTGATCAACTTTCCACTACCATCAGAATACATCCTCATACAGTATTGTTGATGAAGTGTACAGTGATCTTCTGTTTCTGCTCATTTCACTCAGCATCAGTTGATTTAAATCTCTCCAGGGCTCTCTGTATTCCTCCTGCTGGTCATTTCTTACAGAGCAATAATATAACATAACCTTCATATACCACAATTTACTCAACCATTCTCCAACTGATGGACATCCATTCATCTTCCAGTTTCTAGCTACAACAAAAAGACGTGCCACAAATATTCTGGCACATACAGGTCCCTTTCCACTCTTTAGTATTTCTTTGGGATATAAGCCCAATAGCAGCAATGCTGGGTCAAAGGGTATGCACAGTTTGATAACTTTTTGGGCATAGTTCCAAATTGCTCTCCAGAATGGCTGGATTCTTTCACAACTCCACCAGCAATGTATTAGTGTCCCAGTTTTCCCACATCCCCTCCAACATTCATCATTATTTGTTCCTGTCATCTTAGCCAATCTGACAGGTGTGTAGTGGTATCTCAGAGTGGTCTTAATTTGCATTTCTCTGATCAGTAGTGATTTGGAACACTCTTTCATATGAGTGGATATAGTTTCAATTTCATCATCTGAGAATTGTCTGTTCATATCCTTTGACCATTTATCACTTGGAGAATGGTTTGGTTTCTTATAAATTAGGGTCAGTTCTCTATATATTTTGGAAATGAGACATTTGTTAGAACCTTTACTATTAAAAATATTTTCCCAATTTGTTACTTCCCTTCTAATCTTGTTTGCATTAGTACAGAAACTTTTTATTTTGATGTAATCAAAATCTTCTATTTTGTGATCAATAATGATCTCTAGTTCAACTATAGTCATAAATTCCTTCCTCCTCCACAGGTCTGAGAGGTAGACTATTTTCTGTTTCTCTAATCTATTTATTATCTCATTCTTTATGCCTAAATCATGGACCCATTTTAATCTTATCTTGGTATATGGTATATGGTTAAGTGTGGATCCATATCTAATTTCTGCCATACTAATTTCCAGTTTTCCCAACAGTTTTTTTCCAAATAATGAATTTTTATCCCTAATGTTGGTATCTTTGGGTTTGTCAAAGATTAGATTGCTATAGATGTACCCTTTTTTGTCCTTTGTATCTAATCTGTTCCACTGATCGACCAGTCTATTTCTTAGCCAATATCAAATGGTTTTGGTGACTGCTGCTATATAATATAGCTTTAGATCAAGTACACTTAGACCACCTTCCTCTGACTTTTTTTTCATTAGTTCCCTTGCAATTCTTGACCTTTTATTCTTCCACATGAATTTTGTTGTTATTTTTTCTAGGTCATTAAAATAGTTTCTTGAGAGTCTGATTGGTATATCACTAAATAAATAGATTAGTTTGGGGAGTATTGTCATCTTTATTATATTCGCTCGGCCTATCCAAGAGCACTGAATGTCTTTTCAATTATTTAAAACTGACTTTATTTTTGTGGCAAGTGTTTTGTAATTGTTCTCATATAATTCCTGACTTTTCTTTGGTAGATGGATTCCCAAATACTTTATACTCTCAACATTTGTTAGGAATGGAATTTCTCTTTGTATCTCTTGCTGTTGCATTTTGTTGGTGATATATAAAAATGCTGAGGATTTATGTGGATTTATTTTGTATCCTGGCACTTTGCTGAAATTCTGAATTATTTCTAATAGCTTTTTAGCAGAGTCTTTGGGGTTCTCTAAGTATACCATCATGTCAGCTGCAAAGAGTGATAGTTTGATTTCCTCATTTCCTACTTTAATTCCTTGAATCTCTTTCTCGGCTCTTATTGCCGAGGCTAGCGTTTCTAGTACTATATTGAATAGTAATGGTGATAGTAGGCAACCTTGATTCACTCCTGATCTTACAGGGAAAAGTTGCAATTTATTTCTATTGCATATTTTGCTGACTGACGGTCTTAAATATATGCTCCTGATTATTCTAAGGAATAGTCCATTTATTCCTATACTCTCAAGAGTTTTTAGTAGGAATGGATGTTGGATTTTGTCAAATGCTTTTTCTGCATCTATTGAGATGATCATATGGTTCTTATTAATTTGATTATTAATATAGTCAATTATATTAATACTTTTCCTAATATTAAACCAGCCCTGCATTCCTGGAATAAATCCTAATTGATCATAGTGTATTATCCTGGAGATGATTTTCTGAAGTCTTTTTGCTAATATCTTATTTAAGATTTTAGCATCAATATTCATTAAGGAAATTGGTCTATAATTTTCTTTCTCAGTTTTCGATCTACCTGGTTTAGGTATCAGTACCATATCTGTGTCATAAAAGGAGTTTGGTAGGACTCCTTCATCCCCTATTTTTTCAAATAATTTATATAACATTGGGACTAATTGTTCTTTAAATGTTTGGTAGAATGCATATGTGAATCCATCTGGCCCTAGGGATTTTTTTCTGGGGAGTTGATTAATAGCTTATTCTATTTCTTTTTCTGAAATGGGATTATTTAAGCAATTTATCTCCTCCTCTGTTAATCTAGGGAGCCTATATTTTTGGAGGAAGTCATCCATTTCACTTAAGTTATCAAATTTATTGGCATAAAGTTGGGCAAAGTAACTCATTATTTCTCTAATTTCCTCTTCATTGGTGGAAAGATCCCCCTTTTCGTTTGTAAGACTAACAATTTGATTTTCCTCTTTCTTTTTTCTGATCAAATTTACCAAAGGTTTATCTATTTTATTGGCTTTTTCATAAAACCAACTCTTGGTTTTATTTATTAATTCAATAGTTTTTTTTTTTTTTTACTTTCAATATTATTGATTTCTCCTTTTAATTTTTGTATTTCAAGTTTAATTTTTGGTTGGGGGTTTATAATTTGTCTTTTTCTAGCCTTTTAAGTTGTAAGCCCAATTTGTTAATCTTCTCTTTCTCTATTTTCTTCAAATAAGCCTCTAAAGATATAAAATTTCCCCTTATTACTGCTTTACCTGCATCCCACAGATTTTGGTATGATGTCCCATCATTGTCATTATCTTGGGTGAAATTATTAATTGTTTCTATAATTTGTTCTTTCACCCAGTCATTCTTTAAGATGAGATTATTCAGTTTCCAATTACTTTTTGGTCAACTTATCCCTAACTTTTTACAGAATGTAGCTTTTATTGCATTGTGGTCTGAGAAGAAGGCATTTATTATTTCTACCTTCCTACATTTAATTTTGAGATCTTTATGTCCTAATATATGGTCTATTTTTGTATAGGATCCATGAACTGCTGAGAAGAAAGTATATTCCTTTCTATTGCCCTTCAGTTTTCTCCAAAGGTCTATCATACCTAGTTTTTCTAATGTTCTATTTACTTTTTAAATTTCTTTCTTATTTGTTTTGTAGTTTGATTTGTCTAAATCTGAGAGTGCAAGGTTGAGATCTCCCACTATTATAGTTTTACTGTCTATTTCTTCTTGCAATTCTCTTAACTTTTCCTTTAGAAAGTTAGATGCTATACCACTTGGTGCATATATGTTTAGTATTGATATGGCTTCATTATTTATGCTACCTTTCAGCAGGATATAGTTTCCTTCCTTATCTTTTTTAACTAGATCAACTTCTGCTTTTGCTTGATCTGAGATAAGGATAGCTACCCCTGCTTTTTTGGCTTTACTTGAAGCATAATAGGCTCTGTTCCAACCTTTTACCTTTACTCTGTATGTATCTCCCTGCTTTAACTGTGTTTCCTGCAGACAACATATTGTAGGGTTCTGATTTTTGATCCAATCTGCTATCCATCTCTGTTTGATGGGATCGTTCATCCCATTCACATTTACAGGTAAAATTACTAATTCTGTATTTGCTGCCATCATATTATCCACAGATTATGCTTTTTCCCTTGACCCCCCTGATCCCCCTCCCCGATATTGAATTTACAGACCCCCCTTGTGACACGCAATCCTTCCTTTTTTTTAGTATCCCTCCCCCCTCCCTCCAAGTCCCTTCACTTATTCTCCTTTTCCTTTTCCCTTTTCCTCTCCCCCCTTTTAATGAGGTGAGAGAAAATTCTCTGAAAAACAAATGTGTTAATTATTTACTCTTTGTGCCTCTCCTGATGAGAGTAAGATCGACACAGTGATTCTCCCCTTCACTAAATTCCCTCAGATATGGTGTATTTTCTATGTCTCTTCCTGGTATATAGTTTCCCTCTTTTTATCATTCCTTTCCCTTTTTCTGAAATGACCTCCTTCCCTTTACTACACCCCCTTTTTTCTTTTATATCAGTAAAATCAAATTATCCTTGAGTACTTTTTATATACCCACAACAGAGTTACAGTTCTCAAGGGTTCTGTGTACCTTTTTCTGTTTCTCTTCAGTCTTGTGGATGTAGATCAAATTTTTTGTTTAAGTCTGGTTTTTTTCTTAGAAACATATAGAATTCCTCTATTTTATTGAATGACCATCTTCTTCCATGGAAAAAGATGCTAATCTTAGCTGAGTAGTTCATTCTTGGTTGCAGTCCTTGATCTTTTGCCTTATGGAATATCAGGTTCTAGGCCCTTCTGTCTTTTAATGTGGAGGCAGCCAGATCTTGAGTGACCCTTATTGTGGCACCTTGGTATTTAAATTGTTTTTTTCTAGCTGCTTGCAAGATTTTCTCCTTTGTGTGGTAATTCTGCAGCTTAGCCACAATATTCCGTGGTGTTCTTTTTTTAGGGTCTATTTGAGAAGGAGTTCGATGAATTCTTTCCACATCTACTTTCCCTTCTGTTTCTATTATCTCTGGACAGTTCTCTTTGATAATTTCCTGTAAAATAGAATCTAGGCTGTTTTTTTGGTCATGGTGTTCTGGAAGTCCAATGATCCACAGATTATCTCTCCTAGATCTATTTTCCAGGTCTATAGATTTTCCCAGTAAGTATTTGACGTTGTTCTCCAGCTTCTCATTTTTTTTTTGTTTTGTTTGACTGATTCTTGGATTCTCTTTGAATCATTCATTTCTATTTGTTCCATCCTGACTTTTAAGGAGTTATTTTCTTCTTTCACAGTTTTTAGTTTTTTTTGTAAATGCCCAATTTCATTTTTAAATGAATTATTTTGCTCTATTGAATTTTTTTCCATTTCCCTAATTTTTTTTTTTGAGAATTATTTTCTTTTTTTAATTCCGAACTTCTATTTTCTTGAGACTTTTTTAGCTTCTCCAATTCAGAAATCCTATTTTCCAGTGATTTTTTTATTTTTCCTAATTCACAAATTTTGTTTCCCTGCATCTCCTGTGAATTCTTTATTTTTTCCAACTCCAATTTCAGGATGTTGTTATTCTCTATCATAGCTTCCCTTTCCTTTCCCCATTTTTCTTCAAACTCTCTTAACTTTTTAATAGTCTCTTCTAGGAGAGAGTTATGTAATGGGGGCAGGAATCGTTCCCCTTTAGGCTGTTATCTGCTGACTCTCTGCTGTTAACTTCCTTGGGGTTGGATACCCGCTCTTTCTCTGTGTAGAAGGAATCTATGGTTTTTCTGGCTTTTTTGTTCATATTTAAAAAATCTTTTGGGGTCTGTCCCTGGGGTAGGTAATTATTTATTTACTTCTTTACCAGCTTCCTCCCAGACAGGATGGATGCAGCGGCTCTTGAGTCTGAGCTAAGAGAGAGCTCTGGGAGAGAGTTCCCCACCCCCTCCCTGGAAGTGCCTCAGAGGTGACCAGCACTGCTGTGCCCTGAGGGCCCTGTGTTTTAGTGGCTTCCCTGAGGTTGAGACTGAACAGCAAAGGCAACTCAAAGCCTAGCCTATGAGTCCCTGTGGGGCGTGGATGTCTGCAGCAGGTGATGTGAAAAGCCCCTACACTCAAACTGGAAGTGTCTGCCAGAAACCGCGGTCCCTAGTTCAAAGGTTCAGCTTCTCTGGGACTTCCTGGAGCTGAGTTCCACACCCTCCAGCTGAGCTAGGCAGTGTGTGTTGCCTTGGGCCGTATCCACCCACTTGTCAATCTCTTAACTAGTCTCAGTTGGGAGCTAGGGGCCACACGCCCTGGTGCTGAGATCTGCTGAGTCACCCCCTGTTTCCAGGAAAATCTAATCTATCTGAATTTTTAAAGTATTTTAGATTTCTCTTCTGAACTGCTATATTATAAGCAGAGAAGAGCTAACAGCCTGTGCCAGATTCCTTTATCTCAGTGGCTTCTCTGATCCCAGAGCCCTTCCCAGCGCTACCAGCACAGTATGCTAGCACCCAGCCATCTGTGCTGGCCTCTCTTCTTCCTCCCCTGGGAACTGACCTTTTCTGTTGAATCTCCAGATTCTCTTCAGGTGGTAAGTCGTGCATCCAGTCCTTGTGGTATCTATCAGTCCAGTGCTATTTCTGAGGCTGATTTGTCTAATTGGTTTTGAGGGAGTGAGGACGTTCACAGAGTGGTGTGTTTCTTCTCTGCCATCTTGGCTCCGCCCCCCTGTATCTTAATTTTATGAATATCTTGGGAAAGTTTATAGGTAATATGCTCATCAGAAAGATTAGGTGAAAGTTTTAGAATGCATTGAATAAGATTAAATTCAGCAGTAATTCATGTAAAGTCTTAAGCTTAGAAACAAAATATCAGTAGAAAATTTAGAAGACAGGGGAAAATCAACTTAATTTCTTCACTACTTTCCTTAATGTCTGAGGTCTTTCATTTCTTTCACCCTTTTAAAAATGGTATATGTATAAAAATAAGATTATTTTTCTTTTTATAATTTATAAATTAAAGTACTATCCTTTCTTTAAGGAGAATAAATTATTGATATTACTTGTTATAAAATGTGTATAGATATACACATTTATATTAATAGGTAACATCTATATCCACTTGTTAGGGTTTTTACATATAGGAAGTTTTCTCCTCCCTTTCCTTTGGAAAGTAAGTTAACATTTCACAAATAGAATGCTAAGATGATTCAGGTAACAAATGGGGACAAGAACTTCTGCAAGATTTATGGTCCCTAATTTGAGAAAATAATCCAAGGCTCTTTTTCTGACACTTTCTAAATAAATGGAATTTAGCCTGCTCCTTTCATTTTTGACTTTACATATCAAATCAATTAAGAAATTTCTTTTTCCAGTGATATCTTAGTTAAGTGTCCATCTGTGCCTCGAAGGAGTCATAGCACCTGAATATAAAACTAATATTCCTTGCATGTGTAAACTAGCTCTAAGTTAATCAAAAAACAAAAATAAAATTCCGTTCTCTTGCTCTTATTATTCTCAACAAATGACAATGTTCAAATGTTCCAGCATACACACACACACACACACACACACACACACACACATATATATATATGTATATATGTATACATATACATATATATACATATACATATATATATATGTATATGTATATATGTGTATGTGTATGTATGTATGTATATTTTAAAGCAGTGAGAGGATATAAATGTAATGCAGTGGATAGATAGTCAGGCTTGGAGTTAGGAGTACCTGAACTCAAATCTAGTCTCAGACACTTATAAGCAATGTGGCCCTGGACCAGTAACTTAACTTCTGTTTACCTCCATTTCCTTCTCTGTAAGATAAGAATAATAATAGCACTTACTTCCCAGAATTATTGTGAATGTAAAATGAAATATCAGTTCTAAAACATTAAGCTTAGTGTCTGTGACCTATTAGGTTCAATATAAATATTAACTACTGCTATTATTATAAAATTTCAGGATCCTGAAAAAACCCTTTCTCCTCAAAAGTCAGAAAACCTATGATACACATCAAAGGTAGAATGATAGAATGTTTCCTATACAAACATTAAAGGCTGGGGACTGCTATCCAATAACTGAACTGGGAGACAAGAAATTTAAAAATTTTATTTTTTAAATTAAATTTACTCTTCATGTCTCTATCACTCTCTATGTCTATCTCTGTCTTTGTCTCTGTCTCTCTCTCTCTTCCTCTCTCTCAATGCATTCTTTCCTTCCTCTTCTTTCTTTTGCTTCCTCTCTCTCTCTCTGTCTCCACACACACACACACACACACACACACACACACACACACACACACACATACACACAATTGTACATGTCTAAACTTGTATTCTTGTTGTTCATTTGTTTCAGGCATGTCTAATTCTTTATGACTCTATTTAGTTTATTTTTTTTTTTTTCCAAAAATACTAGTGTTAGGTTCTTACTAAGTGCTAGGTACTTAACAATTCTGATGCCAATTTGTCACGTGCTGTTGTCTCCAGACAGTTGCTATCAACTCTGGTCCAGAGAAGTGATTTCCCTCTTTTATCCTCCCAGAGAATAGGAGTGGGATAATGCAAGGGCTTCTGGGAAAAATTACTTTAACCAATGAACTGCTCCTCCTAAGCATGCAAGCTCTTCCCCAGAAATTCACAAGTAAAACTCCCAGTAGAGGCCGGAACTAGAGAATTGTCAAGTACCGACTTAGCACTTAGTAAGAACCTAATATCTCATTATCTCATTAGCACGTAGTAAGAACCTAACACACTAGAATACTAGAGTGATTTGAAATGTTCTTCTCCAGTCATTTTACAGATGAAAAATTGAGGCAAATATGGTTAAATTAATTGTCCAGGATCACACAACTGGTAAGTATCCGAGGCAAGACTTAGACTCAGATTTTCCTCTATCAACTGTACCACCTAGCTGCCCATATATATGATATATAATTTAAATAACAAAGATAAATCATGAATATTCTATATAGATTATTTTTATAAGGAATACTTAATTATAGAAATTAATTATATTAATAATTATATTAATTATGGAAATTAATTATAGAAGCATAAATTTTTAGAGTTGTAAACAGTCTTAAAGATAATGATTTAATCTAAATCCTTTATTCTAGATAATGATACTGAAATCCAGAGACATACAGTAATTTACCTAAGTCTTGTGGCTAAGATTAAAACTCAAACCCAGTTCTTCAGACAACCAAGTCATGTTTTGTTCTTTCCCCTAAATTATCTCTTTGGGGTATGCTCCATAATGCTAATATTTCATTAAAATTTACTCTGCATTTGATATTCATAAAATTATTCAGATTTGTGACATAAGATATGGTATATAGATCTTTCAGAGTTCTCTAAAGGATTCCTTGGAAGGAAATGATTTCCACTGGGTTCATAGTCAACTTGGACAGATCCAAGTACGTAAAATGTAATTATATAGTTATATTATTAATCTTAAACTCTGTTAATAGAAGATGTCATTTTATTATTGTATTCTGTGCTAAATTCTTACAAAAAATACAAGCTTATTCATTGTGGAATTACTGAAACAAACACTAGATCAAATTCTTTATTAGAGAAGAAAAATCTATTTGTTATATAAAAACAGAGTATGTAATGGTGTTTGAATAAAAGATGGCCAGATAATATATCTGGGTAATAAAAATTTTCGTGCTACTTAAGATGGATCATGACTCTTGAAAAACATTATGTGTATAGGTTATGGCTAAACCAAAAATTTTCATAACTGACTATGACAGAGGAAAGGGGTATATTTTCTAATTTATTTATTTTAAACTTAAATACAAAATAAGAAACTAAAAGAAAAATATATCCACATCAGAATGTGAGTATTCAAAATACAAAACAATACATTTTCATTTCAATAAAATATATATAATTAAGTACACTATATTGTGTTCAGAGTTGTCCATCTTTTCTTTGCTTCCTGGTAGCTTTTCTTTTGCTCTTCGCTATTCACTTTTTTTACATTATATTTCATTTCCACTTCTCTACTCAGGTTAAAATTAAATGCAAATGCATGTGTGTGCATGAGATGTGTGTATACACATTCACATATATACTCATACAAGTACATAAATATCATAAATATCTATATTAATATATACAAATAAATACAAAATATATACTCATACATGTACATAATATCATAAATATTTATATTAATATACATATACTTTCATGTGAATAAATATAACTACTTTATATTTATTTCCAGTTGTCCTCTGTTTTTCTGAAGATGAATGGCATCTTCCTTCATAAATCAAAGTATTTCCTTATTACTCTAAATCTACCAATTCATCATTTTCTACACCACAAAAATATTTCAACCTTAGAAAAGAAGATATTTTCAAAAAAAAACATAAAGTGTTTGATGAAGATAAATTAATTACAAGATTTATTTAATAATATAAAATCATGTTGATATTATCACAGATTCAGAAGAGATTTAAAGAGTAATGAACATCTTCTTCACTGGGTATTTCTTTTTAACATCATAACTTTATACATGCAAATGACATCAAGAGTCATCTTGGCAACTTATTAATCTATAAAAAGAGGAAGAAATTGATTCACTGAGGTAAAGTGCCTTTTCCATGATGATACAATGACAGAGTTGAGAGTTGAACCTCTGCACACTGATTCCAGATTTAATATTCATTCCACTCTACTACATCCTTTTTCTGATTCAGAAAAATGAAGCTGCCAAAGTAAATGGATCCAGAAAGTGGACTATTTAGACATAGGTCCAAGAATGTAGGAGCTATAAGATTTTATGCTAAAATAGACAAAAGGAACTTGAGATTCTTACAAGTGCACCAAAAGAGAGTAAGTAGATAAAGATAAAAACAGAGGTGTGACAGCTAGATGGTGAAGCATGTAGAGCACTGGATTGAAATCAGGAAGACCTGAATTCAAATTCAACTTCAGACATTTGCAGTTGTGTAACCCTGGGCAACTCACATGGTTCTGTTTCTCTGATTCCTTATCTGTAAAATGAACTTCAGAAGAAAATAACAGTTTCTTTGCCAAGAAAACTCCAAAATGGTTCATAAAAATTTGAATCCAATTGAAACAACTAAACAACAATAAATAAAGGTGGTGGTAGAAGTCAGTTACCTGCTACTAATTCCTCTATCTATAGCTATCTTTATGCTCTCTATCCCTTTCAGGGTGTACATATCTAATGTATCTTCAATAAGAAATGGCTCAAAATTCCTTTTTTTTTTTTTTTTTACTTATTGTTAAATAATAAAAATCATTAATACCACAACAGCTTCTTTACTTTGAAACACATTCCAAGAATATGTTTTTTTTTTATTTCCAAATAAGTAAAACTATTTTCATTTGATCATATTATTAAAGTCATAACCACATATAACACAAATGAACAGTTTTTGAATCTATATAGAGAGTTGTCTCTCTCAAAGGATAAAAATACACTCAGTTTCATACTTCATACTAACTTTGGATTTTATAGATTAGAGATTGGGACTCTTAAATCATAGTATATTTTACAGCTGATCAGATTTTTAACATATTGCAAAGATGTTGACTTCAAAGCAATGGTACAACACAATTAATTTTTTTTTTCAAAAGTAGGGTTTTTATAGTAATTTCCATATTTTAGGAGTTTAAAATTTCTAGACTTTTTAGTTTTATTAAAAAATTATATTCCTAGTAAAATGGTGCATGCCACATATTTATATGAGTGTATTACCTGGTAATGATCCATTAATCCAGAGACCAATCTTCCAATAATCTTAGCCTTCACCCAAGGCCCTGGACTAAAAAAGTTCCTCAGAGCTGGTAATAACTGTCCTAAAAACCAATAAAGTAAAATAATTTAGTTTGTCTTATACTCTAGAAGTCCCCTTCTCCCTGAACCTTTGGAATTATCTAAGATGTCACTGACAGAGTTCAGGAGATGAGATAGCAGCTTGCTGACATCTTGTGAAAGCAAAGGATGACTGACCATGAGGCAGTGACCTCATCACACTGTACTACTTCATTTGAAATGCTGGCAAGTTGTGAGAAGTTGATACTCTATTCTCTCCCAAGGCTCAGTGGCATTTAGAGTATCATGAAGATAAGTGCCCCAGAGGGTATATATTAGTAGAAGAATAGATTACCCATCAAAAGTAGATATAATGAGACTACACATTTGCTCTACATGAGTACATCTGAAAGAATGTGCTCACATAAAGAAGAGGCAGAAAGACTTGGAAAATTATAGTGCTGTGGTCAGGTTCAGATATCAAAGATTTGTATTAAGCCTCAGTCGATTGTAACTACCCTGCACGAAAACAAATGATAGTAGCTTAAACAATTTTTCAAAGGGTTTGGATGCTGGCAAAATACTAACTTGTTCTAGAAATAGTTTAAGATGACTCCATCAATCACAAAAAAGTTTATGAAAATCTCGAAAAAACTACAACTTTTCTACTATGAACACAATACTAAATTGCTACTCCTTAAGAGGTATCACTTTGCAAAATCTTTAGTCTAACATAATTTGGGAACCCATGAGCTTAGTTTGTTTTTATTGTTGTTATTTCTGATACGTTACAACTCTTGATTCATTATAACACATAGTCACCCTGGTTTGAATAATATTAGGACCAAAAATTACAATAATACTTAGCATTTATATAATGATATAAAATGTTTACTGAGCTTTACAAATATTATTACACTGTATTCACAAAAAAAAATCTTTGTAGGTAAATATTATAATTATCATTTTACAGTTGAAAAAACTGAAGAAAATATAGGTTAAGTGATTTATTTGTGTCACACCAATAGTATGTGTCTGAAAACATATATGAACACCACAACATTTCAACCCTGATTTAACAGACCAGGTAATCAAGGTCAAAATGTATTTAGAATAAAATCAAATAGTAAAATGCAGGACCCAAATTCCTTGTCTGATATTCTTTCATTAGCAGATTTGTTTGGTAGGCCATGCTTTTTCATGTGCAGATTGGTCATAAAGAAGGAACATTTATATGAGTTGGTCTGCATGATATTATTACACAGATTTATAGTACTAAACCTTACCCCAAAAGAATAGATACAGACTAATGCATAACTTATAAATAGCAGCTGGTCTTTTGGCAGTTCTTTCATTTAAAGCTCTATTTTTTTTTTTTTTTTAATAAATCCAAGGTCACATATTTAACCCATGTTTCACAAAATATAATTTATATTATAGGAAAACTCTGCTCCATAACTATAGATATAGGCCTGCCAGATCCAGAAATCTTATTGAAATATGATATAGATCACAAGGAACAGAGTAGATGAGAGTGTGATTTGAAAAGTTTCATCTTTTACATCTACACACCTATTTAGTGACAACCATTCCTTTCCCTTATCTGGAATCAATTAACTTGATTTTACAAATAAAATTTTTCTAAAAATCATGGAATTCACTGCCATTATACTACAGAGAAATAAGGAGATTCCTAGAGCAATATTTATTAGCCAAAGTGAAATTCAAATACCTATTCTCTTCTAGATTCAACTTTGGTAGGAATAAAGTATTTCTTTCTTCCTTTCTTTAATGGTTTCTATATTCCAATTCTATAAGACTTGCTCTTCACAGATGTATGTTTTGAGTATCCTTATCCCAACTTACACTAACACGTTTTTGAATCCCCATAGTTGCATTTTCAGTTAGAGTTTTGTGGTTTCCTCTAAGGAGTTGGGGTTGACACTCTAATGTGATTATCTCAAGTCTCTACTGGCATGTTTTTACCCAAGATTATCTGTTGACATGCAGCAAAATGGTGCAGTGTTGTATCTAGAATGTAGATACAACACCAGCTTTAGAATCAGGGGGACCTGAGTTCAAATATAGGCTCAGATATTTGACATATTTAGTTGTATGACCCTAGACAAGTCAGTTAGCACTGACTTCATCAAAAAAAAAAAAAAAAAAAAAAAGAAATTGTCATATGAGGATAATTGTGTTACCTACTTTAAAGTTACTAGAAGGGAAACATTTACCAAAACTAGTATAGTAATAAGTTATTGTAAAGTATCTTCCCAAAAGGTTATAATATACATTCATATGAGTCAATACAAAGTCCAGGGAATCATACAAAGAAAAAATATGCTAACAGGATGACATATATTCCCTTTTTTCTTTCTTCCATTTGTTGGACAACTAAATGTTCTTTTATAAATGGTAAATCTTTATCCAAGATTTACTTGGATCCCTACTGCTGTCCTGAAGGAATGACGCTCAATTGCTGATCAAAAAAAAAAAAAAAAAACACAATAATAATAAGTGCTTTTTACTGTTCGAGACCTGGATCTTTCTTGATCATTGCTTTCACTGGATATGGAATGATTGGATCACTCCTTTCTTCACCTTTTATCCACTTATTTAATAAACTATTTTCCTCCCTGAGGGAAAAAATAGTGAAAAGTGTCAGTTCAAAACTTCAAAAGTTGTCCTATAGATAAAGGGAGATAGGAGATACAAATCTAATGCTGAGGTCTTTCTAACTCTTTCCCTCTTAGCTATCTTCCTGAATTCCATATTTCAAAATCTTGCTTCTGCTATTTACTCAAAATTGAATTTCCTTCAATCATTGTCTATATCAATTGAACCTATTCAACAAAGAATATCTTAGCTTTAAACCCTCTCCACTTCTTATATTCTTGAATTCCCATCTGGGAGTCAGTGTTTTAAGTTCTGTATACATACTAAAAGATGGAGTTGATAAATTCCATATAAATTAATCAGTAGATAAAAGAGAGACTAGTTTTATATAATGTAATTAATCTTACAGAAAGTTAAGGAAATTATTAGAGGAAAATTCCCATTTATTTATGTAACCAATGAACCATTCCTAAAACTCTTGTTTTCCTAGACGTGGTTCAAACTTGCAAGTGCTCTCAGAAACTCAATATCTCATTTATCCTATTTTTTGAAATTTACCTGGGAACATATAAGTGCTCAGCTAGTATTTAGTTCTAAAAGTACTGAGATAACAAAGTGTGAAGCCTAAAGATATTTAATAAAATATATGAAATTGAACATAAAAAGGACTAAAGTTATAACCCAGCTAGCAAGGGGACAATTCCACTCTACTTTCTGATATGTCATTCCTTTCCCTGAAGTATTCAGTGAAGTATTGAAGCATTGAAGTATTCAAATGCTTGATTTAGTGCTATATGTCCTACTTTCCCTAGAGCTACTGCAAGATCACCTGCACTACATAATTAGATAGGTAGAAAGACAAATAAAAAGATGTAGATATCTATTAATTTCTACTGCCCCATATACATATAAATTTATATATCTATATGTATGTATCCATCTATAGTGTGTTTTATATCAGCAGCCCTCTCTCTTTATATATATAAATTATACATATATATACATATAGATTATATATTAACATACATATATGTGAAAAACAGCTATTGATAAATCTCTATATTCATATGTATATCTATATCTATCTATCTATCTATCTATCTATCTATCTATCTGTGTGTGTGAGTAGAGAGAGACAGAAAAAGAGGAAGAGAAAGAGATAGACAGAGACAGAGAGAATTATTAAAGGTTTGCTTATAGGAGACACTATGCTAAATGCTGAGAATAATAAATATAGGGAAAAAATAACCCCTATATTCAAAGAAGTTCATATCTTAATAGTAGACTACCGCACTGGAAAATACACTGGAAATGGAAGGAAAAAAAAAGTGGTAGAATACTTTGCAAAGGCAGTAGTAGAATCAGGAAAAATATGAACATGTAAGTCTTTGGCATTTCCTTAAATGGTGAACAGGACAGAGTTTCATTAGTTTCAAAAGCAATAAATCAAAATTTGTTAAAAGTCAACTAATTTTTAGACATTTTGCCAAGATGAGGCAATACAAGACAAAGTTTAAGGTAAAATGTTTGCTCAGAAAGAGTTAGAAAAATCTAGCGTCATAAGTGGAGTTAGGAGAAAAGTGACCATGGCTATTGAGTACTTCTATCATGTTTAGAAAAGGGATCAACTTGTAGAGTCAAGATGGCAAACAGAAGCCAGCAAATTTCCTGATCTCTCCACAGTTTTCCTCAGAAAGAAAATTAAATCAAGCCCCTAAATGGATTCTGCAATGACAGAACTCACAAAAAAAAGATAGAATAAAAAAAAAAATAAAATTCCAGCTTAAGATAAGTTAAAAAGACTAGGAAATGTCTCTCTCATTCGGACAAAGGGGAGCACAGTCCAGTATGGATTGTCCAGGCAAACCAGTAGGAAGCACAGAGCAATAATATAGGCCCCTCAGAACTGGCTCAGCAGATCAGTGTCACAGAAGGCCAGGAAAGCTATGAGGCATCCAGACCCAGATGAGAAGTCAAGTTGTGAGCTCTGGTACCCAAACAGGGGCAATGAGGTTAAGCAAAAGCAGTGCAACAAGAAAGCCACAAGTACCCTGAAAACCACGTATGCAAACCTAGTGACTAAGATCCTGGCCCCAGGAACCCCCCTGTGCCATAAGAATTGAGTTCAACTTTTAAAATCCTGGGATAAGGGGAAAAATTAATAAGAAACAGAAAAGAGCCATGAGTATTAAAAGCTTCTAAGGTGTCAGAAAAGTCACAGCACAAACTTAGGAGGAACATAGTTACATGTGAAGTCTCAAAGAGAAATATGAATTGATCTCAAGCTCCCAAAATTCTTTTGGAAGAATTAAAAAAGGATTTGAAAATTGTTAGAGAATTAGAAGAAAAAAATGGAAAAAGAAAATGAGAATTATAAAGCATAAAAAAATCATCAGCTTGGGAAAAATCTTTGACTGAAGAAGCAATTTCTTAAAAATAGAATTATCCAAATGGAAAAAAAAATCCACATTAAAACAAAACAAACAAACAAACAAACAAACAAAAAACTAATTTAAAAGTAGAATTGGCAAAATATAAAAGAATATTTTAAAAAGCTCACTAAAGAAAATAATTTACTAACAACTAGAATTGGGCAAGTAAAAACTAAAGACACTATAACAAGAAGAATCAGGCCAACAAAATCAAAAGAGTGAAAAAAAAATAGATCTATATCCTGAAAAGAGCAGACAAAACTACTTCCTGCAAAGACAAGGGGCCACTATGTCCAATGCCAAGGGTCAGAGCTGCACAGGAAGTTTGTGACAATGGCTTGTTTACCACAGGAGCAAAGCTCAACTATAAAAGTAAAAAAGAAGAAGAAGAAGAAGAAGAAGAAGAAGAAGAAGAAGAAGAAGAAGAAGAAGAAGAAGAAGAAGAAGAAGAAGAAGAAGAAGAAGAAGAAGAAATACCAAAAGAAAAGAACATTTACCATAGAAATTTACTATGGTGATAGGAAAGACCGTATGATATAAATTGGTCTCAAGCCCAAAGATGCTTCTTGGAAGTACACATCTTTCACATTTTCTTTTATTTACGTGAAATACCTTATTAGAAAGCCAACCGGGAAATAGATACAGAAGAGACAATATAAAAACTTATTCTACCTGAAGGCCATAACCACAAAAAGAATGTTGAATAGCATTTTTCAAGAGATCATCAAGGAAAAGAAGAGGGGAAAATATTCATTGAAAGAATCTATTGATTTTGGAAAGAGATCCCACAAGGAAAACCACTAAGAAACATTGTTGCAAAACTCCAGAATTTCAGTCTCAAGAAAAAAAGTACTGTAAGCTACTAGACAAAAACAATTCAAATATCAAGGAGCAACAGTCAGGTTTACTCAGAATCTGGTAGCTTCTATAATAAAGTATCAGAGGGACTGGAATATCATCTTCTAGAAGGCAAAGGACCTGAGGTTAGAACCAGTTAACTACCCAGTGAAACTCATAATCATCTTTCAGGGAGAAGATGTGTGGCTTCAATGAAGTAAGAGACTTTCAATAATTTCTATTGAAATTAACAGAACTAAGCACAAAAGTTAATCTACAAACACAGACTTAAGAAAACCATATAAAGGTAAACAGGGGAAAATATATATTAGTTAAAGTTTAAACAGCTTACATACCTAGATGGAAAATCAATACCTGTAAATCTTGACAATTGTATCTATTACTGGTGTAGAGCAAGGGGAGCTTCACATGGATAGAAGGTGTGTTGTCAATGGATTCTGAAGTGCTGATGTGAAGGAAAAGGCCATTAAGGAATGAAAATAAAATATCTATACTAGAAGAAGAAGAAAGGGAAAATATAATGAGACAACTTGGATCACATGAAAAAGTACAAAAGACATTTTGAAATAGAGGGGGGAAAGGAGGGGGGTGAATTTTGTGTAAAGATTGAATTCATCAGTTTTGGTTCTAAGACAGATAAACTTAAGCATTCAATTGGGTAATCAAATTTATGTAATATCTTTATAAGTAAAAAAGTAGGAGGAGAAAAAGGAAAAGAAAAAGAAGGCATAGGGTAGAAGGTAGGGCAGAAACACTAGGGAAAAAAGTAAGAGAAAAGAAAAGAGTGATAAAAGATAATTTAGTGGGCAGGATGGGTTAAAAAAA
This sequence comes from Sminthopsis crassicaudata, assembly GCF_048593235.1. Lineage (NCBI taxonomy): Eukaryota > Metazoa > Chordata > Mammalia > Dasyuromorphia > Dasyuridae > Sminthopsis > Sminthopsis crassicaudata. The sequence continues at coordinate 99,050,342 of NC_133618.1, read as the reverse complement.
AACACTACAAATAGGAGGAAAAAGGGATGATAGGAGATAAGGTACTTGGCGATGTGGGTAAAAAAACAAAAACAAAAACAAAAAAACAAACAAAAAAAAACTCCACTAAGGACAGAGTAGAAAGAGAGAACAGAAATATATACAGGGGAAAAATAGGATGAAGGGAAATACAGAGCTGGTAATCGTAACTGTGAGTGGGATTGGAATGAACTCTCCTATAGAATGGAAATGAATAACAGCATGGATTAAAAAACAGAATCCTATTCTCCAAGGCATTATTAATCAGAGAAATGCAAATTAACACAACTCTGAGATACCACTACATACCTGTCAGATTGCCTAGAATGACAGGGAAACATAATGCAGAATGTTGGAATGTGGGAAAACTGGGACACTGATACATTATTAGAGGAATTGTGAATGCATCCAGCCATTTTGGAGAATGATTTGGAATTATGCTCAAAAAGTTATCAAACTATGCATATCCTTTGATCCACCAGTGTTATTACTGGGCTTACATCCCAAAGAGATTTTCAAGAAGGGAAAGGAACCTGTATGTGCAAGAAAGTTTGTGGCAGCCCTCTTTGTAGTGGCCAAAAACTGGAAACTGAGTGGATGCCCATTAATTGGAGAAGGGCTGAATAAATTGTGGTGTATAAATATTATGGAATATTATTGCTCTGTAAGAAATGACCAGCAGGATGATTTCAGAAAGGCCTGGAGAGACTTACATGAACTGATGCTGAATGAAATGAGTAGGACCAAGAGATAATTATATATTTCAACAACAATACTATATGATGATCAATTCTGAGGGATGTGGCCATTTTCAACAATGAGATGAACCAAATCAGTTTCAATAGAGCAGTAATGACTGAACCAATTATACCCAGTGAAAGAACTCTGGGAGAAGACAATGAATCATTACATAAAATTCCCAATCCCTCTATTTTTTTCCGCCTGCATTTCTGATTTCCTTCATAGGCTAACTGTATTTCAAAAGTCCAATTCTTTTTGTACAGCAAAATAACTGTTTAGACATGTATACATATATTGTATTTAACATATACTTTAACATATTTAACATGTATTGGTCAACCTGCCATTTGGGGGAGGGGGTGAGGGGAAGGAGGGGAAAAGTTAGAACAAAAGGTTTTGCAATTGTCAATGCTGAAAAATTACCTATGCATATATATTGTAAATAAAAAGCTATAATAAAAAAAAACAGAATCCTATAATATGTTGCTTACTGGAAATATATTTGAAATAGGGCAGTACACACAGAGAAAAGGTAAGTAAGCCTGGAGCAGATATATTATGCTTCACCTGAAGTTAAAAAAAAAAAAAAAAAAAAAAAAAAAAAAAAGCAGAAGTAACACTCTTAATTTTAGATAAAGCAAAGGTAAAAATAGATCTAATTAAAAGATATAAGGAAAGAAAGTATATTTTGATAAAGAGTACCAAAAACAATGCAGTAGCAACAATAATAAATGTATATGTACCAAATGGCAAAAGATACAGATTCCTAGAGAATATATTAAGCCAGCTACAGGAAGAAATAGATGACAAAACCAAATTAATGGGGAACCTCAAATTTCCCCTCTCAGAATCAAACAAATCTAAACACAAAATAAACAAGAATGAAACTAGAAAAGTTAATAGAATCTTAGAAAACCTAGATATGCTAGACTTCTGGGGAAAATTGAACAGAAGCAGAAAGGAATACACATTTTTTTTTTCAGCACTTCATGCCACCTACACAAAAGTTTACCATGTATTAGGACATAAAAACATCACAATCAGAATTCAGAAAAAAATAGTAAATGTTTCCTTTTCAGATCACAATGCAATAAAATTATATTCAAATAAAGGGCCAGGGAAAGGTATACTTTCTTTGCAGCTATTCATAGGACCTATACCAAAATTGATCATATATTATGATATAAAGAGCTCAAAATCAAATGCAGAAAGGCAGAAATAGTAAATGTATTTTTTTCAGATCAAAATGCATAAAAATAACATTCAGTAAAAGGCCAGGGGAAAATAAACCAAAAAGTAATTAGAAACTAAATAATTTTATCCTAAAGAGTAAAACAGCAAATCATAGAAACAATTAATAATTTCTTCCAAGAAAATGACAATAATGAGACAACATAAGAAAATTTGTAGGATGCAGCCAAAGTAGTAATAAGGATTAATTTTACATCTCTATATGCTTACTTACATAAAATAGAGAAAGAAAAGATCAATGAATTTTGCTTGCAACTAAAAAAGATAAAAAAAGAAGAAATCAAAAACCTCTATTCAAATACAAAGTTTGAAATTCTAATAATAAAAGGAGAGATCAATAAAATTGAAACTAAAAAACAATTGAATTAATAAATAAAACTAAGAGTTGGTTTTATAAAAAAAAAAACAAAATAGATAAAATTTAGTTAATTTGATTAGAAAAAGGAAACAGGAAAATCAAATTGTAGTCTCAAAAATGAAAAGGGAGAACTATTCACCGATGAAGAGGAAATTAGAGCAATAATAAGGAGTTAATTTGCCCAACTTTATGCCAATAAATTTGATAACCTAAGTGAAATGTAGGAATATCTATAAAAATGTAGTTTGCCCAGATTTACATGAGGAAAAATAAATTACTTAAATAGTCCCATTTTGGAAAAATAAATAGAACAAGCTATTAATCAACTCCCTAAGAAAAAAATCCCCAGGATCAGATGGATTTACATGTGAATTCTACCAAACATTTAAAGAACACTTAATTCCAATATTATATAAACTATTGAAAAAAATATAGGGAATGAAGGAATCCTACCAAATTCATTTTATGACACAGACTTTATATTAATACCTAAAACAGGTAGGATGAAAACAGAGAAATAAAATTATAGAGCAATCTCCTTAATGAAGACTGATGCAAAAATCTTAAATAAAATATTAGCAAAAAGATTACAGAAAGTCATCCCCAGGATAATACACTATGACCAAGTAGGACGTATACCAGGAAGGCAGGGCTGGTTCAATATTTGGAAAACTATGAACATAATTTGACTATATCAATAACTGAATTAGTAAAAACCATATGATCATCTCAATAGATACAGATAAAGCATTTGATAAAATTAAACACTAGAGATTATAGGAATAAATTGAGTTTTCCTTAAAACAGTCAGTAGGGGGGTGGAGCCAAGGGGGTGGAGCCAAGATGGCGGAGAAGATACACATGACTCTGTGAGTGTCCTTATATCCTCACAACCAATTAGATAAATTCAGCCTCAAAAATAGCCCTGGACTGATAGAAACCACAAGGACTGGAAGCACTACTTACCAGCTGAAGAGAATCTGGAGTTTGAACAGGAAAGGTCAGTCCCCAGGGGAGGAAAAAAAAAAAAGAGTCCAGCACAGACGGTTGGGTGGTGGCACACTGCTCCTATCGCACTGAGGAGGGCTCTGGAATCAGAGAAGCCACTGAGATGGAAGAATCTGGCACAGGCTGTTAGCTCTTCTCTGCTTATAAAGCAGCAGTTCAGAAGAGAAATCAAGCCACCTTAAAATGTAAAACCAGATTAGATCTTCCAAAATCCCAGAGGTGACACAACAGATCTCAGCACTGTGGGTGTGGCTGACTTAGGCTGTCTAGGGTTTCACCTGGGAGTAGTTAGGAGACTGAGAAGAAGGCTGGAGGCTGGAGGCTGTGGAACTCAGCCCCAGGAAGTCCCAGAGAAGCAGAACCTTTGAACTAGGGACCACGGTTTAAGGCAGACACTTCCAGTTTGAGCATAGGGGCTTTTCAGGTCACATGCTGCTGACATCCACGCTCCACCGGGACTCATAGGCTGGGCTTTGTGTCGCCTTTACTGTTCAGTCTCAAACCTCAGGGAAGCCGCTAGGACACATAGTGCTGCCCTCAAAGCACAGCAGTGCTGATCACCTATGAGGCACTTTCAGGGAGGGGGTGGGGAACTCTCTCCCAGAGCTCTCTCTTAGCTCAGGCACAAGAGCCGCTGCATCCATCCAGTGTGGGAGGAAACTGGTAAAGAAATAAATAATTAATTTTCTACCCCAGGGACAGACCCCAAAAGATTTTTTAATCATGAGTAAGAAGCTGAAAAGAACCATTGACTCATTCTACACAGATAAAGAGCAGGTATCCAACCCTGAGGAAGATAACAGCAGAGAGTCAGCAGATAACAACCTAAAGGGGAACAATAACTGCCCCCCATCACACAACTTTCCTCTAAGAGACTATTAAAAAGTTAAGAGAGTTTAAAGAAAAATGGGGAAAGGAAAAGGAAGCTATGATAGAGAATAACAACGTTCTGAAATTGGAGTTAGAAAAAATAAAGAATTCACAGGAGATGCAGGGAAATAAAATTTGTGAATTAGAAAAGGTTAAAAAATCACAGGAAAGTAGGATTTCTGAATCGGAAAAGATAAAAAAAAGTCTCAAGAAAATAGAATTTCTGAATTGGAAAAAGAAAATAATTCTCAAAAAAAAAATTAGGTAAATGGAAAAAAATTCAATAGAGCAAAATAATTCATTTAAAAATGAAATTGGGCATTTACAAAAAGAACTAAAAACTGTGAAAGAAGAAAATAACTCCTTAAAATTCAGGATGGAACAAATAGAAATAAATGATTCACTGAGAACCCAAGAATCAGTCAAACAAAACAAAACAAAACAAAACAAAACAAAACAAACAAAAAAAAAAGCTGGAGAATAACGTCAAATACTTACTGGAAAAATCTATAGACCTGGAAAATACATCTAGGAGAGATAATCTGCGGATCATTGGACTTCCCGAAAACTACGACCAAAAAAAGAGCCTAGATTCTATTTTACAGGAAATTATCAAAGAGAACTGTCCAGGGATAATAGAAACAGAAGGGAAAGTAGATGTGGAAAGAATTCATCAAACTCCTTCTGAAATAGACCCTAAAAAAAGAACACCACAGAATATTGTGGTTAAGCTGCAGAATTACCACACAAAGGAGAAAATCTTGCAAGAAGCTAGAAAAAAACAATTTAAATACCAAGGTGCCACAATAAGGGTTACGCAAGATCTGGCTGCCTCCACATTAAAAGATAGAAGGGCCTGGAACCTGATATTCCAAAAGGCAAAAGATCAAGGACTATAACCAAGAATGACCTACCCAGCTAAGTTTAGCATCTTTTTCCATGGAAGAAGATGGTCATTCAATGAAATAGAGGAAATCTATATGTTTCTAAGAAATAAACTAGACTCCCTCCAAGTCCCTTCACTTATTCTCCTTTTCCTTTCCCCTTTTCCTCTCCCCCCTTTTAATGAGGTGAGAGAAAATTCTCTGAAAAACAAATATGTTAATTATTTACTCTTTGAGCCTCTTCTGATGAGAGTAAGATTCACACAATGATTCTCCCCCTCACTAAGTTCCCTCAGATATGGTGTATTTTCTATGTCTCTTCCTGGGATATAGTTTCCCTCTTTTTATCACTCCTTCCCCTTTTTCTGAACCGACCTCCTTCCCTTTACTACACCCCCCTTTTTTTCTTTTATATCAGTAAAATCAAATTATCCTTGAGTATTTTTTATATACCCACAACAGAGTTACAGTTCTCAAGGGTTCTGTGTACCTTTTTCTGTTTCTCTTCAGTCTTGTGGATGTAGATCAAATTTTTTGTTTAAGTCTGGTTTTTTTCTTAGAAACATATAGAATTCCTCTGTTTCATTGAATGACCATCTTCTTCCATGGAAAAAGATGCTAAACTTAGCTGGGTAGTTCATTCTTGGTTGCAGTCCTTGATCTTTTGCCTTTCGGAATATCAGGTTCCAGGCCCTTCTATCTTTTAATTTTTGACTAGAATATTAGCAAAGAGATTACAGCAACTTATTAGCAGAATAATAGACTATGAACAAGTGGGATTTATACCAGGAATGCAGGGCTGGTTCAATAACAAGAAAACTATTACCATATTGGCAATATTAATAACAAAACCAACATAAATCATATAATAATCTCAATACATGCAGAAAAAAATTAGTTTTGACAAAAGACAGCACCATTTCTATTAAAAATGCTAGAGATCACAGTGAAAAAGGAAGCCCTCATTAAAATAATAGAGCAATACCAGCAAACATTATTTATAATATAGAATACCTGGACACATTCCCAATATCATCTGGGGTGAAACAAAGATTCCCTTATCACTTCTATTATTCAACATTTTATTAGAAATATTGGCTTTAGCAATAAGAAAACAAAAAGACATTAAAGGAATCAGAATAGTCAGGAAATAATCATTCTTTGCAGATATGTTAATATACTTAGAGAATACTAGAAAATCATTAAAAAAACATATTAGAAATAATTAACAGCTTTAGCAAAGTTGCAGGACATAAAATACATCCACACAAGTTGCTATATATTATTGAAAAATCTCAGCAGCAAGAGATAGAAAGAAAAATTCCATTTAAAATGACTATTGACAAAATAAAATACTTGGGCATCTACCTCAAGATAAACCCAGGAACTATATGAACACAATGACAAAACACTTCTCACACAAATAAAGTCAGATCTGAACAACCAGAAAAATATCAATTGCTCATCAATATGATGACCAAGGTAATAAAATAAAAATGATAATTTTGCCTAAATTGATCTACTTGTACAATGCCAAACTAAATCAAAAAATTTTTATACTACTAGAAAAATAAAAACAGAATTCATCCGGAAGAACAAAATATCAAGAATAACAAGGGAATTAATGGAAAAAAAATACAAAGTATGATGGCTTTGCAGCACCAAACCTAAAACTATATTATAAAGCAACCATCATTAAAACCATTTGGGACTAACTAAGAAATAGAATGGTGTATCAGTAGATAGATTAGATACATGTGAAACAGTCATGACCTATAGTAATCTAATATTTGATAAACCCCTAAATTCTAGCTTCTGGAATAAAAACTCACTATTTGACAAAAATTGTGGCAAAACTGGAAAATAATGTGTCAGAAACTCGGCATAGACTTACATCTTACACTACATATCAAAATAAGATAAAAATGGAAGCATGATGTACGCATAAAGGATGATGCTAAAAGTAAATTAGGATAGCAAGAGATAATTTGCCTATCTGATCTTTAGAGAAGGGAGGAATTTATGACCAATGAAGGACCAATGAAAAACAAAATGTATAATTTTGACTGCATTAAATTAAAAAAAAAAGGTTTTGCACAAACAAAATCAACAAAAAATATGATTAAAAGATAAGTTCAAAGCTGGAAAAAAATCTTTATGGCCAGTGTTTCTGAGAAAGATATTTCTAAAATATATAAAGAACCGTGTCAAATTTATATGCATATAAATCATCCTCTAATTGATAAAGGATATAAATAGACAATTTTCAGATGACCAAATTAAAGCCTTCTATAGTCATATAAAATGTTCTAAATAACTTTGATTTATGAAATGAAAATTAATACAACTCTAAGGTACCACCTTATACCTCTACAGATTAGCTAAGATGACAGGAAAAGATAATGTAAATGGAGGGGATGTAGGACAAATGGAACACTAATGCATTGTTGGTGGAGTTCTGAAATGATCCAACCATTCTAGAAAGCAACCTAGAAATATGTCCAAAGGGCTATCAAACTGTAGATACCCTTTGACCCAGCAGTGCCATTCCCATGTATGTATCCAAGAAAACCATAAAGGAGAGAAAATTACACAAATGTGCAAAAATATTTGTAGCAGCTCTTTTTGTGGTAACAAAGATTTGGAAAATGAATAGATGCCCATCAATTAGGGAATGCCTGAATAAGCTGTTGTACATGAAGGTAATAGAATATTATTTTTTTTTTAAATTGTGAATAAGTTTATTTTAGAAAAGTCTGGGAAGATTTGCATAAATTGATGTGAGTAAAATAATGAGAAACAGGAGTATATTTTACACAATGACAGTAAGAATGTGTGATGATCAACTATGAAAGACCTTGTTTTTCTCAGTGCTTCATTGATCAAAAGTGATCCCAAAAGACTTTAGATAGAAAATGCCATCTGCATCCAGAAAAAGAACCATGGAGATTGAATATAAATCAATTCTATGCTATGTTTACTTATTTTTTCTGTTTTTCTTTTTCTCCCATGGTTCTGATTTTTCTCTCCCAACATGATTCATAAAACATTGTACAATAATTTAATGAATTACTTAAAAATAAGAACCTGGATGGCATCTTTCAAGAAATTATCATGGAAATGACCCTAATTACACTACAACAATAGGGCAAATTAATTATTTAAAAATAGACATACAAAGAAAGATAGACATACAAAAAAACAGGGGAATATCACACGTTCTGGTGAAAAGATAAGAGCTTAACTGAAAATATGATCTTCAAATACAAGACTAAAGAGAAATATAAAAAATTAAACAGGAAAGTAAAAGTAATCTTATCCCACAAGATTAAACTGCTTAAGGATGATTTCAGAAAGGCCTGGAGAGACTTACAAGAACTGAGGCTGAGTGAAATGAGCAGGACCAAGAGATCATTATACACTTCAAAAACAATACTGCATGATGATCAGTTCTGATGGATTTGTCTCTCTTCAACAATGAGATGAACCAAATCAGTTCCATTTGTTCTATAATGAAGAGAACTAGCTACACCCAGCAAAAGAACTATGGGAAATGAATATGAACCACAACATAGCATTTCCACTCCCTCTGTTTATATATGCTTGCATTTTTGATTTCCTTCTCAGGTTATTTTTTTACCTTATGTCTAAATCTGATTTTTCTTGTGCAGCAAAATAACTGTATGGATATATATGCATATATTGTATTTAACATATAAATTAACATATTAAACATGAAAAAAAAAAGATTAAACTGCTTATATTCCTCTTGAAAGCTATTTATCTATTAAGGCAGTTAGAATGAGTTTACATATACTGAACTTGTGGGTATAAGATGATTTGTAATATATAAAGAAGTGCAAAAGGTAAATTATAATGGAGAATGCTGGAACTCTGTCTTCCCAGAAATCATCTGGAGTCAGTATCACTAAACGTCTTAATTCTTGATCTTTTACGGTCAAGGTCAGGGGGTTAGGCCTAACAACCTGACACACACCTTCTTCCCTCAAACACCAGGAGAGACTGACTCAGCGTCTGTGTTTCAATTCCTCTTCATCCTCCTACTCCTCCCACACACGTCACTTCCCTCTCTTTGTCCCACCAATCAAGTCAGCACAGAACAGCTGGGGAGGGTCAACCTTCAAACAAGTTAATAGGGAATTGTCCAATTGGCAATTAGTCTCACGTGCTTCATTATCCAAGTGCATTGCTCAGTTCTAACCCTTTACAGGAGAAGAGGAGAAGGAGTAAAATATCTATTGTAATATTGAGGTAGATAGGAGGTGGTAAGCATTGTTTGAAACTTACTTTCTTCTCATGTTTGGCTCAAATAGAGAATAACACTCAAAAGACTATAAACATTTATCTTACCCTATAAGGAATCAAGAGGGAAAAGAGAAAAGAAGTGTGTGTGTCTGGGAAGTGTTATGAAATAGAAGGAAGATTGAGAGAGGTAGTTATCAGAAGAAAAAACACTGGGGAGGAGAAATAGTGTTAAAGGAGAGAGGAGAGAGAAAAGTTTAAACAGAAGGAAATATAACTATACAATAAATCATAACTGGAAATGTAAATAGAATTAACTTTCCCACAAATGGAAGTGGATAATAGAGTTCATTAAAAAAAAAAAAAAAAAAAAAAAAAACAGAATTCTACATTAATTTATTTACAAAAGAACCATTTGATGCAGAGATACACAGAAAGTAAAGGTGAAAGGAGAAGGCAGAATACAGTATACTACAGTAATAAAAAAAGTGAGAGTAGCAATTAATCTCAGACAAAGCAAAATAAAACAGAAGTACATTGAATTAAAAGATATAAGGAAGAAAACTGCATCTTGATAAAAGGTACTATAGACAATGAAATAATATCAATACTAAAAATATATGCAGGAAGTGGTACAGTGCCCAGATTTTTAGAAAAGATAAGTGATTGATAGGAAGAAATAGTCAGCAAAACTATACAATTGAGGAACCTAAACTTACCCCTCTTGGAATATAAGTCTAACCACAAAATCCACAATAAAAAAGTAACAGAGATGAATAGAATTTTATAATAGTTAGATATGGTATAACATTAGAGAAAACTGAATGGGGATATAAAGAATTATACATTTTTTCAATGACATATGACATTTACACAAAGTTGACCATATATTAGGGCTTTAAACCCCTCACAATCAAATCCAGAAAGGCAAAAATATCGATTCATTTTTCAGATAATAATCCAACAAAATTATATGTAATAAATGGTCATGGAAAGAAAGATTTAGAATTATTGAAAATTAAATAATTTAATCTTTAGAAAATGAGAGGACTAAGCACCAAATCATAGAACAATCAATTTTTTATCAACAAGAACAAAAATATTGAGAAAACATACCAAAGTTCTTGGATACCATACAATATCATACAGATATCATACCATACAGAAAACATACCATACAGTTCTGAGGGGAAATTTTATATCTTTGAATGCTTACATGGATAAAATAAAGAAGATAAATTTGAATTAGTCATGTGGCTAAATACTCTTAAAAAAGAACAAAAATAAGAAATTTTGAAAATCATGAGAAATATTAAGAAAAATTAAAAGTAAAAAAAATCTGAAATAATAATTAAAATATTTGCTTTAATGAAAAAAATAATAAAATATAATCCTTTGGTTAATTTAAATAGAAAAAAAGAAGAAAACCAAATTACCAATATAAAAAATGAAATGTGAGTTCATTACCAATGAAGAGAAAATTAAAGCAATCATTAGGAGCCACTTTGCTTAAATGTATACCAATAAATCTGACAGCCTAAATAAAATTGCTGAATATTTGCAAAATTATAAGTTAGATTAATAGAAGAAAGAATTAAGTTTTTAAATAACCTTATTGTAGGGAGAAAAAGAAAAAAAAAAAAAAAACTGAACTAGTCATCAATGAACTCCCTAAGGGAAAAAAAAAAATTTCCAAGACTAGATGGATTTACAAGGGAAATTTACAACATTTAAACAACAATGCATTCTAAAATTATATAAACTTTTTGGAATAATTGATGGAGTCCTACAAAATTTCTTCTACGACAGAAATATAATGTTGATACCTATATTAAGAAGAGCCAAAATATAGACAATTATAGACCAAATTTCTTAATGAATATTGATGCAAAAGAATTAAATAAGATATTAGTAAAGAGATTACACCAACTTATCACCAGCATAGTATAGTATGATCAAGTGGGATTTATACAAGAATTCGGGATTGCTTCCATCAGTAAAACTATTGACATAATTGACCATATTAATAACAAAACTAAAAAATCATATGATCATCTTAATAGATGCAGGAAAAAACTCTTAGAAAAATACAGCACTCATTGTTATTACAAACACCATAGACTATAAGAATATGGATTTTTCCTTAAAATGATAGGCAGTATCTACCTAAAACTAGCAAATATTATATGTAATGGGGAGAAGCTAGAAGCATTCCCAATAATATTAGGATTAAAACAAAGATGTCTGTTGTCATCACCATTATTCAATATTGTACTAGAAATATTAGAATTAGCAACAAAAGAAGAAAAAGAAATGGAATGAATTAGAACAGTTAATAAGGAAACAAAACTATTACTCTTTGTAGATGATATTATGATACATTTAGAGAATCCTACAGAATCAAATAAAAATTATTTGAAACAACTAACAACTTTATCAAAGTTTCAGGATATAAAATAAACTCATAAAAATAATCAGTATTTTTATATATAACTCACAAAGCCCAGCAATAAGCATAAAAAGAGAAATTCCTTTTAAAATAACTTTAAACAATATAAAGCATTTGGAAGTTTACCTTCCAAGACAAATGCCAAAAACATATGAATACAATTACAAAACATACAATCTAAATATTTGGGAAAAATCATTTGCTCATAGATAGGCAGAGCTAATATAACAAAAACAACAATTCTACCTAAACTAATTTATTTATTCAATACCATACCAATGAAAGTACCAACAATTTATTTTTAAAGGTTTAAAGAATAAAACAAAATTCATCTAGAATAACAAAAAGTCATGAATATTAAAGGTAATGAAAAACATTAAAGCAATGTAGAAGAGTTATACCACATCTAAAACAATATGATAAAGTGGCAATTATCAAAATTATTTGATAACTGCCTAAGAAACTGACTGGTGGGTTAATGGAATAGATTTGGTACATAAAATAATAGATTCGGTACTTATAATACAGTAGTAATTTATTTTTAGATAAATACAAAAACTCCAGCTTCTGGGATAAGAATTCACTGCTTTACACAAACTAGTGGAAAAACTAGAAAACCATATGACAGATAATAGGGATAGATCACCATCTCACACTCTCTACAAAGATAATGTCAAAATGAGTACATTCATTTGGACATGAATGGTAATAGTATCAGCAAATTAGAAGAACAAAAGATAATTTACTTGCCAGAACTTTGAAGAAGGGAGGCACTTATGACCAAAGAAGAAAGAACATAATGTAATGCAAAACAGATAATTAAAAAAAAAATCATAAACAAAACCAATGCAGCCAAAATTAGAAAGGAAGCAAAAAGCTGGGAGACATTTTTTATAGCCAGTGTTTCTGATAAAGGCCTAACTTCTAAAATATAGACAGGAATAAATCAAATTTATAAGAATCAAGTAATTCCCCAATAGATAAGTGATCAAAAGATATAAACTGGCAGTTTTCAAATGAAGAAATTAAAGCTATCTATAAACATATGATAAAGCTCTTAATCAATAGTGATTAAAGTAATACAAATTAAAATAACTCAGAGTCACCACTTCACACCTATCAGATTGGATTATATGACAGGGAAGTTTCAAAAATGATAAATGATGAAGAAGATATGGAGAATTGAAACATTAAAGCATTATTGGTGGAACTGTGAACTGATCTAACTATCCTGGAAAACAAGTATAACCACAGCATTATAAAACTGTGCATACTCTTTGATCCAACAAGAGCATTCCAAGATCTTTATCGCAGAGATATTATTAAAAAGGAGGAAAGGACCCGCATGTACAAAATATTTATAGCAGCTCTTTTTGTGCTGGCAAAGAATTAAAAATTGAGCCTTTGCCATTCAATTGGGGAATGGCTGAATGAGTCGTGGTATTAGTACAATGGAATATTATTGTGCTTCAAATAGTGAGTAGATAAATATCAGAAAAAACTAGACATGAACTGGTATTGAGTGTAGTATGGCAAATCAAGAGAACAATTGTGCATAGTAGTAGCAACATTTTGAGATGATTAAATGTTAAACTTAGTTCTTCTCAGCAATTCAATAAGCCAAGATAATTCCAAGGGCCTTGTGATAGATGTTGCCCAAAGCTAGAGAAAGACTATAGAATCTGAATCCAGATGGAAGCATATTACTTTCACTTTTAGTTTCTTTTTCTTTCTTGGAGTTTTCCCTTTTTTGTTCTGAGTCTTCTTTCACAATATGATTTATATGGAAATATATTTAACATAATTATACATGTATGTGCTATTTCTTGCTGGTTTGGGGGAGAAGAAAGTAAGAGAGGGATGTAGAAAAATTTGGAACACAAAATTGTACAAAGATTAACATAGAATGTGAATGAAAAAATACTAGTAAGAGAAAAAAAGAGTCAGCAAAGAATAGTGCAGCAATTAGTTATATTACCTGCTAGATGAAACACCCTAAATTATGAATGCAATAAAACTTTAAAAAAATTCAAAATTTTCAAAAATTTTTCATTAAAAATTCATTTTAAAAAATGAAAGGGAAAATATTCTTCACACAAGGCATACAAAAAGAGTTGGTGATCTGAATCTTGATGACTCATCTATGGGTATACACTCTCATAGCTCTAGGTTCTGCTGCCTTTAGCCTAATATTTCTACCATTTGCTGTTTGTCCTCCAGACAGACTTCAAGTTTCGATGGCTCAAGAGATTCTTACTACTTTCCCATCAGCCACTTCTCTGTCTGTGGCTAACAGAACACATTAGTTATTCATATCATAATCCTGAATCACCATCTAACCTCATTGTGATTTTCTATCTCTCTCTTAGATGGATCTATATCACACTTTCTATAAGATTGTACACTTTTCATGTAAAGTCAACAAACATTTATTAAAACTTACAATCTGCCAGCATCGGTAAGTACTGTGGATACAAAGAAAGTTTTAAAAAATAGTTACTTCCCTCAACAATCTCACAGTTCAAAGGGGGAAATAACTACATACAAACATAGACAAATTGGAGATAAACACAAAGGAGAATAGCTTTAAGGAGCTTAGGGAAAGACTTCTTATCTCAGGTGGGATTTTAACTGGGAATTGAAGTAAGCCAAAAAATATAGGAGATAAAAATGAAGGAGAGAAATCTTAAAAAGCCAAATGTCAAATTGTTTCAGAATTATATGGATTCTTTTGGCATACATCTTGGAGAGTGACCTATGGTGATGATAGTATAGGGAAGAAAACTTAGATTTTAGACCCTGAAGACTGACATTAAATCTAAACTCTGAGAATTGCAGAATTGTGAACTTGTGATGAAGCAGTTAGATATCTATATGCCTTACTTTCCAAGTTGGTAAAATGTGAACTGTTTAGTTCCAGTAGCCTCTAAAGTATTTTTTCCATGTCTAAATCTATGATCCTATGACAAATTGGTCTGAATTCTTTTCACTTCTAAGTCTATAAGTCCATACGTTCTTTGCAGGCATTTGGGATGATTTCTCAATCAGGATTGCATATTCTTTTTTTTTTTTTTTTAATTCTGTCTTGTATAGAGTTACATGCAGCATGTGGGTCATTGTTCTACACTGAGGTTTTGGCAATTTCTCTAAAGATATCCCTGTGGCTTGGATAAATGTCTGGTCAAATCCATGTGGTACAATCATTGCTGAAAATGGCATAAAGTAGATTCACACTTTCCACTTTGCCAACAAAACCCTATTCTAGTGTCTAAGTCTTTTAAAGCTTGCTTTAAAATTTGTTTAAAAAAATAAAAAAAAGCTGGATTTTTGCTGCATTTTTTCCTTTAGGCTTGCAATGAACAATGAGCCTGAAATGGTGCTGTAAATCAGACGGCTGAACTGCCATAAGAATGCCAACCACTCCAAGCACTGGCATCAAGGGAACTATTACTGTGCTCCTAAGCTCTGAGTTTCACATTCCAAACAAAATGGTGCTGTCACGAATGCTTTTGGAAAGTAATTTTTCTTGATTCTTTTCCATTTGGATGTGTGAAAGTACGAGGGAGGCTGGAACAGTTGGAGAGGGAGAGCACATCTCGAGTGATAGCACATTTAAAAATATCCAGCCCAAAAAGCCCAGATCTCTCCAGCTTTAGATTCTAAAAATAGATCAACTGTGGAAATATAGATACATTAGAGTTTGAGAGGGTTCAGAAAACACCTCAGATTTTAGGTATTGATAACTGCCTAGGGAGAGCCTAATCATAGTGTACAACTTCAGCAGATTTCTTTCTGTTACCTTAAAGTGAATCATCTTTGAAATGTATAATTTCTACTTTATACAGGCTGATCAGCTGAAAAGGTTTTCACTTGCCAATACTAAATTCCTAGAACTAATGAATATCCCTTCAAATAATCAGAAACATTTGACCCCAAAGTTGGGGAATTTTTTTTATTAGATGCTGCTGCTTTTTCAGTTGTACCCATAGCAGGGGTTCTTAATCTGCAGTCCACAGACCCCCAATGTGCTATGGATAGATTTTAGAAAGTCTATGAACTTAGACTGGAGAAAATACTGTGTCTTTATTAATAAAGGCAACAAATTACTGTTCTAAAAAGGAAGTTCATAAGGTTTACTGCAAAGTGTTACACATTAAAAAAAAAAAGTTAAGAACTTATGATCAATGGTAATGAGATCTAATAATAGCATAACTTTTACACACCTTTACCTTACCAATGAAGGTTCAGAAGAATTATAAAATGATGAAAAGAAGTACATTTGGATGGTCAAAATCTCAAAGAAGTTGGAAGAAAAGAAGTTAATATTTTAGAGCAAACACAAATACAATAAATAATCTTAAACATGAGAATTGCATAAAGGAAAATAATAAAAGTGAGAGAGCTAGGTAGAGACATATATGAAGTTAATATAACCACTCAATAATCTGGTATTCTTCCTGATCTTTGGAATGCTTAACCTGTAGACTTCCTTTGTACACAATAATTCTTAATAGACCCTTGCTGTTTGATTATAATTAGAACTCTATCACTAATAGTTTATTTATCTTCAAGGCAGCCAAATTTGGGCTTGTGGTCTTTGGGGACCTTTATGAACATGATAAGGTGGCATAGTGGATAGAGTGCTGGGCCTGGAATCAGGAAGACTCTTCAAGTTCAAATCTGGTGTCAGATATTAACTATCTGTATGAATCTTGGCAAATCACTTATCCCTGTTTATCTCAATTTCATCATCTGTATAATGAGCCAGAAAAGAAAATGGCAAACCAGACCGCTAGCTTTGTCAAAAAAAAAAAAAAAAAAAAAAAACTGAAAAAGGTCATGAAATGATTAGGGTAATATTCATTTTCTTCATCTCTAAAATAAGAGAATTAGATTTTCTTCCAGTTCTAAATCTGTGCTCCTATTCCAAATGCAGAATTGATACTATAAATGGAAGTATATGAACAGGGATCAATACTATATGTTATGTTCTGTATGATAAATGAAATAAAAGAAATTCATGGGTCTGAATAAAGAAATTTTCTATAATTTCCCTTCTCTAAATAAACATGCAATATATAGTTACCAGGTTCTCCCATAAAGAAGTATCTTGATCACATCTGAAAAAGAAAATAAAGTCAGAGAAATTTGAAACTAGTATATACATATACATACTTTTCCAAGTCCTTTTCTGTTTTTTGTTTTTTTGTTTTTTTAATCCTTCCCCATGTTTTGAAGATCAACATTATAAAAAGGTTTTGGTAACCTGTATCCTTCTCTACATTTCATTAACCTGTAGAAGTATAAAAGATAACATTTGGCAGCAGAATTTTCCACATGGAAATCTATCTGAGGAGAAGGGCTGATATTATAAAGTGGCATCAAGGAAGGGGTTGTGAATGAAAGGGATATAAAAGAATTGTCCACATCAGAGACTGAAATGCTTTTTCTCTTCCTAGAAGCTGAGATGTCTTTTTTTTTTTTCCCAGTGGGGGTAGGGTGGTAGCATCCATAGTATTCTGCAAAGTGATAGTTCTTGGCTAGTGCCAATCATGCTCTCTGGACCTATCTTCAATTTGATGTTTCTCACCTTAAAATACTTTTGTAGTCTAAATTTTTCTTGCCTTTTCTTGAGTTAATCTCATTGCTGATTTCCTCAAACTATAAGTCTTTAGGGATAGTTGGCAAGAATTTTTTAGATAGAAAAAAAAAAGCTATTCACAGAATAAAAGGATTTTAGTATTATATAAACCATCCAAATACTTGAAAAATAATACTCACAAAATACCTGTTAGCTGGATATTTTGATCATTATGCATCTGGCTTCTTGCTTGAAGACTTCCAATAAGGGAGAAACCTTTAGCTAACCAAGATAGCCCAGTAACTTTTAAACAAAAAATTGTTAGAAATTTTTTGGTAATTGTTTTTCCTCCTCATAATAAACCTGAATTTGTGTCTTTGAAAATTCCACTGATTAGATCTATTTCTTAAATATAGGACTACATGGAAGACATGCAATCTTTCTTCCTCATGCCACTTGTGCATATACTTGTATTTCTGCTCTCACTTCTATTCTGTCCATTTCTTTTCTTTTCCTCTTTCTCTTCCTACTTCTTTATAGGATTAGACAAATTTCTATATACAACTGAATGATTAAATTACTTTATCTTAGAGCCTGAACTGGTGAGATCAAGCTTCAGACAATGCTCATCCCCTCCCCTTTTCCCCATGGATTACAACAGGTTTTTTGAGCCTTTTGGTGTAAACTAATTGTCTCATTACACTTCCTCTTTCCTCTTTTTCCAGTACCTTTTCCACTCCTTAATATATTTGTTCTTTGATGTTATCACATCAGAAAACACTCACAACCACACACTCAGTCCAGTGATTCTTCTCTTTGTCTGCCCCACTGATAAATACAGTTCTCAAAAGATACAGATATTGTTTTCCCATCTAGGGATGTAAACAATTTAACCTTTAAATAAAATTTTCCTTGTCTACCTTTATATTCTCTTGAGAACTGTTTTTTAGAATACATTTTCTGTTTTGCTCTGGTTTTTTTTTTAATAGAAATGATTGAAAGTGTCTTACTTCATTGAACTCCATCTCTTCCCCTGAAAGACAATGCTGAGTTTTGTTGGGTAGTTAATTCTTGGTTGTAAACACAAGTTTTTTGCAGGTTGGAATATGGTATTCCAGTCCCCTCCCCCTGATCCTTTATTGTAGAAGCTGCCAGATCCTGGATAATCCTGACTGTTGCTTCTTCATATGTGAATTCTTTCTGTCTAGCAGCTTGCAGTATTTTTTCCTTAAAATTATAGTTTTGGAGTTTTGCAACAATGTTCCTTGATATTTTCCATGTAGGATTTCTTTCCAGAGGTGAATGATGGAGTTTTTCAATGAGTAATTTCCCTCTATTTCTAGAATATTGGGGCAGTTTTCCTCAATGACTTCTTGTAGAATGCTATACATGCTCTTTTTTTTGGTCATGGACTTCAATTTAGCCAATAATATTAAAATTGTCTCTTCTGGATCTATTTTCTAGGTTGGCTATTTTGCCAATGAAGTATTTCACATTTTCTTCCATTTTTTTTTCTTTCTTTTTAGTTTGTCTGATTGATTCTTGCTATTTCACAGTCATTAGCTTCCATTTGCCCTGGAAAGTTCCAGCTTCTAATGTGTGATTTTCTTCAGTTATCTTTTGTATTTCTTTTTCCATTTGGTATATTCTACTCCTTAAGTAGTTGTTTTCTTCAGACAATTTTTTTCCTTCTTTTTCCAAACTGTTGATTCTCATTCATACCTTTAATTTATTTTCTCAGTTTATCTTCTTATTTTTCTTACTTGCCTTTTGAAGTCTTTTATAAGCATTTTCAAGAAGCTTCTTTGGGCTTGAGAACAATTTACCTCTTTCTTTGAGATTTCTTCTGTGGACATTATGTTCTCATTTGAGTTTGTGTTTTGATCTGTCCTGTCATTATAATAGCTATTATAATAGCTTTCTATGGTCAAGGTTGTTTTCTGTTTCTTGCTCATTTTCCTTCCTTTTCTTTTGGCATTTCCTCTTTTTAAATTTTTTTTTTTTTTACTTTTAAGGTAAAATTGTGATTCTGGGGTAAAAATGGCTCTCTCCCAAAGTTCCAATGCATTTCTGAGCCTTGGCTTTGAGTTCAGGGGCTCCTTATATTTGTAGGGGGAACTTTGCCTGCTCTTTTCAGGAAACAGCCTGGTTTCCAAATGTTTGCTTTCTCAGCAGGGACAGGAAGTTGCCCTACTGATTTGTTCCTCTACTAAACCAGGACTGAGAGTCTTAGTTGCTGATAAGATGTTCTCATTGGCTTTGCCACAGTCTAACTAGCCTGAGCTGAACAATCTTTTACCCTTATGAGATTTACCTTTCTTGAAGTATTTTCACTCTGTCTTGATCTAAAAAGTGACTTTATTCCATCAGACTCTGTTCAGAAGCTTGGTTTCATGTGTTTTCTTTTTTTTAATATTAAAGTTTTTTTTTTTTTTTTTTGTTTGTTTGTTTTGTTTTTTAACAAAGCATATGCATGGGTAATTTTTCCAACATTGACCCTTGCAAAACCCTTTGTTCTAAATCTTTCCCTCCTTCCCCTCCCCCCCTCCCCTAGCTATCAGGTAGTCCAATACATATTAAATATGTTAAAATACATGTTAGATCCAATATATGCATACATATTTTTACAATATCTTGCTGAACTAGAAAAATCAGATCAAGAAGGAGGAAAATGAAAAATTGAAAAAAAAAAAAGAAAAATGTAAGGAAATAACAACAAAGAGAATGAGAATGCTATGTTCTAGTCCACATCCAGGTCCCATGGTTCTCTTTCTAGGTGTAGATGGCTCTTTTCATCACTGAACAAGTGGAGCTGGTTTGAATCATCTCATTGTTGAAAAGAGTCACGTCTGTCAGAATTGATCATCATATAGATCTGCTTTTTCTATGTACAATGATCTCCTGGTTCTGCTCATTTCACTTAGCATCAATTCATGTAGTTCTCTCCAAGCCTTGCTAAAATCATTCTGCTGGGCATTTCTTACAGAATAATAATATTCCATAACATTCACATACCTTAATTTATTTACCCATTCTCCAATTGATGGGCATCTATTCAGTTTCCAATTTCTTGCTACTACTAAGAGGGCTGCAACAAACATTTGTGAGCATGTAGATCCCTTCTCCTCCTTTAAGATCTCTTTATGAAATAATTCTAGTAAAAACACTGCTGGATCAAATGGTTTGCACAGTTTGATAACTTTTTGAGCTTAGTTCCAAATTGCTCTCCAGAATGATTGGATCCATTCACAATTGTACTAGCAATGTATCAGTGTTCTTGTTTTCCCAAATCCCTGCCAATATTCTGCATTATCTTTCCCCTTCATTCTAGCCAATATGACAGGTATGTAGTGGTATCTCAGAGTCGTTTTAATTTGCATTTCTCTGATCAATAATGATTTGGAATACCTTTACATATGGTTAGAAATGGTTTCAATTTCTTCATATGAAAATTGTTCATATGCTTTGACCTTTTATCAATTGGACAATGATTTGAAGTATTATAAATTTGAGTCAATTCTTTATATATTTCAGAAATGAGGCCTTTATCAGATCATTTGGATCTACAAACTATTTTCCAGTTTATTGCTTCTATTCTAATCTTGTCTGCATTAGTTTTATTTGTACAAAAAAGAACTTTTTAACTTAATATAATCAAAAGTATCTATTTTGCAATAAATAATAATCTCTAGTTCTTTTATCACAAATTCCTTCCTCCTCCACAAATCTATGAGTTATGTTCTTCCAATTTGTTTATAGTATCATTCCTTATGTTTAGTTATAGCCTCATTCTTACCTTATCTTGGTATAGGGTGCTAGGTGTGGTTCTATGCCTACTTTCTATGATACTAGTCTCCAATTTTCCCAGCAGTTTTAGTCAAATAGTGAATTCTAATCCCAAACGCTGGGGCCTTTGGGTTTGTCAAATACAAAATTACTATAGTTGTTGATTATTTTGTTCTGAGAACCTGATGTATTCCACTGATCAAGTTCTCTATTTCATAGCCAGTACCAAAAGGCTTTGATGACCACTGCTTTAAATACAGTTTTAGAGCTTGTGCAGCTAGGCCACCTACATTTGCTTTTCTCTTCATTGATTCCTTTGAAATTCTTGATATTTTGTTCATCCAGATGAATTCTGTTGTTATTTTTTCTAGGTCAGTAAAATAACTTTTTGGAAGTTTGATTGGTATGGCACTAAATAACTTAGTTTAGGGAGTATTATCATCTTTATTAAATTCACTCCACCTCTCCAATAGCACATGATATTTTTCCAGTTGTTTAGATCTGACTATATTTGTGTGGAGGTGTTTCATAGTTTTGCCCATATAGTTCCTGACTTTCCCTTGGCAGATAGATTCCCAAATATTTTATACTCTGGACATTTATTTTAAATGGAATTTCTCTTTGTATCTCTTGATTTTGGATTTTGTTAGTGGTATATAAAAATGTTGATGATTTATGTGGATTTATTTTGTATGCTGCAACTTTGCTAAAGCTGTGACTTGTTTCTAACAGTTTTTTAGTTGATTCTCTAGGATTTTCTAAGCATACCATCATATCATCTGCAAAGAGTGATAATTTGGTTTTTGCATTACCTACTATGCTAATTCTTTTAATCTCGTTTTCTTATCTTATTGCCAAAGCTAGCAATTCCAAGGCATATTGAATAGTAATGGTGATAGTGGGCAATCGTGTTTCACCCCTGATCTTATTGGGAATGGTTCCAGTTTATCCCCATTGCATATGTTGTTTACTGATAGTTTTAAATACATGCTACTGACTGTTTTTTTTTTTTTATAATATTATCCCTTGTATTCATTTTTCCAAATTATCCCCCGCCTCCCTCTACTCCCTCCCCCTGATGACAGGCAATCCCATACATTTTACATGTGTTACAATATAACCTAGATACAATACATGTGTGTAAAAATCATTTTCTTGTTGCACAATAAGCATTAGATTCCGAAGGTACAAGTAACCTGGGCAGACAAATATTAGTGCTAACAATTTACATTCACTTCCCAGTGTTTCTTCTCTGGGTGTAGCTACCTCTGTCCATCATTGATCAACTGGAAGTGAGTTGGATCTTCTTTATGTTGAAGATTAACACTTCCATCAGAATACATCCTCATACAGTATTGTTGTTGAAGTGTATAGAGATCTTCTGGTTCTGCTCATTTCACTCAGCATCAGTTGATGTAAGTCTCTCCAAGCCTCTCTGTATTCCTCCTGCTGGTCATTTCTTACAGAGCAATAATATTCCATAACCTTCATATACCATAATTTACCCAACCATTCTCCAATTGATGGACATCCATTCATCTTCCAGTTTCTAGCTACAACAAAAAGAGCTGCCACAAACATTTTGGCACATATATGTCTCTTTCCGCTCTTTAGTATTTCTTTGGGATATAAGCCCAATAGCAGCAATGCTGGGTCAAAGGGTATGCACAGTTTGAAAACTTTTTGGGCATAGTTCCAAATTGCTCTCCAGAATGGCTGGATTATTTCACAACTCCACCAGCAATGTATTAGTGTCCCAGTTTTCCCACATCCCCTCCAACATTCATCATTATTTGTTCCTGTCATCTTAGCCAATCTGACAGGTGTGTAGTGGTATCTCAGAGTTGTCTTAATTTGCATTTCTCTGATCAGTAGTGATTTGGAACACTCTTTCATATGAGTGGATATAGTTTCAATTTCATCATCTGAGAATTGTCTGTTCATATCCTTTGACCATTTATCAATTGGAGAATGGTTCGGTTTCTTATAAATTAGGGTCAGTTCTCTACATATTTTGGAAATGAGACCTTTGTTAGAACCTTTACTTTTAAAAATATTTTCCCGGGGGGCGGAGCCAAGATGGCGGAGAAGAAACACACGACTCTGTAAAGGTCCTCACTCCCTCACAACCAATTAGATAAATCAGCCTCAGAATAACCTCAGGACTGATAGATACCACAAGGACTGGAAGCACAACTTACCAGCTGAAGAGAATCTGGAGTTTCAACAGAAAAGGTCAGTCCCCAGGGGAGGAAGAAGAGAGGCCAGCACAGACGGCTGGGTGCTAGCATACTCTGCCGATCCTGCTGGGAAGGGCTCTGTGATCAGAGAAGCCACTGAGATAAAGGCATCTGGCACAGACTATTAGCTCTTCTCTGCTAATTACTTAACAGTTCAGAGGAGAAAGCTAAAATACTTTAAAAACTCAGATTTTCCCCGGATCCTGGAGGTGACTCAGCAGATCTCGGCACCAGGGGGCGTGGCCTCAGCTACCACCTGAGAATAGTTAAGAGATTGACAAGTGGGTGGATACGGCCCAAGGCAACACACACTGCCTAGTTTAGCTGGAGGGAGTGGAACTCAGCTCCAGGAAGTCCCAGAGAAGCGGAACCTTTGAACTAGGGACCGCGGTTTCTGGCAGACACTTCCAGTTTGAGCACAGGGGCTTTTCACCTCACCTGCTGCAGACATCCACACCCCACCCGGACACATAGGCTGGGCTTTGTGCTGCCTTTACTGTTCAGCGCCCTCGGGGCACAGCAGTGCTAATCACCTCTGAGGCACTTCCAGGGAGGGGGTGGGGAACTCTCTCCCAGAGCTCTATCTTAGCTCAGGCACAAGAGCCGCTGCATCCATCCGGTCTGGGAGGAAGCTGGTAAAAAAGTAAATAAATAATTTCCTACCCCAGGGACAGACCCCAAAAGATTTTTTAAATATGAACAAAAAAAACAGAAAAACTATAGATTCCTTCTACACAGAGAAAGAGCGGGTATCCAACCCCGAGGAAGTTAACAGCAGAGAGTCAGCAGATAACAACCCAAAGGGGAATGATCCCTGCACCCCATCACATAACTCTCTCCTAGAAGACACTATTAAAAAATTAAGGGAGTTTGAAGAAAAATGGGGAAAGGAAAGAGAAGCTATGATAGAGAATAACAACGTCCTGAAATTGGAGTTGGAAAAAATAAAGAATTCACAGGAGATGCAGGGAAACAAAATTTATGAATTAGAAAAGGTTAAAAAAACACAGGAAAGTAGGATTTATGAATTGGAAAAGATAAAAAAGTCTCAAGAAAATAGAATTTCTGAATTGGAAAAAGAAAATAATTCTCAAAAAAGAAATTAGGGAAATGGAAGAAAATTCAATAGAGCAAAATAATTCATTTAAAAATGAAATTGGGCATTTACAAAAGGAACTAAAAACTGTGAAAGAAGAAAATAACTCCTTAAAAGTCAGGATGGAACAAATAGAAATGAATGACTCACAGAGAACCCAAGAATCAGTCAAACAAAACAAAAAAAATGAGAAGCTGGAGAACAACATCAAATACTTACTGGGAAGTTCTATAGACCTGGAAAATAGATCTAGGAGAGATAATCTGCGGATCATTGGACTTCCAGAAAACTATGACCAAAAAAAGAGCCTAGATTCTATTTTACAGGAAATTATCAAAGAGAACTGTCCAGAGATAATAGAAACAGAGGGGAAAGTAGATGTTGAAAGAATTCATCGAACTCCTTCTGAAATAGACCCTAAAAAAAGAACACCACAGAATATTGTGGCTAAGCTGCAGAATTACCACACAAAGAAGAAAATCCTGCAAGCAGCTAGAAAAAAACAATTTAAATACCAAGGTGCCACAATAAGGGTCACCCAAGATCTGGCTGCCTCCACATTAAAAGATAGAAGGGCATGGAACCTGATATTCCATAAGGCAAAAGATCAAGGACTGCAACCAAGAATAAACTACCCAGCTAAGTTTAGCATCTTTTTCCATGGAAGAAGATGGTCATTCAATGAAACAGAGGAATTCTATATGTTTCTAAGAAAAAAACCAGACTTGGGGGCGGAGCCAAGATGGCGGAGAAGAAACACACGACTCAGTGAACGTCCTCACTCCCTCACAACCAATTAGATAAATTAAGTCTCAAAATTAGCTCAGGACTGATAGATACCACAAGGACTGGAAGCACGACTTACCAGCTGAAGAGAATCTGGAGTTTCAACAGGAAAGGTCAGTTCTCAGGGGAGGAATAAGAAAGACCAGCACAGACGGTGGGGGAGGGGCACACTGCGCCCATTGCGCTGGGAAGGGCTCTGGGATCAGAGAAGCCACTGAGGTAAAGGAATCTGGCACAGGCTGTTAGCTCTTCTCTGCTAATTATTTAGCAGTTCAGAAGAGAAAGACAAAATATTTTAAAACTCAAATTAGATTTTCCCCTATCCTGGGGGTGACTCAGCGGATCTCTTGGCACCAGGGGGTGTGGCCTCAGCTACCACCTGAGAATAGTTAAGAGATTGACAAGTGGGTGGATACGGCCCAAGGCAACACACACTGCCTAGCTTAGCTGGAGGGAGTGGAACTCAGCTCCAGGAAGTCCCAGAGAAGCGGAACCTTTGAACTAGGGACCGCGGTTTCTGGCAGACACTTCCAGTTTGAGCGCAGGGGCTTTTCACCTCACCTGCTGCAGACATCCACTCCCCACCCGGACACATAGGCTGGGCTTTGTGCTGTCTTCACTATTCTACGCCCTCGAAGCACAGTAGTGCTAATCACCTCTGAGGCACTTCCAGGGAGGGGGTGGGGAACTCTCTCCCAGAGCTCTCTCTTAGCTCAGGCTCAGGAGCCGCTGCATCCATCCAGTCTGGGAGGAAGCTGGTAAAAAAGTAAATAATTTCCTACCCCAGGGACAGACCCCAAAAGATTTTTTTAAGTATGAGCAAAAAAGCTAGAAAAACCATAGATTCCTTCTATACAGAGAAAGACCGGGTATCCAACCCCGAGGAAGTTGACAGCAGAGAATCAGCAGACAACAACCTAAAGGGGAACGATTCCTGCCCCCCATCACATAACTCTCTCCTAGAAGAAGCTCTTAAAAAATTGAGGGAGATCGAAGAAAAATGGGGAAAGGAAAGGGAAGTTATGATAGAGAATAACAACGTCCTGAAATTGGAGTTGGAAAAAATAAAAAATTCACAGGAGATGCAGGGAAACAAAATTAGTGAATTAGAAAAGGTTAAAAAAAACACAGGAAAGTAGGATTTCTGAATTGGAAAAGATAAAAAAGTCTCAAGAAAATAGAATTTCTGAATTGGAAAAAGAAAATAATTCTCAAAAAAAAAATTAGGGAAATGGAAAAAAATTCAATAGAGCAAAATAATTCATTTAAAAACGAAATTGGGCATTTACAAAAAGAACTAAAAACTGTGAAAGAAGAAAATAACTCCTTAAAAGTCAGGATGGAACAAATAGAAATGAATGATTCACAGAGAACCCAAGAATCAGTCAAACAAAACAAAAAAAATGAGAAGCTGGAGAACAACGTCAAATACTTACTGGGAAAATCTATAGACCTGGAAAAAAGATCTAGGAGAGATAATCTGCGGATTATTGGACTTCCAGAAAACTATGACCAAAAAAAGAGCCTAGATTCTATTTTACAGGAAATTATCAAAGAGAACTGTCCAGAGATAATAGAAACAGAAGGGAAAGTAGATGTTGAAAGAATTCATCGAACTCCTTCTGAAATAGACCCTAAAAAAAGAACACCACGGAATATTGTGGCTAAGCTGCAGAATTACCACACAAAGGAGAAAATCCTGCAAGCAGCTAGAAAAAAACAATTTAAATACCAAGGTGCCACAATAAGGGTCACCCAAGATCTGGCTGCCTCCACATTAAAAGATAGAAGGGCCTGGAACCTGATATTCCGAAAGGCAAAAGATCAAGGACTGCAACCAAGAATGAACTACCCAGCTAAGTTTAGCATCTTTTTCCATGGAAGAAGATGGTCATTCAATGAAACAGAGGAATTCTATATGTTTCTAAGAAAAAAACCAGACTTAAACAAAAAATTTGATCTACATCCACAAGACTGAAGAGAAACAGAAAAAGGTACACAGAACCCTTGAGAACTGTAACTCTGTTGTGGGTATATAAAAAATACTCAAGGATAATTTGATTTTACTGATATAAAAGAAAAAAAGGGGGGTGTAGTAAAGGGAAGGAGGTCGGTTCAGAAAAAGGGGAAGGAGTGATAAAAAGAGGGAAACTATATCCCAGGAAGAGACATAGAAAATACACCATATCTGAGGGAACTTAGTGAGGAGGAGAATCATTGTGTGAATCTTACTCTCATCAGAAGAGGCTCAAAGAGTAAATAATTAACATATTTGTTTTTCAGAGAATTTTCTCTCACCTCATTAAAAGGGGGGAGAGGAAAAGGGGAAAGGAAAAGGAGAATAAGTGAAGGGACTTGGAGGGAGTCTAGTTTATTTCTTAGAAACATATAGATTTCCTCTATTTCATTGAATGACCATCTTCTTCCATGGAAAAAGATGCTAAACTTAGCTGGGTAGGTCATTCTTGGTTATAGTCCTTGATCTTTTGCCTTTTGGAATATCAGGTTCCAGGCCCTTCTATCTTTTAATGTGGAGGCAGCCAGATCTTGCGTAACCCTTATTGTGGCACCTTGGTATTTAAATTGTTTTTTTCTAGCTTCTTGCAAGATTTTCTCCTTTGTGTGGTAATTCTGCAGCTTAACCACAATATTCTGTGGTGTTCTTTTTTTAGGGTCTATTTCAGAAGGAGTTTGATGAATTCTTTCCACATCTACTTTCCCTTCTGTTTCTATTATCCCTGGACAGTTCTCTTTGATAATTTCCTGTAAAATAGAATCTAAGCTCTTTTTTTGGTCGTAGTTTTCGGGAAGTCCAATGATCCGCAGATTATCTCTCCTAGATGTATTTTCCAGGTCTATAGATTTTTCCAGTAAGTATTTGACGTTATTCTCCAGCTTTTTTTTTTTGTTTTGTTTTGTTTTGTTTTGTTTTGTTTTGTTTGACTGATTCTTGGGTTCTCAGTGAATCATTTATTTCTATTTGTTCCATCCTGAATTTTAAGGAGTTATTTTCTTCTTTCACAGTTTTTAGTTCTTTTTGTAAATGCCCAATTTCATTTTTAAATGAATTATTTTGCTCTATTGAATTTTTTTCCATTTACCTAATTTTTTTTTTGAGAATTATTTTCTTTTTCCAATTCAGAAATTCTATTTTCTTGAGACTTTTTTTTATCTTTTCCGATTCAGAAATCCTACTTTCCTGTGATTTTTTAACCTTTTCTAATTCACAAATTTTATTTCCCTGCATCTCCTGTGAATTCTTTATTTTTTCTAACTCCAATTTCAGAACGTTGTTATTCTCTATCATAGCTTCCTTTTCCTTTCCCCATTTTTCTTTAAACTCTCTTAACTTTTTAATAGTCTCTTAGAGGAAAGTTGTGTGATGGGGGGCAGTTATTGTTCCCCTTTAGGTTGTTATCTGCTGACTCTCTGCTGTTATCTTCCTCAGGGTTGGATACCTGCTCTTTATCTGTGTAGAATGAGTCAATGGTTCTTTTCAGCTTCTTACTCATGATTAAAAAATCTTTTGGGGTCTGTCCCTGGGGTAGAAAATTAATTATTTATTTCTTTACCAGTTTCCTCCCACACTGGATGGATGCAGCGGCTCTTGTGCCTGAGCTAAGAGAGAGCTCTGGGAGAGAGTTCCCCACCCCCTCCCTGAAAGTGCCTCATAGGTGATCAGCACTGCTGTGCTTTGAGGGCAGCACTATGTGTCCTAGCGGCTTCCCTGAGGTTTGAGACTGAACAGTAAAGGCGACACAAAGCCCAGCCTATGAGTCCCGGTGGAGCGTGGATGTCAGCAGCATGTGACCTGAAAAGCCCCTATGCTCAAACTGGAAGTGTCTGCCTTAAACCGTGGTCCCTAGTTCAAAGGTTCTGCTTCTCTGGGACTTCCTGGGGCTGAGTTCCACAGCCTCCAGCCTCCAGCCTTCTTCTCAGTCTCCTAACTACTCCCAGGTGAAACCCTAGACAGCCTAAGTCAGCCACACCCACAGTGCTGAGATCTGTTGTGTCACCTCTGGGATTTTGGAAGATCTAATCTGGTTTTACATTTTAAGGTGGCTTGATTTCTCTTCTGAACTGCTGCTTTATAAGCAGAGAAGAGCTAACAGCCTGTGCCAGATTCTTCCATCTCAGTGGCTTCTCTGATTCCAGAGCCCTCCTCAGTGCGATAGGAGCAGTGTGCCACCACCCAACCGTCTGTGCTGGACTCTTTTTTTTTTTTTTCCTCCCCTGGGGACTGACCTTTCCTGTTCAAACTCCAGATTCTCTTCAGCTGGTAAGTAGTGCTTCCAGTCCTTGTGGTTTCTATCAGTCCAGGGCTATTTTTGAGGCTGAATTTATCTAATTGGTTGTGAGGATATAAGGACACTCACAGAGTCATGTGTATCTTCTCCGCCATCTTGGCTCCACCCCCTACTAACTGTTTTAAGGAAAACTCAATTTATTCCTATAATCTCTAGTGTTTAATTTTATCAAATGCTTTATCTGTATCTATTGAGATGATCATATGGTTTTTACTAATTCAGTTATTGATATAGTCAAATTATGTTCATAGTTTTCCAAATATTGAACCAGCCCTGCCTTCCTGGTATACGTCCTACTTGGTCATAGTGTATTATCCTGGGGATGACTTTCTGTAATCTTTTTGCTAATATTTTATTTAAGATTTTTGCATCAGTCTTCATTAAGGAGATTGCTCTATAATTTTATTTCTCTGTTTTCATCCTACCTGTTTTAGGTATTAATATAAAGTCTGTGTCATAAAATGAATTTGGTAGGATTCCTTCATTCCCTATATTTTTTTCAATAGTTTATATAATATTGGAATTAAGTGTTCTTTAAATGTTTGGTAGAATTCACATGTAAATCCATCTGATCCTGGGGATTTTTTTCTTAGGGAGTTGATTAATAGCTTGTTCTATTTATTTTTCCAAAATGGGACTATTTAAGTAATTTATTTTTCCTCATGTAAATCTGGGCAAACTACATTTTTATAGATATTCCTACATTTCACTTAGGTTATCAAATTTATTGGCATAAAGTTGGGCAAATTAACTCCTTATTATTGCTCTAATTTCCTCTTCATCGGTGAATAGTTCTCCCTTTTCATTTTTGAGACTACAATTTGATTTTCCTGTTTCCTTTTTCTAATCAAATTAACTAAATTTTATCTATTTTGTTTTTTTTTTTTATAAAACCAACTCTTAGTTTTATTTATTAATTCAATTGTTTTTTAGTTTCAATTTTATTGATCTCTCCTTTTATTATTAGAATTTCAAACTTTGTATTTGAATAGAGGTTTTTGATTTCTTCTTTTTTTATCTTTTTTAGTTGCAAGCAAAATTCATTGATCTTTTCTTTCTCTATTTTATGTAAGTAAGCATATAGAGATGTAAAATTAATCCTTATTACTACTTTGGCTGCATCCTACAAATTTTCTTATGTTGTCTCATTATTGTCATTTTCTTGGAAGAAATTATTAATTGTTTCTATGATTTGCTGTTTTACTCTTTAGGATAAAATTATTTAGTTTCTAATTACTTTTTGGTTTATTTTCCCCTGGCCTTTTACTGAATGTTATTTTTATGCATTTTGATCTGAAAAAAATACATTTACTATTTCTGCCTTTCTGCATTTGATTTTGAGCTCTTTATATCATAATATATGATCAATTTTGGTATAGGTCCTATGAACAGCTGCAAAGAAAGTATACTTCTTTCTGTCTCCATTCAATTTTCTCCAAAGATATGTGATATCTAATTTTTCTAGTATTTTATTGACATATGTAACTTCTTTCTTATTTATTTTGTGGTTTGATTTATTCTGTTCTGATTTAATATTGATATTGCTTCATTATCTATGGTACCTTTCAGCTAGATATAGTTTTCTTCTTTGTCTCTTTTAATTAGATCAATTTTTGCTTTTGCTTCATCTGAGATCAGTATGGCTATCCTGTTTGTTTGTTTGTTTGTTTGTTTTTTACTTCACTTAAAGCATAATAAATTCTGCTTCAGTCTTTTACCTTTACACTGTATGTATGTCTTTGCTTTAAATGTGTTTCTTGTAAACAAAATATTGTAGGATTCTGGCTTTTAATCCAGTATGCTATCTGCTTATGTTTTATTGGAGAGTTGACCCCATTCACATTTACAGTTAAAACTAGTAATTCCATATTTGCTGCCATCTTATTAGTCCCAAATTATACTTTTCTCTTTCCTTTTCCCTTTTCCCTCTTACTGAGTATTTTACCTATGAATATCACTTGCCTCAAGGTACCCTCCCCCTTTAGAGTCCCTCCCCATTTCTTATACCTTTCTCTTTCTATTTCTGTTTTTCTTTCTATATAGCTTACCCCTTCTCTGTGTTCCTTTCCCCTCATTTTTATACAATGTGAGATAAATTTCTTAGTGAAACCAAATATTTTTTATATTTTTTGAGACAAATCTGATGAGAGTAATTCACACAATATTTGTCACCCTCTCTTCTTTCCCTCAGTTATAACAGGTTTTCTTTGTCTCTTCCTGAAATGTAATTTCTCTCATTTTCCTTCCACTTTCCTCTTTTTTCTGTTACAATTCCCTTTCTACCTCTAGTTTCTTTTATTTTATTATACTAATAAAATCAGATTATACATGTATTCTCTATGTATACTCACAACCGAAATAGTTCTTAAGCTTTTTGTTTGTTTGTTTGTTTTTTAATCTTTTTATGCTTTTCTTGCATTCTATATTTGGTCAATTTCTTTTTGTTTTGTTTAAGTATGTTCTTTTCATCAAAAATAAATGGAATTCACCAATGTCATTGAATGTCCATCTTTTTCCTTCCTGAAAGAAAATGGTCAGTTTAGCAGGGTAATCTATCTTGGCTTCATTCTAGGTTGACTGGTCAGTGCTGACTCACTCCCGGTGCTGAGTTGACATGGCCAGGTCCTGTGAGATTTTGGCATTTTGAGGTTCACTATTTATCTTTTGTGTTTGTGTTGGATGTTTTATAACTTCTCTGCTGATCAACTGGCTTGCAACCAGGGCAGAGTGGTCAACACAGTTGTAGATTCCAGTAGATTCCTCCCCATAGATTCTTCACCACATGCAGTCTGCACTGCTCCAGGACTCTGTGCTGTCTGAGCTGGCGTTTGTACTCAGCTGCTTGCCCTGTCTGCCTCCCTCTCATATCAAATTGAATCAGACCTTTCTGGAGATATTAAAAATTAAAAATTATTTTCTGCTGGTAATTTGTTGCACTCCCAATATTTGTGTGTTCTGCTGGTCCAGAGCTAATTCAGAGGCTGGATTTGCTAAATTAGTCTGAGGATTATAGGAGAAAGTCACAAAGAAACTTGTGTCATCTTCACCATCTTGACTCTGCTTCCTGAATTCCTGGTTTCATGTGGTTTTTGAAGGAAACTGAGAGAACTCTGAGCAACTTCCTGACTTTACTTTGCATATTGGCTCCAATCCTGGAACTCTGTGTATAAACTCTGTATGAACTTGAATATAACATACAAAATTCTGAAAATTATTATCTTTCTGATGTTCTGTATCCATTATTTGTCCATACTAACCCTCCCATATGTTGAAACTACATTTCATCAGCATGGAAGATGAAGATTATAAATCTGTCAAGTTTTTGTAGATTCAGTCACCATGGTTCCATCATCATCCAATGAGCAATATCCTATGAAGCTTGTACTATGGTAAAGGTAGCATTCTGAAATTAGATATGTATTTCTTTCCTGGGGTCATAAACAAAATATTTCAATAGTTGTGGAAAGAATTTCTCAAGCTTTTGGCCTATCTTTTTTTTTAGTATGAAATTTTATTAATATATTTTTTGTTTATACATAAATTTTATTATTTTTTCAAACTACACTCTTGACTCTCTTCATTTTATCTACCAATCATCCAAAACATTTCCTTTTATTGGAAGTATCGTTTCACCTGTGGTCTCTCCTAAAACTTGCTATGAAGAAGCACATGCAAATGACATGGATTCATTAGTTTCTAGTTTCCTGAGTATGGCTTTTCTTTCCTTGATTTCTTCCCCACCAGAAAATCTCTCTAAACTGGAAGTTTCACTTTACTCCTGGCTTTTTTACATTGGAAGTGCCCCTGTGACCTCTTTTTTTAAATGGTTGGAACCTCTAAGAACCTCCATTTTAGGGAAAATGTTCAGTGTACCCATGTCTTTATTCCTCTCCAAACTGTATTCTAACTCTTTGGACTTTCTCTCTTATCTCTCTTTTCTCTCTATGCCCACTACTTTCATTCCTTTTTTTTTTAATCCTGTTTTCCAGGTTTCTTTATATTGTATCTTCTTCCATTTGAATGTAAGCTCCTTATTTCCAGAGAATATCTTTCTGTCAGGTTGTATTTGTATTTCTAGAATTTAGCATAGTGCCTGATATATAACAGGCACATACAGAATACTTGTTCACATGACTTATTCAAATATATTTCCTTCTCCTCCTATGTTAAAAAAATCTAAATAGCAAAGAATATTTTCTAAGAAAGAGAAAGAAGAAAAATGTCAGTAAAACGAAATAATAGATTAAAAAGTACAAAAAATATCTGCAGCATTGTACAACCATGATCTTCCTAACTGTGCCAATAAGTAAAGAGCTGTTTTCTCTGTATTTTTTATTGTTTTTCTTAGTAATCTTTATGATTGTCATTTACATTTACATTACTATAGTCACTGTTTTCTCATATTTATTATTGCAGTCTATATTAATTCATGTAAATGCTTCTCTAATGATCACTTTTTTCATTTTATATAATGAAGAAACATTTTTTGTTGTAAGCAATCAAATGATCAAGGTATACTTTTAGTTGTGAATTAATTTCTGTTAAGAATATATCCAATATTAAGACAAAATACAAAATTACATTCGCATATCCACTTTGTATAAGGAAGAAAAAACATACAGATAGGCAAAGAAAGACACAAAGAGCTAGACAGAGATAGAGAAACAGAGGGAACAAAACAATATATATTGAATTCTTGGTTACATCCTATCCTACTTTCTTCATGAAAATTTCTTCTTCCCCCAAAATAAAATGGAACTAAATTCTTCCTTATCCAAAGTCATTGCACTTTATATGTTCTTTCCCTTCCCTGATGATAAGAATTAATAGAACAGATTTCCATATTACAGGTTCTGTACACTGATGAAATTATAATTTTATATGTTACTGCTATATACAAGTATGACTAGTAACTACTACTACTACTACTACTACTACTACTACTACTACTACTACTACTACTATTTTCTACTACTACTGATAATGATGATAATGGTGAAGGTGCTTGCCTAAAATAATTCACCTTCTAAATCATTTTGTCTCTAGGAAGAACTCTATAATCTCTGAGAAAGAGAAGGCAATGATAGGTTTGTGGAGATGCAGTTACAAATATCTAGAAATATAAGACTCAAAGAAAGAAATATAACCTCCATACTATCTTCTCTACTTCCCTAAAGATTCATACTTGTTGAGTGCCATTTCTTTATTGTAACAGCCAGATCACACAGCTAGCAAATTTCATATGTTGTAAATAATAAATAAGATGTCATAAGTTCTATAAAGGGAAAGTAGATAACAAAAGTCAGTTAACCTGTAGTCACCTCTTTTAAAAATGAAACCAGGAAAACCCTGGATATTGGGTAGGATTTAAAACAAAACAAAACATCTTTAATTTATTTATTATTTAATTTTTAATTATTGAAATGTTTATTTTCAAAATATATACATGTATAATTTTTTTCAACATTTACCCTTGAAAAACCTTGTGTTTCAATTTCCCCCCTCCTAATTGACATGTAATAAAATATATGTTAAACATGGTAAAAATATATGTCAAATCCAATACAGGTATACATATACATACGATGTATACATACAATTATCTTTCTGTACAAGAAAAAATCAGATCATAAAAGTAAAAAAAAATGAGAAAGAGAATAAAACTTAGGCAAACCACAACAAAAAGAGTAAAAATGCTATGTTGTAATTTACCCTTGGTTCTCACAGTCCATTCTCTGGGTGTAGATGGCTCTCATCATCCTTCACAAGAACAGACTTAAATCATCTCAATGTTTAAAAGAGCCATGTTGAACAGAACTGATCATCAACATACTCTTGTTGCTGCTGTGTACCTACCTTTAATTTGTTAACTATATTTGAAGCTTAGCAATAGATGACACAAAAATAATCATGATACCAAATCTAATATTTGATTTATAATTTTGGCATTTAGGCAAGAGAAGTACTCATAAACTTAATTTCAATTTGTAAATGATATCAGAAACCACCTACCTATTCCAACCCATTTATTTTGTAGATGATTAAACCAAAATTAACACATGACTAGAAACAGAGCAAAGCTTTGAACCTATTTTCTTTGATTCCAGACCAGAGATATATTTGTAATGCCATGTTGACCAAATGGTGATGTGATGATGATAATTTATCTTACTATATGGGTGTTTTTGTGTCTCTAGGAAAGCAAAATTGTTGCCCCTATCAGTATTATTTAAACATTTTATAAATCCTTTCACATTATTTTCACATTATTTTCAATGGCATGCTGCATGGCCTTGTTTTACTTGGATTCTATTCAGCTGTACATATACTAATGTGAATTTATTTGAGAGTTGTATGAATAAAGACAAAAAGAACTAATATTATCCCATGTTTAAGAAAAAATATAATGGACAAAAATAAGACAACATGATACCTACATTTTTTAAAAGGATTTCCCTACAGATTGGCAAAACTATTCCTAGCCTTGATGACATTTGTTGGAAAGCAATGTCTGAATGTTTTGCATGGAGAACTATTTGAGTGTAATTGTGTGAACTTCTTTCATTTTGTTTTCAGAAATGTGTTTTAAATTTTGCTATGTAGATCTAAATAATGGACTTACATGACTCAATTATTGCCAAGCATCATGAAACAGAAAATTTCTCCTTTTAATTAAATAAATGGAAGTTGAGCTTAGCTAAAGCCATTCAATGATTTTATGAGCATCAAAATGTCAGCTATGCAAATCTCATATATTTCTAAAGACCAATTATTATGCAAGATACTGTCATCAATCAGCAGGAAACTCTCAACAGGGGTCTTTGAGTTTAAGTATATTATTGGTTACTGATTGATGGCAGCATAGTTCATATGTGGTTGCTTCATCTAGTTGGATGAAACAATACTTAAATTTATACCCTGATTTAAAAGATTTAAAAAGGAAAAAAAAACAGACTATGTTTATATACAAATAAAAGAAAATTACTTTTTTCATAATATACTATTGATTAATATGTATGTATACAAATGTATACATGCAAGTAAAACACATACACACATTATATATATATATATACATACATACATACATACATAAAATTTAAATATAACCATAACAATGGAATAGGGGGCCCCATATATGTAGTGAGTCTTCATGTATAGCTAGGACACTGTCATTGTATAGCCCAAAGGAGACAAAACAGATATCTCTAGAATCTTCTCCCACTACCAGTTTTCCAAGGGGGACTTTCATTCTTTCTGGGGGGGGATGGGGAGGAAGCAGTAGATGAAAGGTATAGATATCACTTCAACTCTCTTTAGAGAAAAAGCATATCTGACAAGAATTTCAACTTCTCCCTAAAATATTATTCACTTAGGGAATATGATTGAGTTCATCAAAATATGGGGGAGGGGGGAAGGATAACCCTTAGGTTTGGTATCCAACAGTTGACCTTTTGACTTCCTATAAAACACCAGTTCCACAATGAACATTTAAAGTAAATGGCCAAAAAAATCCAAATTATAATAAAACACAAATCAAAGAAGTTATACATAGGAGAATATATACCAGACCAAAAAAAAACAAAAAAACAAAAACAAAAACAAAAAAGCAATGAAGCAAAAAGCTCTCCAATTGTGAGTAAAGTACCTCAAATCAACAAATACACAAGGTCCTGAATATCAGCCCAGGGAAAATATTCAAAGTCTCTAGAAAGTGCTTTGTTTCTTTCTGGCTGATTTAAAAATTTTTCCTTGGTTCAATAGTTCTGAAATTTAGGCACAATATATATTCCTTGTGGTTTAATTTTGAGTTCTCTTTCAGGAGATGTTCAATGAATACATTCAATGGTTATTTTGCCTTCTGATTCTATGACATACAGGCAATTATCTTTCATGATTTTCTGAAATATAGCATCTATGTGTTTTTTTTTTTTTATCATGGTATTTAAGGAGTCCAATAATCCTTAGATTGTGTTTCCTACATATATTTTCCAAGGCAGTTGTTTTTGCAATTAGGTATTTTATATTTTTTTCCTTTTTTATTATAGCTTTTTATTTACAAGATATATGCATGGGTAATTTTTCAGCAATGACAGTTTCAAAACCTTTTGTTCCAATTTTTCCCCTCCTGTCCCCCACCCACTACCCCAGATGGCAGGTAGACAATACATGTTAAATATGTTAAAACATATGTTAAATATAATATATTTATACATGTCCATACAGTTATTTTACTGCACAAAAAGAATTGGAATTTGAAATAATGTACAATTAACATGTGAAGGAAATCAGAAATGCAGGCAGACAAAAATAGAGGGATTGGGAATTCTATGTAGTGGTTCACACTTATTTCCCTGAGATCTTTCACTAGGTATAGCTGGTACAATTCATTACTATACTAGTAGAACTGATTTTTTTCATATCATTGTTGAAGAGGGCCATTCATCAGAATTGATCATCATGTAGTGTTGTTGTTGAAATATATAATGATCTTCAGGTCCTGTTCATTTCACTCAACATCAGTTCATGTAAGTTTCTGTAGGCCTTTCTGAAGTCATCCTGTTAGTCATTTCTTATAGAATAATAATATTCCATAACATTCATATACCACAATTTATTGAGCCATTCTCCAATTGAGGGGCATCTACTCAGTTTCCAGTTTCTGGTCACTACAAAGAGAGCTGCCACAAACATTCTTGCACATACAGGTCCTTTTCCCTTCTAGAAAATCTCTTTGGGATATAAGACCAGTAGTAACACTGCTGGATCAAAGGGTATGCACAATTTGATAACTTTTTGAGTATAGTTTTAAATCATTCTTCAGAATGGATGGATGTATTCACAATTCCAGCAACAATTTATTAGTGTCCCTGTTTTCCTACAACATTCCGCATTATCTTTCCCTGTCATTCTAACCAATCTGACAGGTATTTAGTGGTTTCTCAGAGTTCTCTTAATTTGTATTTCTCTGATTAATAATGACTTAAAGCATCTTTTCATATGGCTAGAAATAGTTTCAATTTCTTCATCTGAGAATTCTCTGTTCATATGCTCTGACCATTTATCAATTTGGAGAATGGCTTGATTTTTTTTTTTATAAATTAGAGTAAATTCTCTTTATATTTTAGAAATAAGGCTTTTATCAAAACCTTTGACTGTAAAATATGTTTTCCCAGTTATTCCTTCTCTTCTAATCTTATCTGCATTAGTGTTGCTTGTACAAAAACTTTTTTCAATTTGATATAATAATCATTTTCTATTTTGTGATCAATAATGAAGTCTAGTTCTTCTTCATCATAAAGTCCTTCCTTCTGCACAAGTCTGATAGGTAAATTTATTTATATTTAATTTATTTATAAGCTCATTCTTTATGCCTAGGTCACGAATCCATTTTGACCTTATATTGTTGTATGTTATTAAGTGTGGGTCAAGTTCTAGTTTCTGCCATACTAATTTCCAATTTTCCCAGCAGTTTTTCTCAGTGAATTCTTACCTCAAAAACTGGGGCCTTTGGGTTTATCAAGCACTAGATTATTGAAGTTATTGACTATTTTGTCCTTTAAAATCAATCTATTCCACTGATTAACTATTCTATTTCTTACCCAATAGTAATGATTTTGGTTACCTCTGCTTTATAATATAATATTAGATCCAGTACAGATAGGCCACATTCATTTAATTTTTTTTCATTAATTCCCTTGAAATTCTTGACCTTCGTTTTTCCATATGAACTTTATTGTTATTTTTTCTAGGTCATTAAATAGTTTTTTGGGAGTCTGATTGATATAATACTAAATAAATAGATTAGTTTAGGTAGTACTTTCTTCTTTATTTTATTTTTTAAATTAATTTTATAATTATAAATTTTTTGACATTATATATGCATGAGTATTTTTTTAAAAGCATTATCCCTTGTATTCATTTTTCCAGATTTTCCCCTCCTTCCCTCTACTCCCTCCCCTAGATGACAGGCAATCCCATACATTTTACATGTCTTACAGTATAATCTAGATATAATATATGTGTACAAATCCAATTTTCTTGTTGCACATTAAGTATTGGATTCCCAAGGTATAAGTAACCTGGGTAGATAGACAGTAGTGCTAATATTTTACATTCAATTCCCAGTGTTGCTTCTCTGGGTATAGTTGTTTCTGTCCATCATTGATCAACTGGAAGTGAGTTGAATCTTCTTTATGTTTAAGATATCCACTTCCATCAGAATAGATCTTCGTACAGTATTATTGTTGAAGTGTATAGTGATCTCCTGGTTCTGCTCATTTCAATCAGCATCAGTTCATGCAAGTGTTGCCAAGCCTTTCTGAATTCATCCTGCTGGTCATTTCTTACAGAGCAATAATATTCCATAGTCTTCATATACCATAATTTACCCAAACATTCTCCAATTGATGGACATCCATTCACCTTCCAGTTTCTAATCACTAAGAAAAGAGCTTCTACAAACATTTTGACACAAACAGGTCCCTTTCCCCTCCTTAGTATTTCTTTGGGATATAAGCCCAATAGTAGCACTGCTGGGTCAAAGGGTATGCACAGTTTGATAACTTTTTGGGCATAGTTCCAAATTGCTATCCAGAATGGCCAGATTCTTTCACAACTCCACCAACAATGTATTAGTGTCCCAATTTTCCCACATCCCCTCCAACATTCATCATAATTTGCTTCTGTCATCTTAGCCAATCTGACAGGTGTGTAGTGATGTCTCAGAGTTGTCTTAATTTGAATTTCTCTGATCAGTAGTGATTTGGAACATTTTCATATATGTGAATATAGTTTCAATTTCATTATCTGAGAATTGTCTGTTCATATGCTTTGATGATTTATCAATTGGAGAATGGTTCAGTTTCTTTTTTTTTTTATTTTTTTTTTTTTATTTTTTTTTTTTTATTTTTTTTAATTTTTTTTTTAATTATATATATATATATATATATTTTATAATATTATCCCTTGTATTCATTTTTCCAATTTACCCCCCCTCCCTCTATTCCCTCCCCCCGACGACAGGCAATACCATACATTTTACATGTGTTACAATATAGTCTAGGTAAAATACATGTGTGCGAATATCACTTTCTTTTTGCACAATAAACATTAGAATCCGAAGGTACATGCAACCTGGGCAGACAGATATTAGTGCTAACAATTTTCATTCCCCTCCCAGTGTTTCTTCTCTGGGTGCAGCTACCTCTGTCCATCATTGATCAACTGGAAGTGAGTTGGATCTTCTTTATGTTGAAGATTTCCACTTCCATCAGAATACATCCTCATACAGTATTGTTGTTGAAGTGTACAGTGATCTTCTGGTTCTGCTCATTTCACTCAGCATCAGTTGATTTAAGTCTCTCCAGGCCTCTCTATATTCCTCCTGCTGGTCATTTCTTACCGAGCAATAATATTCCATAACCTTCATATACCACAATTTACCCAACCATTCTCCAACTGATGGACATCCATTCATCTTCCAGTTTCTAGCTACAACAAAAAGAGCTGCCACAAACATTTTGGCACATATATGTCTCTTTCCGCTCTTTAGTATTTCTTTGGGATATAATCCTA
Organism: Sminthopsis crassicaudata; assembly: GCF_048593235.1. Classification (NCBI taxonomy): domain Eukaryota; kingdom Metazoa; phylum Chordata; class Mammalia; order Dasyuromorphia; family Dasyuridae; genus Sminthopsis; species Sminthopsis crassicaudata. The sequence goes on along the minus strand of NC_133618.1, from coordinate 99,009,127 downwards.
ATAACAGCACTGCTGGATCAAAGGGTATGCACAGTTTGATAACTTTTTGGGCATAATTCCAGATTGCTCTCCAGAATGGCTGGATTCTTTCACAACTCCACCAACAATGCATCAGTGTCCCAGTTTTCCCACATCCCCTCCAACATTCATCATTATTTGTTCCTGTCATCTTAGCCAATCTGACAGGTGTGTAGTGGTATCTCAGAGTTGTCTTAATTTGCATTTCTCTGATCAGTAGTGATTTGGAACACTCTTCCATGTGAGTGGATATAGTTTCAATTTCTTCCTCTGAGAATTGTCTGTTCATATCCTTTGACCATTTATCAATTGGAGAATGGTTTGGTTTCTTATAAATTAGGGTCAGTTCTCTATATATTTTGGAAATGAGACCATTGTCAGAACCTTTGTTTTTAAAAATATTTTCCCAATTTGTTACTTCCCTTCTAATCTTGTTTGCATTAGTATTATTTGTACAGAAATTTTTAGTTTGATGTAATCAAAATCTTCTATTTTGTGATCAATAATGATCTCTAATTCTCCTCTGGTCATAAATTCCTTCCTCCTCCACAGGTCTGAGACGTAGATTATCCTCTGTTCCTCTAATCTATTTATTATCTCCCTCTTTATGCCTAAATCATGGACCCATTTTGATCTTATCTTGGTATATGGTGTTAAGTGTGGATCCATATCTAATTTCTGCCATAGTAATTTCCAGTTCTCCCAACAGTTTTTTCCGAATAATGAATTTTTATCCCTAATGTTGGTATCTTTGGGTTTGTCAAAGATTAGGTTGCTATATATGTACCCTTTTTTGTCCTTTGTATCTAATCTGTTCCACTGATCTACCGGTCTATTTCTTAGCCAATACCAAATGGTTTTGGTGACTGCTGCTATATAATATAGCTTTAGATCAGGTACACTTAGACCACCTTCCTCTGAGTTTTTTTTTTCATTAGTTCCCTTGCAATTCTCGACCTTTTATTCTTCCATATGAATTTTGTTGTTATTTTTTCTAGGTCATTGAAATAGTTTCTTGGGAGTCTGATTGGTATAGCACTAAATAAATAGATTAGTTTGGGGAGTATTGTCATCTTTATTATATTTGCTCGGCCTATCCAAGAGCACTGAATGTCTTTAAAATTATTTAAATCTGATTTTATTTTTGTGGCAAGTATTTTGTAGTTTTTCTCATATAATTCCTGACTTTTCTTTGGTAGATGGATTCCCAAATATTTTATACTCTCAACATTTGTTTGGAATGGAATTTCTCTTTGTATCTCTTGCTGTTGCATTTTGTTAGTGATATATAAAAATGCCGAGGATTTATGTGGATTTATTTTGTATCCTGCCACTTTGCTGAAATTTTGAATTATTTCTAGTACCTTTTTAGCAGAGTCTTTGGGGTTCTCTAAGTATACCATCATGTCATCTGCAAAAAGTGATAGTTTGATTTCCTCATTTCCTACTCTAATTCCTTGAATCTCTTTCTCGGCTCTTATTGCCGAGGCTAGCGTTTCTAGTACTATATTGAATAGTAATGGTGATAGTGGGCAAACTTGTTTCACTCCTGATCTTACTGGGAAAGGTTGCAGTTTATTTCTATTGCATATTATGCTTATTGAAGGTCTTAAATATATGCTCCTGATTATTCTAAGGAATAGTCCATTTATTCCTATATTCTCAAGAGTTTTTAGTAGGAATGGATGTTGGATTTTGTCAAATGCTTTTTCTGCATCTATTGAGATGATCATATGGTTCTTATTAATTTGATTATTAATATGGTCAGTTATATTAATAGTTTTCCTAATATTAAACCAGCCCTGCATTCCTGGAATAAATCCTACTTGATCATAGTGTATTATCCTGGAGATGATTTTCTGAAGTCTTTTTGCTAATATCTTATTTAAGATTTTAGCATCAATATTCATTAAGGAGATTGGTCTATAATTTTCTTTCTCAGTTTTTGATCTACCTGGTTTAGGTATCAGTACCATGTCTGTGTCATAAAAAGAGTTTGGTAGAACTCCTTCATCCCCTATTTTTTCAAATAATTTATATAACATTGGGGCTAATTGTTCTTTAAATGTTTGGTAGAATTCACATGTGAATCCATCTGGGCCTGGGGATTTTTTCCTGGGGAAGTTGATTAATAGCTTGTTCTATTTCTTTTTCTGAAATGGGACTATTTAAGCAATTTATATCCTCCTCTATTAATCTAGGGAGCCTATATTTTTGGAGGAAGTAATCCATTTCACTTAAGTTATCAAATTTATTGGCATAAAGTTGGGCAAAGTAACTCCTTATTATTTCTCTAATTTCCTCTTCATTGGTGTAAAGATCCCCCTTTTCATTTGTAAGACTATGAATTTGATTTTCCTCTTTCTTTTTTTTGATCAAATTTACCAAAGGTTTATCTATTTTATTGGCTTTTTCATAAAACCAACTCTTGGTTTTATTTATTAATTCAATAGTTTTTTTTTTACTTTCAATATTATTGATTTCTCCTTTTAATTTTTGTATTTCAAGTTTAATTTTTGGTTGGGGGTTTATAATTTGGTCTTTTTCTAGCCTTTTAAGTTGTAAGCCCAATTCGTTAATCTTCTCTTTCTCTATTTTCTTCAAATAAGCCTCTAAAGATATAAAATTTCCCCTTATTACTGCTTTAGCTGCATCCCAAAGATTTTGATATGATGTCTCATCATTGTCATTATCTTGGGTGAAATTGTTAATTGTTTCTATAATTTGCTCTTTCACCCAGTCATTCTTTAAGATGAGATTATTCAGTTTCCAAATAATTTTTGGTCTATTTACCCCTAACTTTTTACTGAATGTAGCTTTTATTGCATTGTGATCTGAGAAGAAGGCCTTCCTACATTTAATTTTGAGATCTTTGTGTCCTAATATATGGTCTATTTTTGTATAGGATCCATGAACTGCTGAGAAGAAAGTATATTCCTTTCTATTGCCATTCAGTTTTCTCCAAAGGTCAATCATACCTAGTTTTTCTAATGTTCTATTTACTTTTTAAATTTCTTTCTTGTTTGTTTTGTGGTTTGATTTGTCTAAATCTGAGAGTGCAAGGTTGAGATCTCCCACTATTATAGTTTTACTGTCTATTTCTTCTTGCAGTTCTCTTAACTTTTCCTTTAGAAAGTTAGATGCTATACCACTTGGTGCATATATGTTTAGTATTGATATGGCTTCATTATTTATGCTACCTTTTAGCAGGATAGTTTCTTTCCTTATCTTTTTAACGAGATCTACTTCTGCTTTTGCTTGATCTGAGATAAGGATAGCTACCCCTGCTTTTTTGGCTTTACCTGAAGCATAATAGGCTCTGTTCCAACCTTTTACCTTTACTCTGTATGTATCTCCCTGCTTTAAGTGTGTTTCCTGTATACAACATATTGTAGGGTTCTGCTTTTTGATCCAATCTGCTATCTGTCTCCGTTTGATGGGATCGTTCATCCCATTTACTTTTACAGTTAAAATTACTAATTCTGTATTTCCTGCCATCGTATTATCCCCAGATTATGCTTTTTTCCCTTGACCCCCCTGATCCCCCTCCCCGATATTTAATTTACAGACCCCCCTTGTGATGCGCAACCCTCCCTCTTTTTTTTTTTTTAGGATCCCTCCCCCCTCCCTCCAAGTCCCTTCACTTATTCTCCTTTTCCTTTTCCCTTTTCCTCTCCCCCCTTTTAATGAGGTGAGAGAAAATTCTCTGAAAAACAAATATGTTAATTATTTACTCTTTGAGCCTCTTCTGATGAGAGTAAGATTCACACAATGATTCTCCCCCTCACTAAGTTCCCTCAGATATGGTGTATTTTCTATGCCTCTTCCTGGGATGTAGTTTCTCTCTTTTTATCATTCATTCCCCTTTTTCGGAACCGACCTCCTTCCCTATACTACACCCCCCTTTTTTTCTTTTATATCAGTAAAATCAAATTATCCTTGAGTACTTTTTATATACCCACAACAGAGTTACAGTTCTCAAGGGTTCTGTGTACCTTTTTCTGTTTCTCTTCAGTCTTGTGGATGTAGATCAAATTTTTTGTTTAAGTCTGGTTTTTTCGTAGAAACATATAGAATTCCTCTGTTTCATTGAATGACCATCTTCTTCCATGGAAAAAGATGCTAAACTTAGCTGGGTAGTTCATTCTTGGTTGCAGTCCTTGATCTTTTGCCTTATGGAATATCAGGTTCCAGGCCTTTCTATCTTTTAATGTGGAGGCAGCCAGATCTTGGGTGACCCTTATTTTGGCACCTTGGTATTTAAATTGTTTTTTTCTAGCTGCTTGCACGATTTTCTCCTTTGTGTGGCAATTCTGCAACTTAGCCACTATATTCCGTGGTGTTCTTTTTTTAGGGTCTATTTCAGAAGGAGTTCGATGAATTTTTTCCACATCTACTTTCCCTTCTGTTTATATTATCTCTGGACAGTTCTCTTTGATAATTTCCTGTAAAATAGAATCTAGGCTCTTTTTTTGGTCATAGTTTTCTGGAAGTCCAATAATCCGCAGATTATCTCTCTTAGATCTATTTTCCAGGTCTATAGATTTTCCCAGTAAGTATTTGACGTTGTTCTCCAGCTTCTCATTGTTTTTGTCTTGTTTGACTGATTCTTGGGTTCTCTGTGAATCATTCATTTCTATTTGTTCCATCCTGACTTTTAAGGAGTTATTTTCTTCTTTCACAGTTTTTAGTTCTTTTTGTAAATGCCCAATTTCGTTTTTAAATGAATTATTTTGCTCTATTGAATTTTTTTTCCATTTCCCTAATTTTTTTTGAGAATTATTTTCTTTTTCCAATTCAGAAATTCTATTTTCTTGAGACTTTTTTATCTTTTCCAATTCAGAAATCCTACTTTCCTGTGTTTTTTTTAACCTTTTCTAATTCATAAATTTTGTTTCCCTGCATCTCCTGTGAATTCTTTATTTTTTCCAACTCCAATTTCAGGACGTTGTTATTCTCTATCATAGCTTCCCTTTCCTTTCCCCATTTTTCTTCAAACTCCCTTAATTTTTTAAGAGTTTCTTCTAGGAGAGAGTTATGTGATGGGGGGCAGGAATCATTCCCCTTTAGGTTGTTATCTGCTGTCTCTCTGCTGTTAACTTCCTTGGGGTTGGATACCCACTCTTTCTCTGTATAGAAGGAATCTATAGTTTTTCTGGCTTTTTTGCTCATATTTAAAAATTATTTTGGGGTCTGTGCCTGGGGTAGGAAATTATTTATTTACTTCTTTACCAGCTTCCTCCCAGACTGGATGGATGCAGCGGCTCCTGCGCCTGAGCTTAGAGAGAGCTCTGGGAGAGAGTTCCCCACCCCCTCCCTGGAAGTTCCTCAGAGGTGATTAGCACTGCTGTGCCCTAGGGCGTTGAATATTAAAGACAGCACAAAGCCCAGCCTATGTGTCCGGGTGGGGCGTGGATGTCTGCAGCAGGTGACTTGAAAAGCCCCTGTGCTCAAACTGGAAGTGTCTGCCAGAAACCGTGGTCCCTAGTTCAAAGGTTCTGCTTCTCTGGGACTTCCTGGAGCTTAGTTCCACTCCCTCCAGCTAAGCTAGGCAGTGTGTGTTGCCTTGGGCCTTATCCACCCACTTGTCAATCTCTTAACTATTCTCAGGTGGTAGCTGAGGCCACACCCCCTGATGCCGAGATCTGCTGAGTCACCTCCAGGGTCTGGGAAAATCTAATCTGAGTTTTAAAACACTTTGGCTTTCTCTTCCGAACTGCTAAACAATTAGCAGAGAAGAGCTAACAGCCTGTGCCAGATTCCTTTACCTCAGTGGCTTCTCTGATCCCAGAGCCCTTCCCAGCGCAATGGGCAGAGCAAGCTAGCACCCAGCAGTCTGTGCTGGCCTCTCTTCTTCCTCCCCTGGGGACTGACCTTTTCTGTAGCAACTCCAGATTCTCTTCAGCTGGTAAGTCGTGCTTCCAGTCCTTGTGGTATCTATCAGTCCTGGGCTTATTTAGAGACTTAATTTATCTAATTGGTTGTGAGGGAGTGAGGACGTTCACAGAGTCGTGTGTTTCTTCTCCGCCATCTTGGCTCCGCCAGCATCTAAATTCCTAAAGGATAAGTTAAGAGAGTTGCAATAAGAAATGGACAATAAACTATAATAATGGGAGATTTCAACTTTGCTCTCTCAAAACTAGATAAACCAATCCTCAAAATAAATAAGAAAGAAGATAAAGAGGTAAAGGGAATACTAGAAAAGTTAGATATGATAGATCATTGGAGAAAATTAGATGGAGACAGAAAAGTGTACCCTTTTTCTTGGCAGTTCATGGAACTTATTCAAAAATTGACCATATATTAGGATATAAAGACTTCAAAATCAAATGTAGAAAGGCAGAAATAGTAAATTCATTTATTTTTTTTTCAGATCAGGATGCAATAAAACTTACTTGTATAAAAGGCCAGGGGAAAATAGACTAAAAAGCAATTTCAAAATAAATCATCTCATGCTAAAGGATGAATGAGTGAAACAGCAAATCATAGACACAAGCAATAATTTCATCCTAGAGAATGACAATAATGAGACAAAATACCAAAATTTGTAGGATGCAGCCAAAGCAGTAATAAGGGGGGATTTTATATCTCTAGATTCTTACTTGCGTAACATGGAGAAAGGGAAGATCAATGAATTGGGCTTGCCAATGAAATAACTAGAAAAGAAAAACTTAAAATCCCAATCGAATGCCAGAGTTGAAATTCTAAAAATAAAAGAAAAGATTAATAAAATTGAAAGTATTAAAATATTGAATTGATAAATAAAACTAAAGTTGGTTTTATGAAAGAAATACAACAAAATATATAAACATTAAGTTAATTTGATTAGAAACAAGGAAAGAGGAAAATCAAATTGTTTGTCTGAAAAAAATGATAGGGAGACCTTTCCATGAATGAAAAGGAAATTAGATAAATAATTGGGAGTTATTTTGCCCAAATTAATGCCAAAAATTCCGTAACCCTAGCAAAATGGAGGAATACATAAAAAATATAGATTTCCCAGATTAACAGAAGAGGAAATAAATTACTTAAATAGTCCCATTTTAGAAAAATAAATATAACAAAATTTTAACAACTCCCTAAGAAAAAAATCCCCAGGAACAGATTTACATGTGAATTCTACCAAACATCCAAAGAACAATTAACTCTAATACTATATAAATTATTTGAAAAAGTAGGGAATGAAGGACTTGTAACAAATTCATTTTATGACACAGACATGTTGCTAATACCCATACCAGATAGGATGAAAACAGAGAAAGAAAATTATAGACCAATCAACCTAATGAATATTGATACAAAAATGTTAAATAAAATATTAGGATAAAAGACTACAGAAAACTATCCCCAGGATAATACATCATAACCACGTAGGATTTATACCAGGAATGCAGGGCTGATTCAATGTTAGGAAAACCATTAGTATAATTGATAATATCAATAACCAAATTAACAAAATATATGATCATCTCAATAGGTACCAAAAATACAATTGAAAAAATCCAAAATCTATTCCTATTAAAAACAATAGAAAGTATAGGAATAAATGAGCTTTTCCTTAAAATAGTCAATAGCTTCTATTTAAAACCATCAGCAAGCTCTGGGGGGGGGGGGTAAGAGGGAAAAATTAGAACAAAAGTTTTGGCAATTGTCAATGTTGTAAAATTACCCATGTATATATCTGCTAAATAAAAACTATTAAAAAAAAAGATATATAAAGTAATGATTTTTGCTCAAAATTGATTATATCTTATGAATTATTTTTTAGTTCATGACTTATAAAAAGTATATTTCTACATGTTTAACATATATTGGATTACTTTCCATCGAGGGGAGAGGGTGGGGGAAGGGGAAGGAAAATTGGAACACAAGGTTTTGCATAGGTTAATGTTGAAAAAGTATCCATGCATATATTTTGAAAATAAAAAATGAACTATAAAAATACATAAATAAATAAATATTATTTAAAAGGAAAATAATAATATAGAAATAGTTATCAAGACATTTAAAATAAAAAAAAAAAAACATTCATGGAACAGCCTAAGAATTTTTGCACTATGGGAATAGCCTATTTTTAAACATTAAAAAAATTAGCTTATATTTGTTAGTAACTGTTTCATACTGACATTGAAAGCTTCCCTAAAAGTATAAGCCTATACAAAATGAGAAATAAGAAATTAAAGTGTTAAGTTAATAATAATTTTTAGGAAATATTTTAATAGGCCAAACACAATGGATGATGTAAATAGCAAGATTAGTATTCTGGTATGATTTTTGTTACATTTCTCTTTGCCAACAATAACATGCATTTTCATGTAAAGCTTTGTCCTCCTCCCCCCAAAAAGCAAAACAAAACAAACAAACAACAACAACAACAACAACAACAACAACAACAACAACAAAACAGCATCATAATTTGTGGCCTTGATCTAGGAAAGGAAATTTCAATTGACCTTTACAGGATTGCCTTCATTGATATCTCTCTTTAGATGTACCAAAATTATAAAAGATCTATCATTACACTCAACCCAAACACTGTCAAAATATTAAGTGACAAGCAACAGGTATATTTTTTTTATCTGCAAAAACTAAATACTTATCAAAGGAGGAATGATTGATAGAAGTCCCTGCTGAGCTTGTGTATAGGTATAGGAATTAATACTTACCCACATTAATGCTTACTGATCCTGAATTTTAAAATATTGAATATTTATTTCTACATTATGTTGTAGAGGAATGGATGCTGGATTTGGAACAGGAAACAAAGTAACTTATGATTCTGTCTGATATTACCTCTAACCAGTAGAAATTAACTTTATGATTTTACTGGATTAATTCTCAAAAATGTGAATATGTTAAGGACAAAAGCCTGGTTGACAATACCTATTTTAGGAACTCTTCAGAGCTATAATACATTGACCTCAAAATTCAGTGATATAGTCAGGGACATTTTGGAAGAATTTTGAGAAGTATCATTAGTTTCTATTTTTTTTTTTTTAATTAAACTCAAAATAACTTTCATTTAGGGTCTATCCCCTTTGTTGTTTTAAGTCATTGATCTAAAAGGCTACCAATGCTAAGAAGTATGTGAGAAATGATGGCAGTGGACAGAAATAAAAGAAATTAAAGTAAAGGTGAATTTCCTTATTGGATTATTAAAAATTCAGGTACTTAAAAACTTCTTAGGAATAATCTTCTCTCCTTTCCCCCTGCCCTCCTTCCTTTTTTCCTTTCTTCCCTTCCTCACTTCTTCCTTCTCTCTCTCTTTCTTTCCCTATCTCCGTCCCTGTCCCCATCCATTATTCTTTCCTTTTTTATCATTAGCTGAGCTACTAGTACTATTTTTTTTTTAATCCCTTATTTTAAAATGTAGAGAAGGTTTTGTTCTCTTATCTATTCAGGGTACAATAGGAAGGATAAAAAACAATGACTGCAATACAATGTTATCTAGGAAACTAAAAATGAAAACAAAATGATGACTAACAATTATTTTTCCATATTTTCTTGATTTGGAAGAATAGTATTTGTTTTATAATTAAAAAGAAAGACACACAGAATACCCAAATATTAAGTACTATCAAAGAGAGATTATATCTCCTTTTCCCATGCATAATCTTGGTATAAGTTTCAAGTTATTTTTACTATGGGTGTGAACAATTAATAATAATCATATTGGCAGATTTTACAGCAATTAGCCTGCCTTACTTATGTTAACAATTACTGAAGTGATTTTTCTTCTTTGCTATAAAGTATTGGTAATGAAAACTATAATGCATGCTTCACTACTTGATATTTTTCTACACCATAGGCTTTTTATCCTAATGTATTTTGTAAGTGGATTTTTGTACAATAAATCCATGAAACAAATGTATGCAGAAACACAATTCTGAATTTATTACTTCATTAAATTAAAGTTCAATAGAGCTACTGAGCTGAAGCTAATATCAGACCATGCTGCATTGTGTGTGTGTGTGTGTATGTGTTTTCATGGACTTTTCTGATGATAAGAAATAAAACCTAGATACAACTAAGTTATTTTCTGAGTTCTTTGGGAAAAATAACAACATAATAATTTTCTATAATTTTTGGATTCTGTATAATAGGTTTAATTTCACTTTGAAATATACTAGACAATAATTATCAAACCCTAATAAAAGTTTAACTGCATGTGAAAACAGAATTTTTTTTTTAACATTACAGGAAAATAATTCATGTTTACTCATGGTAAACATCTTCTTAAGATATAAAGTTGCTTCCAGTCTCTTAACAATCCATGCTATTCACTTTACACATGTAGATCACAACCTATCAGATTAGTTTAATAGAAAATCCTGTGAGTTGTTTTAAGGGGCGAAAAAATGGTCTATGCCTAACCTTCTAATGATATAGATATTTGAGTAAACTGGCCTTCACCTGAGAAAGAGAAACAATGTTATCTCATACAAGCCACAAATTAATAAAACCTTCCAGGACTTGTGTTCCATTGGCAATCACTTTTAATAATTAAGAGTCAAGGCCAAATCTCAAGGAATGGAAGAGGCTTTGTTACAACAAGATAATATAGCATGAATAGGTTGTTTAAAAGGACTAGCATCTCTGGGTGTGAAAGTTTCCTGAGCCCTTTCAGAGCTGCTGATCTACCTTTGGCGGCCAACTGACATACCCAACTTTCAGTTGTGGCTTTAAGATATTATAGAATATCCAGTAGCCATGCTCTTGTAAACTTTCTCAGCAGACAGGTTAAAAAACTAGACAAGCCTAAAACTTGTTGGTGAATTAAGGAGATTTCTATACAAGCATGTGAAGATTTTCTTTGGAGGAAGGGACAGATAAGAATAGCAGCTATGAAGTTTGCTGAAGCAAGCACTGCTAAACACTTAGAGCTTGGTCAGACATCAATGATGCAAAGATCATCTACTTCATCTTAGGCCATGGCCAGTCATTTTAATTTTCATCCAGCCATTGGACTTCTATGACTTGAGAAAAGAATGAGAGTTAAGATTTTGTGCAATTCTGCCAGATTAAATCTAATTCCATGTAAGACAAAACATTATGTGAGATGTTACTAGTCCTCTGAAAATGAAAGATAAAACAACAAAATAATATAACTGTTTCCAAGACATTCCACAAAGCCTAATTCAAAATTATATTATAATATGGAATTAATACTTATAGCTCATTAGAGTATAACAGTGGAATAAAATGATTATAGATGGTTTCAATTTTATCATCTGAAAATTGTCTGTTCATATCCTTTGATCACTTATCAATTGAGGAATGACTTGTAGTTTTATAAATTTTACACAGTTCTTTATATATTTTTAGAAATGAGAACTTTATCTAAAACATTGGCTATAAAGAATTTTCCCTCGCTTTGTACTTTCCTTTTATTCTTGTTTTTTTTTGTTGGGTTTGTTTGTGCATTAACATTTTTAATTTAATTTAATCAAATTTGTTTATTTTACCTTTCATAATGTTTATCTAATAGATAAATTATCCTTTGCTCTCCTATTTTGTTTATGGTATCACCCTTTATGTCCAAATAATATAGCTATTTGAGCTTACTTTGATATGGGGTGTAAAAATGTAGATCTCTGCCAATTTTTCTGACATTATTTTCCAGTTTTCCAACAATTTTTGTCAAATAGTGAGTTCTTATTCCTGAAGCTGGAGTTTAAAGTTTTATCAAATATTTAATTACTATAGGCCTAGACTATTATGTCATGTGTATTTAATCTATTTCATTTATCCACCACTCTGTTTCTTAGCCAGTACCAAAGGCTTTTGATGACTGATGCTTTGCAATAGTTTTAAGTTTGGTACTGCTAAACCACCATCCTTTGTATTATTGTTTTTTTCATAAATTCCCTTGTTATTCTTGACTTTTCTTCTTCCAGATGGATTTTGTTATTATTTTTTCTAGTAACATAAAATAATTTTATGGCAGTTTGATTTGTATGGTACCAAACAAGTAGATAAATTAAGGCAGAATTGTCTTTATTATATTAGTTCAGCCTATCCAAAAGAATTGATATTTTTCCAATTGTTTAGATCTGACATTATTGTGTGAAGAAACATAATTTCATGGAATATTTGATTACTTCATCTTACAATTATTTTAATAAGGACTTGAATCAAAAAGACTATTATGAAGATAATTTCAACTTTTATTGCAAGACTTCTTGTAGAAGATGAGGATTAAAGAAAATCTACATAAAACATCTTATCTAATATCAGTGCCAATATGTTGAGAATATTGTGGTAGACACCAAGGATACAAATATAGAAACAAAACTCTCAAAAGCTTCTGAAGAAGATTGTTTTTGGATGGTTGGAGGAAATTAAATATGCACAAATATGTAAATGGAAGATATATACCTGGGGATTACCAAGTAATTTCTTGAGGTAGACAGTACATAAACAGAAGCTCAAAGGAGCAGCATTCTCTTTGAGATACACCAAGATCTGCTTTGAAGGGACATAAATGTTCTGTGAGGCACACCAGATAGATGAGAGCATTACAGACATGAGTGATAACTTAACCAAGCTCAGAGATAGGATGGATTGTTATGAGAAAGAAAAGAGGAGAAGGCTAGTCTAATTATAATGGAGTGTATGATAAAGGGACTAATATGAGATGAGAAATAGAAATGAGGACCATATAGAATATTGTAGTAAATGAATATCCTTACTTCTACAAAAATAAATTTAAGAGGTATTAGAAATTGAAAAGAGTAAAAAATTCATATTAAATGAAATTTGTTTTATTTTACCAGACAGGAAACAACTGGTTATAAGATAGTATTTATTTCCAAATTAGCTGAGGATAATTATACTATTTAACATAGTCAATGGACAAAGATATATTCAATACCAAATTCAGAGAAAGAGTACATTTGAAAAAAAAGTAATTTCCTGGAATTAAGGTAAGTATAGTATGGCCTGTATGAAATAGACTTGATGTCAAGGAAAAAAGAAAAGAAAAAAAAAAAAAAAAGACAAAGAGGCATCAGCACAAACTATATCATTTCCTAATGAATTTAACCTACATAGATTAATCACAAAAACAGCAATAAAAAGAAAAAGAAAAAGATTTCAAATTTCTTCAATTCAAGGACGTTTCTCTCACAAATCAGAATAATATTCATCCAATGTTACTAATTCAGGCAAATATTAGTTTGGGATATTGTTAATTATAAAATTTTATAGAGGAGGAAGTAGGGAAGAGTGTCATCTCATAAACTAGTGAGACCAGAGCTTTGAACTTCAATTATTGACATTAAGTGAAAAATAATAAGGACAAAATACTAAATTCCTCACATGCTGATATGGGAAGAAGATATGTGTCCCTTATCAGGGAAAAAAAAATCTTTACCAGAGGTCATAGAGTAAAGATAATTAGACAGAAGATCTAAAAATAGTTCATGTCTTGATGAGATTTAAAAAAAAAAAAGGAAAGAAGAAAAGCTGACTAATTGAGGGAAATGCAGAATAAATTTCAGAAAAGCTATATTAAGTAATCAGAGTGTACAAAAAGCAGAAAGCTATAGGAACAAGGAGAAAAAAATATGGTGAAGTAGAACAATCACACCTTAAATCTTACATCTAGTGGAGCTGGTTAAATGAGGGGAGATGCATATACATATAATTGAGTATAGAAATACATTGTGCTAAATAAAAAGAAAAGGGAAAAAGTGAGAGGGGGAATTTAATGGATAGTAAAATGGAAAAGAGGATTCAGGTGTGTGTGTGTGTGTGTGTGTGTGTGTGTGTGTGTGTGTGTGTGTGTATGTGTGTGAGGCAGCTCTAACTATATCCAGAGTTAATTGTGAGTATTTATCTCTCAACAATTGACTATTCTTAAAATCGAGTTTTGCTTCTTTGTTTTGTTTTGTTGATTGTTTAACTTAAGCAAACGTTAATAATTTGTGTGTTTTTTTTTCCTCTAAAGAGGCCAGTTTTTAAGCAATCTTGGTATGTCAGTTTTCAAACAATATTGGAAGAAAACTAGGAGAGAGAGAGAGAGAGAGAGAGAGAGAGAGAGAGAGAGAGAGAGAGAGAGAGAGAGAGAGAAAGAGAGATCCATTCAGTTTCCAGTTTCTTGCCACTACAAAAAGAGCTGCCACAAACATTTTTGTACACGTGGGTCCCTTTCCCTTTTTAAGATCTCTTTGGGATATCGGCCCAGTAGAAACACTGCTGAGTCAAAGGGTATGACAGTTTGTTAACTCTTTGGACATATTTCCAAATTGCTTTCCAGAATGATTGGATTGCTTCATAAATCTACCAACAATGTATTAATGTCCCAGTTTTTCCACATTCCCTCCAACATTCATCATATATTTTCCTGTCATCTCAGCCAATTTGAGTGGTGCATAGTGTTATCTCAAAGTTGTCTTTTTATTTATTTTTTTATCATACCTTTTTATTTACATGGGTAATTTTTTAGCATTGACACTTGCAAAACCTTCTGTTCCAACTTTTCTCCTCCTTCCCCCCATGACCTTCCCTGGATGCCAGGTAGACCAATATATGTTAAATATTTTTAAAGTATTTGGTTAAATACAATATATGTATACATATTTATACAGTTATCTTTCTGTGCAAGAAAAATCAGATTTAGAAATAAGGTAAAAATAACCTGAGAAAGAAAACAAAAATGCAAGTGGACAAAAACAGGAGTGAAAATGCTATGTTATAGTACATACTCATTTCCCATTGTTCTCTTCATTACAGATCAATTGGAACTTATTTGGATCCTTTCATTGTTGAAGATAGCCACTTCCATCAGAATTGATCTTCATACAGTATTGTTGTTGAAGTGTATAATGATCTCCTGTTTCTGCTCATTTCACTCAGCATCAGTTCATGTTAAGTCTCTCCAATCTTCTCTGTATTCATCCTGCTGGTCATTTCTTACAGAACAATAATATTCCATAACATTCATATACCATAATTTACCCAGCCTTTCTCCAATTGATGGGCATCCATTCAATTTCCAGTTTCTAGCCACTACAAAAAAGGGCTGCCACAAATATTTTTTCATATATGGGTCCCTTTCCTTTTTTTAATATCTCTTTGGGATATGAGCCCAGTAGTAACACTTCTGGATCAAAGGGTATGCACAGTTTGATAACTTTTAGTGCATAGTGCCAAATTGTTCTCCAGAATGGTTAGATGGATTTAGAATTCCATGAACAATGTATGTGTCCCAGTTTTCCCACATCCCCTCCAACATTCATTATTATCTTTTCCTGTCATCTTAGCCAATCTGAAAGGTGTGTAGTGGTATATCAGAGTTGTGTTAATTTGCATTTCTCTGATCAATTAATGATTTGGAACATCTTTTCATATGGCTAGAAATAGTTTCAATTTCTTCATCTGAGAATTGTCTGTTCATATCCTTTGACCATTTATCAATTGGAAAATGGCTTGATTTCTTATAAATTAGAGTCAATTCTCTATATATTTCAGAAATGAGGCCTTTATCAGAACCTTTGACTGAAAAAAAAGTTTTCCCAGTTTATTGCTTCCATTCTAATCTTGTCTGCATTAATTTTGTTTGTACAAAAACTTTTTAAACTTAAATAGAATCAAAATTATCTAATTTTTGATTAATGGTGATCTCCCATTCTTCTTTGGTTATGAATTCCTTCCTTCTCCACAGATCTGAGAGGCAAACTATTTTGTATTCTAATTTGTTTATAATATCATTCTTTATGTATAGATCATGAACCCATTTAGACCATATTTTGGTATACTGTGTTAGGTGTGGGTAAATGCCTAGTTTCTGCCATCATAGTTTCCAATTTTCCCAGCATTGTTTGTTAAATAGTGGATTTTTATCCCAAAGCTGGGGTCATTTGGTTTGCCAAACATTAGATTACTAAAATCCTTTTCTACTTTGTCCTGAGAACCTAAATAATTCCACTGATTGACTTATATTTCTTAGCTAGTACCATATGGTTTTGGTGACCACTGATATAAAATATAGTTTTAGATCTGGTACAAGCAGGCCACCTTCATTTGCATTTGTTTTCATTAATTCCCTTGAAATTCTTGACTTTTTTTTTTTTTTTTTCTTCTAGAAGAATTTTGTTGTTATTTTTTTCTAAGTCAGTAAAATAGCTTTTGGGGCGTTTGATTGGTATAGAACTAAATAAATAGATTAGTTTAGGTAGTATTGTCATTTTTTATTATATTGGCTTCACCTACACATGAGAAGTTGACATTTTGCCAATTGTTTAGATCTGACTTTATTTGTGTAGAAAGTGTTTTCTAGTGATGTTCGTATAGTTCCTAACTTTTCCTTGGAAGATAGATTTCCAAATATTTTATATTATTGACAGCTATTTTAAATGTAATTTCTCTTTGTATCTCTTGATTTTGGATTTTGTTAGTGGTATATAAAAATGCTGATGATTTAGGTGGATTTATTTTGTATCTGGGAACTTTGCCAAAGTTGTGGATTATGTCTAATAGTTTTTTAGTAAAATGTCTGGGGCTCTCTAGATATTCTATTATATCACCTTCAAAGAGTGATAATTTGGTTTCCACATTACTTACTCTAATTCCTTTAATGTTTCTTCTTCTCTTATTACCAAAGGTAGCATTTCTAATACAATATTGAATATTAATGGTAATGGTGGGCAACATTTTTTCACCCCTGATCTTATTGAGAATGGTTGCAGTTTATCCCCATCACATATGATGCTTGCTGATGGTTTTCAATAAATTCTATTTGTAATTTTAAGGAAAAATGCATTTATTCCTATACTCTCCAGTGGTTTTAATAAGAATCATTCCAAAACTAAGTCAGAGTCTTGATTGGCTCGTTAGTCTGAGGGTTGTGGAAAGAGCTCAGAAAAATGCTTGTGTCCTCTCCATCTTCTTGGCACTGCCTCGAGAAGACGAAATTTTACTTGAGGAGCCAGAAAGCCAGAAATGAGGAAGGAGATCATAACAAACATAAGGAAAAACTATATACTACCATTTCTATCACCATCAACATCTTCTTCTACTTCTACTTCCAATACAAATATTATGACCACTATGACTAATACTACTAGCTGGTATTTACTTAATTCTTTGTGGATTATAAAGTGCTTTACATCCAGTAATTCATATGATATGAATTACTGGATGTAAAGCACTCTATAATTCCCAAATACTTATAATACTCTTGGAGTGATTTATCCTAAGAAATATCTAAACAGAAAATATTTATTGGAATCTGAGGCTTGCCTGACAAACTGGGAGCCAATTTTAAAAATTAGAATTTTTTAATTTGATAGGACACAATTTTTACATAAGAAATGTCAAAAGGAATGGATTCAAAGAAATCTGGGTTTATTTTGTATCAACTTAAACATGGTGAAATGAGTATATTCAATGGCTTATTTTATCTGTGTGACCATGTTCTAATTATTCATGATTTGGTGATTTCTCAATTACCATAAATAGATTTTAGGTTTCTATGGCATATTGGGCAAATTTCCTTTCAAAGGAAATGTGGATGTGTAAAACTCCTTTGTAACCCAATTGCAAAGAAATTTTAATAAAAATAATAAGAATGATCTTTATAATAATGAGGGGCCTCCTTCACTACCAAGAACAAATTATGAATGTTAACCAAAGCATCTGAGATTTTTCTTCACTAGAACTCAGTGCTTAAGAGGTTAGCTTATAAGTGCTAGCATTTAATATTCTTGAAATATGATTAATCATTTTTTTCCTATTTGTCAGCTTCAAAAGCCCTATGGCAGACATTGTTGTATTGTTCAGATTAAGAAGATTAAAACCATGTAAGGCAGACCCTATTTATCTTACTTTCCTGAGGGACAAAGTTATCAAAAGTTATGGATGTTTGTAAGTTATCCAGGGGGAAAATACTTATAATGGAAATTGTATGAAAGACCATGTAATGAGTTAGAGAAAATAATTGAAATTCAAAAGAATGGAATTAGATACTACAATGAAAGCTTCTTTCCTATTATATGACATTGCTTTAAGTCAAATAATGAAAATATGTTGTTACTGGCATACCACAGTGCTTTGGGTTTCAAGTTAAAAGAAAAAATACTTCAAGGAAAGGGTTGTATAAAGAGGAAAATTCATCACATTTTTTTTTCCTATTAAAAAAATAATCCATATTACTCAGTGGAAATGAAAGCAAGCAGTTCTGCACTTCTAATAAATGACATGTGTTTGCCTCTACAATTCTGCTCTTTTTTTGATGAAATAGGGTTTTTGATTGTATGACTGTGCTAGGCAATAACAATCTAAATTTAAAATATTTACACTTCCACATAATCCCTGAGTGTGCTGACTGCAGCATTTAGGACCCTGAGCTGTCATTTTAGATTTGATGTTTGCCCAGGATTTTGGTGGTATAAGTTCAGCTATTCTTTCTTCTTAGAGCCTTTTGGTTTAATTGACTGAGCATTTTTTATTAAGATCAATCATGAGAGGATGGCCAATGAGATAAAGAGCCAATCTTAGAGCCAGAAAGACCTTTATTCAAATCCTATCTCATACTCCCACAGCATTATGATTCTGCTTATTTCATTTACCTACTTAATATTAGAGGCAACTTTCAAATACTACACATCACAGATAAATGGTTAATCAGCATTAGTAAGTGGAGTTTTATGAGAGAATATGGTTATTTGTTGTTTATTTATTTTTAGTTATATCTGAGTATCTGTTATCCTATTTAGGGTTTTATTGGCAAAGATAATTGAGTGTGATTTGCCATTTCTTTCTACAGATCTGTTGTTTTTCTTATAAGATGTTTGACCTCCTTTTCTATTTTTTTTATTCTATATAATCTGTTTGTTACATCTTGGTTTCTCCTAACTCAACTGGTGATCCCTTGAACAATTCAAATTTTTAAAGAGTCATTTTCATCTTTGAGACTCTGTATCTGCTTTTCTAGTTGGTTATTTTTTTTTTTTTTTCTTTCATGATGTTATTTTGCTTGGATGGTTTTTCATTTATTTATTTATTTACTTATTTATTTTTGTTTTTCATCAATATCTCTCATTTGATTTTTAAATTCTTTTTTTGAATTCTTCTACAAATTCTCTCTGGGCAGGAAGCTATTTTAGATTACTTTTTGGGAGTTGGGAAGATTTAAATTCAAAAGAATCAGAAGTAAAAATAAATCCTAGCTGAATTTAATTCATATAAGCACTAATTGCTGACTATTTTGTCTTTGAAAAATATGTTTATTGAAAGTGAAAAAATAAATCTGTGGAAGGAAAATGACATTTATAACACGCATAATATCTCTTGGCAAAAGTAGATGTGTATTAAATCTAGCAGAGAGACATATGAGTTAAGATGGTCCATATACACTGGGCAACTGACAGTTCATAAATGTAGGCCCTGGTGACATTGGTAGTTCCATTAATAATGTCTCCTTTGAAGCTTCTGCTAGCTGCTCACTTTCCAATCCTTACCATTATCCTCCAACCAATTCTCTTCTAATCTTGAACTGACAATCTCATTTAATTATTTTAAAAGGGCATTGTGAAATAATTACTTTATTAAAGTGACAAGTGAATTTTTAAGCCAGAGAACTGCAAAATCCATCTGGTAAGCTCGCTTGACAATGCCTACAAGGCAAGAAAATTCCTCCCTCAACTAGATTCCCCCATCACCTGATCAGTTTCAATCTTTTTTTACAGCAAACAGTGAGAAAACTTGGCTTTTCTCCTCCTTTTCTCCTCTACTTTGCCTTTGGGGGGCAACAGAAAGTGATCACTAAATTCTGATATGTTTTTCCTTTGTCAAATTGTAAATAATAATTGAAATTCAGTCACTCAGACAATAATAATAATTATATATACATATATATGTATATATATGTATATATATGCATACATACATACATACATACATATATATATATATATATATACACATATATATGTATATATAATTATTAATTGCCTACTATGTGCCAGGCACTACATTAACCATTGGGATACAAATATGAAGAACAAAATCCCTGTCTTTAAGGAGTTTACATTCTAATAAGGAACAACAAAACACAAAAAACCCCAGAAAAGTGGGTTTGGTTTTAGGATTGGAATAATGATGAAATGAATTCATAGCTGAAGAAATTTTCAATGAAGTTAGAGAAATACAAAGTAACGCAGCCTGTTTAGAAATGAGGAGGTGATCTGAGCTGAACACCTTCCTTAAATAGAAGTTTTGGAGTTGGTAAGGGTGATTCCATGATCAATCATGAAGGTGATTTCCCCAGAATGAGGCTTATCTACTGCACTCTAGATGGGGTGACCCCTACAATTTCTTCAAATGTAGGAGACTTGATTTACAAATCATATGAGAGGGATGAAGCAGAATATTAAGGTTACCAGGAATTTACAGGGTTTTGAGGTTTTCACAATAATGAGCTTCCTGGTTTGTGGTAGAAAAGTCATAGAAACCTGAAAGTAGTGCTGTAAGGTGAAAAACAAGTAGATATTCTGAGGTGGGCTTCTTCCTTAAATAGAAGTTCTAGACTGCAACAAAGTTTAGTGGCTGCTAGTCTCTTCCCTCCTACCCCTCAAACAATCCACAAGTTGATTCTTTTCTACAATCAGCAAGCTTCCAAATGTTTACACCTGTATCCTTCCTGTCAGGCTATTGCTTATACTAGCATTTGCTCATTCAGCTCATGCTGTCTCCTTCCCTGTTATCTTTTTGATTGCTCTTCTGCTAGTTTTTCAACTGCCACTAATGATTCAAATTAGAGACTCTTAGTAGTCATAAATTTGTCATTTGTTATGAGGTAAACTTCTTAAAATTTAACCTCTCAATTGTGAGATCAGTGGTATTTATTGCATCAACTTATAGTTTCCAAACAAAATGTTTGATTTGTCATTTTGTGTGTTTTAATATCTAAAATACTAAAAATAGTCAGAAGCCAATTAGTTGAGAAATTATTCAATACCACTAAAAACTTTCTAATATTTTATTTTAAAAGTATTTCTTTACATAAAAATTTTCAGCTCAGAAAGTTTCTTTCTGCTATTTTTTCAGCTATACCATTCAGATATGGATTTAATCTTTTTTCCTTTATTGACTTTTTTTTTTTAATTTCCCAAAAGTTCATTTTCTTTAACTTTCTTTTTTCTTGCTAAAGTAATTGGAGTTAAGTGATTTGCCCAGTGTCACACAACTAGGAAGTGTTAAGTGTCTGATACAAGATTTGCACTCAGGTTCTCCTGACTTCAGGGCTGGTAATTTAAGTACTACATGACCCCCCCCCCCCATCCCCAGCTGTCCCTTTTTTTACTTTTAATAAATATTTTTCTCAAATATGAAATGGCCAGTTCTTTGTATTTACATAAATATACTTGAGCTAAGACCTGCTTTTACCTCTGATTTTTTGGAATCACATTAGGTAATTAGGAGATTCTCCTACATTCTGATACCACTGTATGCCATCTATAGCTTATTGTCTGTGGCTGATCTAATTAATTGACCATGTGACCTTAATCTTCCTGGGGCTTTTTTTTCCCCTTATCTGTTGAAGATGTTCAGACTAAATGCTATTCTGAGGTCAAATTTGACCTCAGATCTTCCTTACTCCAGACCTGACACTATCCATTGTACCACCTTGCTTCTATATGTGGCATTGTCTTCCTAAAAACACTACGGTATAGATAGTGTATTATTTTATTTATTTATTTTACTATTTTTACAAATAATGAATCTGAATCTCAGAGAACTAGGTGACTTACTTGAAGTCACGGAGCTAACCAATTATAGAGTGAGGATTGAAACTATATTTTTTCTTACTGCAGGATAGTTACCTAGTTATACTTGAGGACTTAGTTTTGGGTTATTAGTAAAGAGACATGAAACTGAAATATAATTTGAAATATAATAGTTTCTTAGTATCCTGAATTCTGTTCAGGCTCAGGAAATGTAGTTGATTATGAAAACTGAATTGGTGCTAATGGGATTAATATCTTTATTTAAACATGCTATTCTAGGTATAATTTACCTTTGAGAGAATATCTTTTAGTCATTAAAATGTTTATATTTGATCTTCATAAAATATTCTTCATTTATGAAATAATGTGAAATGAAATAATGTGTGTTTCAGTGTATAACATAAAGTCATAATTAAACTTCTAAGTCTGGTGTTCTATTTGGAGAAAAATACCTAGGATATCATATACAAAGTTAAGAAAAGAAATAATGAAGACGTTGGTTTAATAACATAAAACAAATGTAAGCACTTAGTTTCTTCAGCAATGTCATAAATCCCTAGGGAGAGTGTTAATTACTCCATTCAGGGCTATCTGCTTTGCATCTAATTCTCTATATTCTCCTTAATACAAATTGAGAAAGATGTTTGACATCTTTTCTAAGCTAATAAGCTAACTGAACCCAAAGACTTGATGTATTTTTCAGTTTTTTTTCCTTTTATCCATTTTTTCTAATGTTCTTTTAGAGGTCTGACAATAACATGCCTTTCTCTATTGATTTGTTCTCTTCCATTTGGCAAATATTGATTTTTCCCCCCTGCATTTACAACAGTACTCCATTTTGTTTAATTCTCCTTCTATGAATCAGTATCACTGACAACATGAACTGAAACTTCTAGAATTTAGAAATATATTTTTGCTTGAATTGTTTTCAATTGTTTAGATCTTCTAGTGGGTCATATAAAAAAAAATTCAGCCATTGTTTATATTTATTTTACAAACCAAAAAATAAATTAATCCTCTGGAATCAATGATTACCCTATACGTACAACAAAATTGAGGAAGTGAGTTAAAATTCAATGAAAAACAAGGATATTCCATGACTGCTTTTGTAAACTTGTGATTGTAGACTCAGAAATTGGTATGAGCTGGTATATATAATCAAAAGGAAGCTAGTAACCTCCTTGCACTGAATGCAGACCCTGAAGGCTTTAAAAAAAAGAGTAAAAATTGAAGAAAACAATTGAAAGCTTCTATGCAAAAAAAAAAAAAAAAAAAAAAAAAAAAAAAAAAGCAGGTTTCCAATCCTGAGGAGACTAACAGCAAACAGCCTCCAGACAATACCCCAAATAACGCTCTCCTAGAACAGACTATTAAAAAAAAATCTAAAAAGAGAATTAGAAGAAAAACGGGGAAAAGAAAGAGAAGGTATGCAAGAGAATAACAATTTCCTGAAATGTGAATTTAAAAAGGTAAACAACTTCCTGAAATGTGAATTGGAAAAGGTAAAGAATTCACAGGAAGTGTAGGAAAACAGAATTAGGGAATTGGAAAAGGTAAAGAAATCACAGGAAAGTAGGATCTGTGAATTGGAAAATATAAAGAATTCCCAAGAAAGAAGGAATTGTGAATTGGAAACAGAAAACAACTCAATAAAAAACAAATTTAATGAAATGGAAAAAAATTAATTCCATAGAGCAAAATAACTCATTTAAAAACTCAACTTGACACATATAAAAAGAAGTAAAACTAATGAAGAAAATAACTCATTAAAAATCAGAACTGAACAAAGAGAAATGAATGATTCACTGAGACACCAAGAATCAGTCAAGCAAAACCAAAAAAATGAAAATCTGGAGAAAAATATCAAATATCTACTTGGAAAAATGAAAAAAAAATAGATCTAGGAAAGATAATCTGAGGATTATTGGACTTCATGAAAATTATGATGCAAAAAAGAGCCTAGATACTATTTTACAGGAAATCATCAAAGAGAACTGCCCAGAGGTAATAGAACCAGAAGGTAAAATGGTATTGAAAGAATTCATCAAATACCTTCTGAAAAAGACCCTTAAAAAAAAAAAGTCCATGGAACATTGTGGCCAAATTTCAGAACTATCAGATTAAGGAAAAAAATATTACAAGCAGCCAGGAAAAAAACAATTTAAATACCAAAATGCCACAATAAGGGTCAGTCAAGAACTGGCTGCCTCTACATTAAAGGATCAAAGGGCCTGGAATCTGATATTCTGAAAGCAAAAGACATTGGCATGCAGCCAAGAATAAACTACCCAGCTAAGCTGAGCATTTTCTTCCAAGGAAGAAGATGGACATTTAATGAAAAAGAAGAATTCTATGTTTCTAAGGAAAAAAACAGATCTAAACAAACAATTTGAGCTCCAATCATAGGATTCAAGAGAAGCAGAAAAAGGTAAAAGGAACTCTTGAGAACTGTATTTCTGTTGTGGATATACATTAAGACTACATGTATAATTAGATTTTAATGATATAAGAAAAAAAAGGGAAGTAGAAATGGAAAGGGGATAGTGTCAGAAAAAAGGGAAAAGGGGAGATAAAAAGAGGGAAACTACATCCCTCAAAGAGGCAAAGAAAACCTCTCATATCTGAGGGAAGTTAGAGGGAGAGGAACATTGTGTGAACCTTATTCTCATCAGAATTGGCACAAAGAAAAAATAATTGACATATTGCTTTACAGAAAATTTTCTCTCACTTCATTAAAAAGGGTTAGAGGAAAAGGAAAGGGAACAAGAAAGGGAAAGGGATTTAAAGGAAGGAGGGAGGAAAAATAAAGAGGGAAGGTTGTGTGATGAAAGTGGGGCCCATAAGTTTAATACTGGGGAAGGTGTTCAGGGGAAGCAAGGGAAAAATCATAATCTGAGGATAATATGATGGAAGGAAATACAGAATTAGTAATTTTAACTATAAATGTGAATGGGATGAACTCTCCCATTAAGGAGAGGTGGATAGCAGACTGGATCAAAAGTCAGAACCCTACAATATATTGTTTACAGGAAACACATTTAAAGTAGGGAGATACATATAGAGTAAAGGTAAAAGGCTGGAGCAGAATCTATTATGCTGCAAGTGAACTCAAAAAAGCAGGTGTAGCCATCCTTGTCTCAGATCAAGCAAAAGCAAACACTGATCTAATCAAAAGAGATAAGGAAGGAAACTATATCTTGCTAAAGGGCAGCATAGACAATGAAGCAATTTCAATACTAAATATATATGCATCAAGTGGTATAGCATCTAACTTCCTAAAGCCGAAGTTAAGAGCGTTGCAAGAAGAAATGGACAACAAAACAATAATAATGGGAGATCTCACTCTTGCACTCTCAGAATTAGATAAATCAAACCACAAAAGAAATAAAAAAAATAAATTAAAGAGGTAAATCGAATATTAGGAAAATTAGGTATGATAGATTTTTGGAGAAAACTGAATGGTGACAGAAAGGAGTATACTTTCTTCTCAATAGTACATGGAATCTATACAAAAATTGACCCTATATAAGGATTTAAAGATCTCAAAATTAAATGCAAGAAGGCAGAAATAGGAAAGGCTTTCTTTTCAGATCACAATGCAATAAAAACTACATTCAATAAGAAATTAGGAATTAATTGGAAACTAAATAATCTCATCTTAAAGAATGATTGGGTGAAACAGCAAATTATAGACACAATTAATAACTTCACTCAAGATACTGACAGTGATGAGACATCATACCAAAATTTCTGAGGTGCAGCTAAAGCAGTAATAAGGGGAAATTTTATATCTTTAGAGGTTTACTTAAAGAAAATAGAGAAAGAGAAGATCAGTGATTTGGGCTTGAAACTTACAAAGCTAGAAAAAGACCAAATTAAAAACTCCCAATCAAATACTAAACTTGAAATTCTAAAATTAAAAGGAGAAATTAATTGAAAGTAAAAATACTATTGAACTAATAAATAAAACTAAGAGTGGGTTTTATGAAAAAAAAAAACAATAAAATAGATAAACCTGTGGTAAATTTGATTAGAAAAAGGAGAGATGAAAATCAAATTGTTAGCTTTAAAAATGAAAAGGGGGAACTGTCCACCAAAGAAGAGGAAATTAGAGCAATGATAAGGAGTTACTTTGCCTAACTTTATGCCAATAAATTTGATAACCTAAGTGAAATGGATGACTATCTCCAAACATATAGGCTTTCCAGATTAACAGAGGAGGAGGTAAATTGCTTAAATAGTCCCATTTCAGAAAAAGAAATAGAATAAGCTATTAATCAACTCCCTAATAAAAAATCTCCAGGACCAGATGGATTCACAGGTGAATGCTATCAAACATTCAAAGAACAATTAGCCCCAATGTTATATAAAGTATTTGAAAAAACAGGAAATGAAGGAGTCCTACCAAATTCTTTTTATGACACAGACATGGTACTGATAACCAAATGGGGTAGGTTGAAAATGGAGAAAGAAAACTATAGACCAATCTCTCTGATGAATATTGATGCTAAAATATTAAATAAGATATTAGCAAAAAGATTACAGAAAATCATCCCCAGGATAATACATCATGATCAAATAGGATTTATACCAGGAATGCAGGGTTGGTTCAATATTAGGAAAACTATCAGCATAATTGGCCATATTAATAACTAAATTACAAAAATTATATGATCATCTCAATAGATGCAGAAAAAGCATTTGACAATATCCAACATCCATTTCTTTTAAAAACACTTGAGAGTATAGGAATAAATTGACTTTTCCTTAAAATAATCAATAGCATCTATTTAAAACGGTCAATAAGCATCATATGTAATGGGGAAAGATTGCAAGCAGTCCCATTAAGATCAGGGGTGAAACAAGGTTGTCCACTATCACCATTACTATTCAATATTGTGTTAGAAATGTTTGTTTTGGCAATAAGAGTGGAGAAAGCCATTAAAGGAATTAGAGTAGGTAATGAGCAAACCAAATTATCACTCTTTGATGAAGACATGATGGTATACATAGAGAACCCCAAAGATTCAATTAAAGAGCTATTACAAATAATCCACACCTTTAACAAAGTTGAAGGATACAAAATAAACCCACATAAATCTTCAGCATTCTTATATGTCACTAACAATATCCAACAGTTAAAAGTTACAAAGAGAAATTCTATTTAAAGTTACTACCCATAGTATAAAATATTTAGGAATCTATCTGCTAAGGGAAAATCAGAAACTATTTGAGCAAAACTACAAAACACTTTCCACATAAATTAAGTCTGATCTAACCAATTGGAAAAAAAATATTAAATGTTCTTGGATAGGGCGAGCAAATATAATAAAGATGACAATATTACCTAAACTAATCTACTTATTTAGCGCTATACCAACCAGACTCCCAAAAAACTATTTTAATGATCTAGAAAAAATAACAATAAAGTTCATATAGAAAAACAAAAGGTCAGGAATTTCAAGGGAATTAATGCAAAAAAAAAAAATCAAATGTAGGTGGCCTAACTGTACCAGATCTAAAATTATATTATAAAGCAGGGTTTACCAAAATGACCAACAGGATGATTTCAGAAAGGCCTGAATAGACTTACATGAACTGAGGCTGAGTGAAATGAGCAGGACTAAGAAATCGTTCTATACTTCAACAACAATACTATATGATTACTAATTCTGATGGATGTGGCCATTTTCAACAATGAGATGAACCAAATCCATTCCAATAGAGCAGTAATGAACTGAAGCAGCTACACCCAGCAAAAGAACTCTAGGAGATGATTATGAATCACTACATAGAATTTCCAATCCCTCTAATTTTATCCACCTGTTTTTGGATTTCCTTCACAGCCTAATTGTACACTATTTCAAAGTCTAATTCCTTTTGTACAGCAAAACAACTGTTTGGATATGTATACATATATTGTATTTAATTTATACTCTAACATATTTAACATGTATTGGCCAACCTGCTATCTGGGGTGGGGAGAGTAGGGGACAATTTAGAACAAAAGGTTTGGCAATTGTCAATGTTGTGAAATTGCCCATGCATATATCTGGTGAATGAAAACTATTAAAAAAAAAAAAGACATCGCAGTTAGGGAACAGCATTGATTTGAAGCAATGAGATTTTTAAAATTATGTTTTTTAGAATTTATTATAATTGTATTTGCATCAAAAACAATCTTAAACAAAATAAAGTAATGCAAAATAATATGTACTTAAAACATAAAATAACCAAAATTATTTTTAGTAATAAAAACAATAATTATGAAAAAAAAAGAATTATGCTTGGTCAATACATGGAAAATATATATTGGAAAAAGTAAATGAGTATATATTGTGAAAATGCAATTGTGGTATAATGTAAAGGGAAATTATCTTAACAGTTTTAAGTGTTAAATCTTCCCCAGAGTAGTTGGATTGCTTTGAGTGGTCTTAGCTCCTCTCTCTTGAGATATTCAAGAAAAGCCTGTTGAATCACTCATAAGATATGAACAAGAGGATTTGCTTCAGGTGTGCATTGCACACACCTTGAACCCTCTTCTAATTGTGTGCTTCTGTTTGTTATTCTATAGATATGTTTTTTGTTTGTTTGTTTATTTTTACAGAAAGCTGTAAAAAAACAAAAAACAAACAAAAACAAAGGAAAAGCTGGGATGATGAGCTGATTAATTTCTGTGGACTACTAAATTATGTCATCTTTTCTGCCATGACACCTCCTTTCAAAGTAATGATGAATATTCTCATGGTATGTGACAAATATTGAATTTCAACTTATTTACCTATAACTCCAAGAGACTTGATTTAATTTCACTTCTTTGTTACTACATAATGGTAGGCACTACATCATCAAGCTTTCTCTTTCATTCAGAAATAAGAATAACTTACTTGGATTGACAATCACCTTTACCTTGAGTGATTGTATAGATATGTCAATGTGACACCTTGTTAGGTAAACAACAATGTCAAGTCTAGAAGAGCAATCACATGATTCCACTTTACCTTAAAAGATGTAAGCAAGGAAGTAGACCCATATTGATAGTATTTTATTGGTATTTCTTTCATAAGGTATTGACATTTTTCAAAGGAAAAAACTATTAATTTAATAATATCAACTCTATTCCATAAATGTTATTCAAAAATGTTATTACAGAATAGTTTTTATTTCTTAGGTTTATGACTTCCATTAGATTTTTTAGTCTATCCGTGGAATATGTCTAAGTAATGATAACATACAAAAGAATAATTTTTCATCCCAACAATTCTCAATTAATGACCATTATTGGTACATAACCCTCTTCATATTATTTGAAAATCACTTGCAGATGTTAGTACTCTAAATTTGTTTTTCACTGTCACAGTGGGGAAATAATCCAATCTCTCACAGTTATAAGTGTAACACCCTCTGAACTCTATTCTGCCCTTGCTGCCTCTTTATATTATTTTTTAAGATGGATAAATGGGGAATTGAATTTTGCGTTGCACAGGAATTTTTATTAAGTTTTAAAATGGTAGACACTGAATGGTGCTACACTGTGAGGTATGATGAATATTATAACTACAGGGAGCATGGGAAGACATATAAACTGATATGATGTGAAATAAGCAGAAAGAAGAAAACATTTGTGCATTGGTGGCAACAATGTAAATGTACAAAGCAACAAAGCACTCTAAATGGAATGTTTCACAAATGGAATGTCATGCTTCTGCATCTAAAAAGGAGCAAACTGGTAAAAACTGTTGGGATACTTCTTTCTGTGTACACATTTATGTGAGGTAATGAATGTTTAAAGACTTGAGTGGCAATCTTTTGTGATAAATATATTTTCTGTGATTTCTTAGAGGTTGGCTGAAAAAGCTGCTGAAATGAATGATGTATTAAGGTTGCTTAAAGATCATATCAATCAGGCCAAAATCCATCTTAACATACCAAAATCTCTGAGCTTTATGGAGATTCAAGTGACCCCCCCCCACTAACTATAGCCTATATTCTTCTTTTTATAGCCTTCTTTAATCCAAATATACTTTTTTTTTAATCAGGAAGACAGTTTTTATACAGAATGGAGAGCTGGCTTCAGAAAATTGTGGGATCTTTTTCCTTCTAGTGACATATTGTTTTGGAGGAACCTAAAAATTAGAAAAATAAGTATTATTGTTAAAGAAGCCACACATTGATCAATGTGGATTTTGCAAGGAAAGGTAGACATTATGAAAAGGCTGATCACAATAAACTTTAGAAGACTGATGCCTACTTAACTTTGCAAGGCATAAATTGGTGGTTAAAATTTTTACTTTACTGGAAAAGAAAATAGCATACCTCTATGGTATCTTTGGCAAGAAAACTTCATGGATAGTATTAATTTTGTTGTGATCCCCAGGGTCACAAAGAATTGGAACAATTGAACAATAAAAACAGAATTGTGTATTATGAACTCATTACCTTTCATGGACTGATAGATCATAAATCTCCATTTTACAAATAAAAGCTTGAAATATCCTAGTAGAACTGGACTATTGTCATAGAAAAATTATTTCTCATGCCTAACAGATAATATTGATTTATAAAAACTCAAGAACAGTGGCACTACAATAAATATTACTAATCTCCAAGTTATATGCAATAAAATTATTTCAAAATACAGAGAGCAACTAAAGGATATAAAAATAACATTAGGAAAGATGTGATATGTGTAATCTATCTCTTTTTCCCTTTCTACTTTCAGAAATGTACCAAGGCTATTTTCAGTAAGATTACAGTGAGCTAACATCCTAATACTTTTGTTATGTTGACTTTGTCTTTACAAAAAAACAAACAAAAACTATATTTATCTATCCATATAATACTTGGAACTACATTAATTAGAAAAAGTATAAAAGCAATGCTATTCATGCCTGAACTTAATTTAAAAAGATGATAAGATACTACTACTTTTACTAATAATAATTTCCTTTTAAATATCATTATATATATATCACCACAAAGACAACTATTTATTCACAATTTTGGCAGACTCCAGTCACTTTAACTCATTTGTGGGGAGCATATCAGGGTATAAGTTCTATAAGAATTGCTGATGGTAGATCATTATTATAAAGACTGTCCCAATCTGTCTCCATCTTAGTTTTATTTGTTGTAAACCCATACTAACTACTCATTGAAACATTCTTTCTTATAAAAAAGACTTTTGAAAATCTAAATTTGGAGTGTTTTTCTCATGCTTTTTTTTAAAATTTGGAATGACTTATGGGCACTCTATATGCCTCTATTGGCAACCAGATAATATTAAGATAAGTAAAGGAAGCTCCACCTTAAAATACATAAGCCTCCTGTGGAGGATTATTTTGGGGGGGAAGGAAAAGACATAAATAATATAAGACAAATTGCCTATGATCAGAATTCTTGAGAGGAGTGCCCACATCAGTATGCTGACAAATACATATAAGTACTAGAATCAACTATCATTAATATAGACATAATCAGTTGCTAGTTGCCCCAGATGGTTCAGGGAGTTGGTGAACAAGTATTTATTAAGCACTTACTGTATTCCAGGTATTGTGCTAAAACTCTGGAGATACCAAGAAAGAAATACAAAAACAGGTTCTATTCTTAAGAAGAATATGTTTTACCTGTGAAGACAACATGAAAATACATAAGTACAAATAACATATTTGTGACACTATATGTGTGCATAGGCATACACATGCATATATATATATATATATATTACATATATGTATAAATTTGAATGTCTTTATAGGCATGTATACCTGCATAAATATATATGTGTATAACTCAAATTATGCATTTGTGTATGCATATGTATAAAAGAAAGATCAACATATGAAGATATACACACACACATATATATATATATGTATATATATATATATCCTCATATGCAGACCATTCCATATCTATATAACTAACTAGACAGACAGACATACAGACATACAGATAACAGAAATCAGAAGGAGCATTGTGAAAGTCCTCTTGTAGCAGGTAAAATGTGAAAAACATTTTGAAGGAAACCAGTGAAACCAAAGGGTGGTTGTGAGTTAAAAAATCAAACTAAGAGAAAGAGTGAAGTTAGAGTGTTATATTCCAGGACTTGTAAGTAGTCAATAATTTCTCTGTTCTACATTGTGATGGGGAATAAAGAGTAATCAGATGGAAAAATCAACAGAGTTGACCAAAATTTATTAATATCTAATTGCCAGCACAATGTGCTATCTGTACAAAGCTTCATGGTTAATGATATTACTTCATATTTACAAAGGCATTTTATGGTCTCTCTAAGCTTATGAGAGCAAAATATGTTTTTTTTTTAATTGCTTGTGTACCTGTCTGATAGAAATATAGTTTTGTGGTCTTAATGCACTTAATAATTCAATGTTCTTTTGGGACATTGATTTTCAACATCTTCTGTTTCTCTTCATGTTTATGCTTCTCTTTCTTCTAATAGCAATTTATATAGCAGGTTCTCAGTTACTGGTTAGTCACTGGGAGTATCAGATCCTTTATTTATTATGAAGTTTTTTTTTTTTTTAATTCTCTTGCATGCTACATGAGAATATGTCTTTTTGTCTCTTCTACTAATTTTATTTGAATGGTCATCATTACCTCTGTTAATGGACATTGGAAAATCAAGATGATGATAATGCTACTACTAGTAATAGTGATGATGATGAAGATAATGAAGGTGATTATGATATTTTGTTTGATATTTAATCTATAGAAGGCTGACCTTTTAATTAAAAGACCTGGCCTCAAATCCTTCTCCTTATACTTAGAAACTATGTGTCCATGGGCAAATTACTAAATTTCTCTGATACTCAGACTTATCCTTCCCTGGAAGTTTCAATATTAAGAAATCTTAAGATTTTGATATAAGCTCTATCCTATATTTCATGTATATTCAGTCTCATAATAAGTTAGCATACATAACATTGCCCATATTCTAAGGGACATTAGGAATAATTATTTAAAGGGACAGACTATAAGGGAAAAGAAAGAAGAAGGGGGGAGGAAGACAGAGAGACAGAGAAAGACAGAGCGAGCAGAGAGAGAAACAGAGCAAGAGTGTTTTAGAGGAGGAGGAAGGAAGGAAAAATAGGATAAATGAAAGAGAAGGAAGAGGAAGAAACACGTAGAAAAAGAAATTAACCTGTCATTTTTCTCTTTAATCTTTGCAACTTTTAATATTTATGTTTAAAAGGAAATTTTAGAAATTATTTTAATATGTGTGGCCTTGTAATAAATATCTATCTGTTCCTCAGTTGCTTCATATGTAAACTAAGTAAAGTAATACTTAATTCTTACATCACTCTTCAATATAGAACTTTAAAGGTGTAAAGAATTATATAAATGTAAATTGTGTCTACCAATATAAAGCCAGGAGGCTGGATCTTATGTTTCTTCTTGTTCCTTCCAAGACTAAGATTTAGAATTCTGTAAGTCTTAAATATGGGATTCAAATAAAGTTGCCAAAACCTTTGTAGTTCCATTAGCATTGTACTGTTTCTTAAAGACTAAAATTGTTTATATGGTATTATTTGTCCATGTTGGATCTAGACACTTTAATCAAGCTTAGTTATAATTATTGGGTCTAAAACATATCAAAAGATGCCAAATGTATAAATTACTAATCTGCTCCATCTAACTAAAAGGTTTGGTTTGTTTCCTCCAGCAATAAGGTTCTGAGCTGTGAGATGTAATTTACTAAGACTAAGATGAAAAGCCTTTTAAATTTCACCTCATGATCTGGAGCTGGTGATGAGAGAGAAATATGGAGGCTCCACAACTCTTGAGAACCTATAAAACATTGTGCCTGCTTTAGCATTTATCAATTTTTAACCACTGCTACAAGGCTTCCAGCAATCAATTATTCTCTGGCTCAGTGAGGGACTCAAAGCTATACCAGATAAACCAGAAATCAATTTTACTGCCTTGTGGCTGGTTTCTAAATATGTTTCTTCTCCACCACATTTAAGACAAACAATGTTGATTTTTTTATTATGGCTGTGCCTATACTTTGTTTATTCTTTTTTTTACATACTTTGTTTATTATTTACCCTGAACTTAGTGGGTTTTTCTTTTTTTAGGTTTGAGGGAAGGTGGGATAAGCATTATTATTGTTGTTATCATTATAATTATGCTATCTTTTTCTGGTGCACTATTGTTCAGGAAAAGTTCAATGCATGATAAAAACATGGACCTCTGCCCCCATTATTGTAGGTAAATGAAAGTATTAGTGAATTGACCTGAAAACCTATTTCTTCCTGACTATTTTTCCTTACTATATCTCTTTCAGGGTCTTTCATAACATTGTACAATAAGTAGGAATTCAAGTACTATATATAATTGAGGTTTTAATTTAGAAACTACTTTATTTATTCAAATCTCTTTGTTGTTCAGTCAGTTATGTCCAATGTTTTATGATACTGTGACCCAAACAAATATTTTGAGTTTTGCAGTGGCTTTTCTTTTCTTCTCCAGTGGATCCTTTTGTCAGGCAATTAAAGGTTAAGTGACTTGCACATAGCTAAGAAATGACTGAGCATTGGTTTGAAGTCAGGTCTTCATGATTCCAAGCCTAATATTCTAATTAGTAAACCATCAGGCATCTCAATTTAACTCTCAGATATGTCCAAACGTTTTTTTTTTGTTTGTTTGTTTGTTTTTAATAATTGTCTTGTTTTGCCCTAACCAGTTTTTTCTTTTTAATTTTACTCCCTATCTCTGTCTCTCTGTGTTTTCATTTCTTTAGTTTATCTTTCTTTAGTCTTAATCCTGATGTATCCTAGGATAACTACAAGTGACTACATTTGTGGTGGACTATAGGTATCAGTTACTCACTTGAAAAAGAAATTCTCCACTAATATAAAGGGAGGCATGAAAATTTTTTCATCTTTCAAATAAGTCCCCTGGTGTTACACAGACATCAATTGAACCATGAATTCATTACACCTATCAAACTGGTATATAGATTCATTTTTATATAGAAGTTAAATTGGAAGAGTTTAGTGATTTGTTGTATTGTTGAGTAATTATTCTTTATTTAAAGGTCTATTAGAAAATTTCTTTAATGACTACACTTTTTGAAAGAAAAACATTTGTTTCTGCATAAAATTAAAGTGTGAAAAATGCCCATTACTTATAGGTTAATGTCAAATTCCTTTTAGTGCATTTTTAAAACTCATTACAAGTAACTGATATCAAAACTAATAATTTTGTCATATGAAGAAAGATAAAGTACTTAGTGTTCTAAAACGTTATAGGATTTTGACAAGAGGACAGAACCATATGCTGTTAATTTACATTAACAATTCTGATAATGTTATCTTGATCAAATATATTAAATTCTATTAGTCTCAGTTTATCTTTAATGCTTAAAATTATTTATGTTTAGCATCTACTCTCTTAAAATTTTGGTTTTCCAGTCCTTTTCATCTCTGTAACCCTATCCATCTCCTATCACTGAGAAGGAAAAAAAATCAATTACACATGTGAAATCAGGCAAAATATATATTAACATTAGTCATATTGTAAAAGAAAATGTAAAGAGAGAAAACTATACTTCAATTTTCACTCAGAGTTCAACAGTTTTTTTTTTCTCTTAAGATGGGAAACATTTTCCATCATAAGTCCTTTGGACGTATTCAGTTACCTATCATTTGGTCTGAGGTCTAAGATAAAGGTTCCAAACATGAGTGTCTTAACTTACCCAGAAACAATGTCATATTTGTGAGCAAACTAGTTCATTTAGCCCTTTGTAACTATTGATTGGTTCTTGCTCCCAAAACAGATTTAATTTAATAACCCCTCAGATCATCTACTGATTGTTATAATTTTTTTCCTGCCACGCCGGAACTAGCACCCTTGACACATGACAGACACCCTTGATCCTTAGGTCTGGCTTAAGATTTGGATTTTTAACTCAGTTCTTCCAAAATCCAGACATATAATGATCTCTTATTATAATCCTTCTAAACCACCAAAAATATAGTTCTTCCTCAACTTGAACATTTCTGACCTAACCTTACTATAATTCCTTCAAACTGTCAAGTTTTATGACTCCCCAATTTCTTTTTTTTCTTTTTATTCATTTTTCCAAATTATCCCCTCCCTCCCTCCACTCCCTCCCCCCGATGACAGGCAATCCCATACATTTTACATGTGTTACAATATAACCTAGATACAATATATGTGTGTAAATACCATTTTCTTGTTGCACATTAATTATTAGCTTCCGAAGGTATAAGCAACCTGGGTAGATAGACAGTAGTGCTAACAATTTACATTCGCTTCCCAGTGTTCCTTCTCTGGGTATAGTTATTTCTGTCCATCATTGATCAACTGGAAGTGAGTTGGATCTTCTTTATGTTGAAGATTTCCACTTCTATCAGAATACATCCTCATACAGTATTGTTGTTGAAGTGTATAGTGATCTTCTGGTTCTATTCATTTCACTCAGCAACAGTTGATGTAAGTCTCTCCAAGCCTCTCTGTATTCCTCCTGCTGGTCATTTTTTTTTTTAATTTTTTTTTTTTATTTTTTATTATATATATATTTTTATAATATTATCCCTTGTATTCATTTTTCCAAATTATCCCCCCCTCCCTCTATTCCCTCCCCCCGATGACAGGCAATCCCATACATTTTACATGTGTTACAATATAGTCTAGGTACAATACATGTGTGTGAATATCATTTTCTTGTTACACAATAAACATTAGAATCCGAAGGTACATGCAACCTGGGCAGACAGATATTAGTGCTAACAATTTACATTCACTTCCCAGTGTTTCTTCTCTGGGTGTAGCTACCTCTGTCCATCATTGATCAACTGGAAGTGAGTTGTATCTTCTTTATGTTGAAGATTTCCACTTCCATCAGAATACATCCTCATACAGTATTGTTGTTGAAGTGTACAGTGATCTTCTGGTTCTGCTCATTTCACTCAGCATCAGTTGATTTAAGTCTCTCCAAGCCTCTCTGTATTCCTCCTGCTGGTCATTTCTTACAGAGCAATAATATTCCATAACCTTCATATACCACAATTTACCCAACCATTCTCCAACTGATGGACATCCATTCATCTTCCAGTTTCTAGCTACAACAAAAAGAGCTGCCACAAACATTTTGGCACATATATGTCTCTTTCTGCTCTTTAGTATTTCTTTGGGATATAATCCCAGTAGTAGCGTTGCTGGGTCAAAGGGTATGCACAGTTTGATAACTTTTTGGGCATAATTCCAGATTGCTCTCCAGAATGGCTGGATTCTTTCGCAACTCCACCCTGCTGGTCATTTCTTACAGAGCAATAATATTCCATAACCTTCATATACCACAATTTACCCAACCATTCTCCAATTGATGGACATCCATTCAACTTCCAGTTTCTAGCTACAACAAAAAGAGCTGCCACAAACATTTTGGCACATACAGGTCCCTTTCCACTCTTTAGTATTTCTTTGGGATATAATCCCAATAACAGCAATGCTGGGTCAAAGGGTATGCACAGTTTGACAACTTTTTGGGCATAGTTCCAAATTGCTCTCCAGAATGGCTGGACTCTTTCACAACTCCACCAAAGAATGTATCAGTGTCCCAGTTTTCCCACATCCCCTCCAACATTTATCATTAGTTGTTCCTGTCATCTTAGCCAATCGGACAGGTGTGTAGTGGTATCTCAGAGTTGTCTTAATTTGCATTTCTCTGATCAGTAGTGATTTGGAACACTCTTTCATATGAGTGGAAATAGTTTCAATTTCATCATCTGAGAATTGAACGTTCATATCCTTTGACCATTTATCAATTGGAGAATGGTTTGGTTTCCTATAAATCAGGGTCAGTTCTCTATATATTTTGGAAATGAGACCTTTGTCAGAACCTTTCCTTTTAAAAATATTTTCCCAATTTGTTACTTCCCTTCTAATCTTGTTTGCATTAGTATTGTTTGTACAGAAACTTTTTACTTTGATGTAATCCAAATCTTCTATTTTGTGATCAATAATGATCTCTAATTCTCCTCTGGTCATAAATTCCTTCCTCCTCCACAGGTCTGAGAGGTAGACTATTCTCTGTTCCTCTAATCTATTTATGATCTCATTCTTTATGCCTAAATCATGGACCCATTTTGATCTTATCTTGGTATATGGTGTTAAGTGTGGGTCCATATCTAATTTCTGCCATAGTAATTTCCAGTTTTCCCAACAGTTTCTTCCGAATAATGAATTTTTGTCCCTAATGTTGGTATCTTTGGGTTTGTCAAAGATTAGATTGCTATAGATGTACCCTTTTTTGTCCTTTGTATCTAATCTGTTCCACTGATCTACCAGTCTATTTCTTAGCCAGTACCAAATGGTTTGGGTGACTGCTGCTATATAATATAGCTTTAGATCAAGTACACTTAGAACACCTTCCTCTGACTTTTTTTTCATTAGTTCCCTTGCAATTCTCGACCTTTTATTCTTCCATATGAATTTTGTTGTTATTTTTTCTAGGTCATTAAAATAGTTTCTTGGGAATGACTCCCCAATTTCAAAGTTAAACTCCTAGAAAAATCCTTCTGCAATACTTATTTTTTTCTTTTCTTTTATAATTCACAACTCACCCCTTGAAATGTGGTTTCTGATTTCCTCATTCTCTCCAAAGTCATCGATCATCTATTACTAAATTGCCATATCAGTTTTCATCCTTTTGACTTTTCTGAAGGCTTTAACATTGTTCACAAATTCTTTTCCTTGGCATACTCACTTTTTAAATTTTCAGATTTTGTCTTCTCTTTGTTTCCTTTTCTCTCTCCTCCCTCTCTCCCTCCCTCCCTTTTTTCTTCCTTCTCTCCATCTCTCATTCTCTCTCTCTCTCTCTCTCTCTCTCTCTCTCTCTCTCTCTCTCTCTCTCTCTCTCTCTCTCTCTCTCCTTCTCTCTTCTTTATCTCTGTCATCCTTCAACTACTGTCAATATAATTTTTCTAAAACAGAATCCCAAATCAAGATTATAATCATCCCTTCTGACTTTTAATATCAAATGTATATGCTTTTTTGGCATTTAAAGCTCTTCAAAATTTAGCTTGAACCTATAGAACCATTTAATAATTACACAATATTTCCTTTCTTATATTCAATATTACAGCCACGTAGGTCCAGGCATGTATGGAAATAAAATATTTCACCAAGGTTTCTTAACTTTTGTCTAATCTCCCTTGTCTTTCGTGACCTCTTCAGGTATCCTATCCCCAACCAAGCCTATACTAAAACTCATCTTAACTCCTAGGAACTTCTTCAGATATGACCAGGCGGACCATCAAGGACAAGATTCAACCATTAAGTTCTTATCCTTCTTTTTAGTTCCAGAGATTATGATCACAAACAATGAATTCATAATTAGTCCATTAAAGAACTCTCTCAGTGAACAATGCATTGCTTTGCCTTATTTTTCAATGGTTAGTATATTTCCATCTCTTGGCTAAAATAATTTTATAGGTTTACAAGTTCATTTCTTTCTTCTCCTCCTTTTAATAATGCACTGCACTGCTACTCAACTATGAGAATTTTCATCCTATTTTTTGTTAAATTCACTTAGTGTTTACTTCTTTGTTTATTTGTTTGTTTTCCATAAGTGTTGGACTTTAAATATGTACTTTTTAAACTGGTAAGTTTCTACCCATGTCGTCAGCTTTTCTAGATACTTCTGAATCTGATTCAGTTCTATAATAAATTAGATATTCCATCATGATTTATAGAAAAGAATGAAGGTTTATTTGTATTGAACAATTCTCTCATTTTCATGTAAAATAAACAAATAAGCTAAGTTGAAATTCACTTTGTAAATCTGAGCTAGAAAAATGGCTTTTTAGTGCCTTAAATATTCAAATTAATTAAGTATTTTTAATTGAACTAAAATTATGATTATTATATAACTATATTAGAAAAATGAATTTTTCCATGGACTGCTATATATCATATCCTATGGAATGACAAATAATAACAAAGACAATAATGATGATATTTGACAAGTATTTATATGAAACATTACAGATATTAACTCATTTTATTTTCATAACAATCTTGTTGCAAAAACAAGTAAGCTTGGTTTCAGGAATTTACTAAAGTACAATAATATTTTAAGTAGTTTGTGATTAAAGCAAATTAGTTATTTATTAATGGAAGACTTCATAAGAGTAAAAGGGGAACAAATATTTATTAAAATTCCTACTATGTGGCAGACACTATGCTATGTGCTTTACAAATATCTCATCTGGCTCTATATCATCTCTTCACTTATTTATTTAGTCATTTTGTAATGATTATTTATTTATTATCTTCTGTTTTCTTCTAATCTAAGCTTGTCTTTATTTCTCTTTACAAATCCACAAACCAATATTTATACCTAGTATTTCATAAACAGAAACAGCAAATCCTAGCTTTGTCACTTATTACATATATTACTTCAGGCTATTCAATTAACCTATCCATGCTTTCATTTTATTGTCTCTAAAATAAAAGTACTGTAAAGTTTTACCTAATGAACTTCAAAGCCTTTTTCCAGTTGGAAATGATCCTATCATCTATTTTTAAAATTATTATTATTTAGAATATATTAAATTCCTATTTTCAAATAAAATTAGAATGATTATTAAGAAGCACAACAAACAACAAAAACAAAACAAGGAGTTTTCAATTGATAATGCAACCAATAATGGCATATGCAAAGGGGAACACAAACCAAAAATCGGTACATGAATAGCATTTATCTGCTTGTGTTACCTACACTTAATGATGAAATTTGACACACAATTGGTAGTTTGTTATTAAGACTTTATAAGTCTATACAAGTTGCATGGGATAGGAGTAGAATATATAATATAATTACTAATGATACTCTCTGGAAGAATGAAAAAAGTTTTTCTTTACCAAGGTAAACTATATTCCTTCATTAGGAATAACTGAATGAAAAGGTGAGAATAGAAAGCTGTTTGAATAGAAAAAAATAACTACAATCTCCTTTCAATTTATTTTTTCAGTAATAAATTCTGAAACATGCACCATTTTTCTTTGCCTCCTGGGTATTATTTTGAAATAAACATTTTGGTACTTAAAGCAGATGTGCAGTACTAAGAGCTTTGAGCAAACATTTTGTTAAATTTGTGTTTGTAGAATTAGTTCTCTTCTTGAGAGGTGTAAGCAGTAGTATGATGGTTCCCTCTGCATTGAAATTACAGTGTGAACTATATTACATCCTTCCTAGTTAGCATTTATATTGAACCAATCTCTGTCTTATCATTTTAACATAATCATTTACATGTTTATGCTGTTGCTTTGCCTGTACTTTCTTCTGAAAAGTATGTCAGTTTTATTATCGTTGTTTTAGAATGGGGGTCACTGAGAAGAAGGCAGATTTGAAAAGCATTAGGTAAAAATAATCAATATCCCAATTCAAATCATGTTTAAAATTTTGCACTTATCAATCAGTAAATTAATCCACAAGTATTTATTAGGTGACTTCTATATGCCACATGTTGTGGTAGGTTCTAGGAAGCAACAAACATAATTTATTCAAAAAATTGAGTTTAAATTGTCTTATTATGTGATGAGCATTAAAAAATACATTCAAAGTATACATATGATATAAGGCAATTTGAGACAAAGTAGCTATTGGCCACATGAGAGAACATATTAGGAAAGGCTTCATGTAGATAGCAATACTTGACTTGAGCTTTAAATAACT